>NC_134119.1:36900000-37215000 GCF_040939455.1 Microcebus murinus
GTTTGTGCACAAATGGTACCCAGGATAGCCGGCGATGTTTGTCTCCTAGTTCCCATAGCACTGGGTGCTGCCGATACAGACCCCGGTCAGGGCTGGGCTCCAGGGACATGGAAGGCCCGCCCCAGGGACATGGAAGGCCCGCCTGGAGAGTCGCTGCTCGGCCTCACAGAGAGTCAGCAGCGTCTAACGCCAAAACACGGGTGTTTTCTGGAGTCCCGCACAGGTGCACAAGCACACGTGCACAGAGTTCTATGAGCAAATACCCCTCCTGGTGCATCATGGGTCTAGGCCCTGACAGATCTGGCTTCCGTGGCTGATTCTGCCCCTTACCCGCCGACTAACTCAGACATGCCCTTGTCACTCTCTGCCCCTTGATTTCTCCATCTGCAAAAGGAAGTAAGATAAAAGAGATGGTGCATGCAAAGTGCCTACAGTGGTGCCTGGTACATAGTAGGTGCTCACTAAATACGGCTTATAAAGAAGAGGAGGCCCACGGCCTCTCCCCAGTCCCTGGGCTCCCGCCAGATAGGAGTACGTCACAGGAGGCCCACTGGCCACCTGCAGAGAGCAGAGTCCACTGACCTTGTCAGGCCAGCCTCACTCTGTCCCATGCAGGGCTGGCCTCTGGCCTCTGAGCACTCGGACCCAGCTAGTTCCAGGACGTGTGCAACATGACCCAGCGGTCTGAAGGTTCAGAGAGTCCTCACTGCCTGCCTGGGAGGGAAGCAAGATACTCCCGTTGTGCAGAGGGGAAAACTAAGGCTCAGAGAGGTTACATGACTTTTAGCCATGCATCTGCTTTCATTCATTCACTCATTCATTTGATTCGGTGAGATGATAATGAGGAGCCTGTCCTGGGCGAGGCTCAGGACTGGAGCAGGCAGCAGTCGGTGACTCTGATGTCCACACCGTCACAGAATCGGGACAGGCTGCACACCAGACACTTGGGTGGCGCCTGGCTCAATGCTCTGCTATTGCCATCTTGAACGTCTCAATGATTTTTAAACAAAAATGTTCTTTCCATTTTGCACTGGGCCCTGCAAACTCATATGACTGGTGGAGTTAAGAGTTAAGAGGGTCAGGAAACCAAACAAACAGCTCCCAGCAGACGAATAGATGGGAAAGGGAGTCAGAGAAGAGGAGGTTAATGATGAGGGGGCCAAGGGGGGTTGACTGACCCAATTTAGACCTTCAGGCCTGGATTTCCTGAGGGCTGGTGTCTGAAGGATGAGTAGAAATTGGCAAAGATGAGGTGAAAATTCAGTTTCCTTAACTACAAAACGGAGATGGCTCGGGACCAACCACTGCAAAGTTTCTTTCCATTTACGCATGCATTCCACCCCTCCATTGGTTCGCCCAGCCAATATCCTGGGAGCACCTGCTCCGTAGCAAGCGCTTAGCAGGCGTCACATACACCCCTGCCCTAGGACACACGTGTTCTAGCCGGGAGATGAATGTTAAGACAACTGATTACACAGCCGATCATTTATCTATTCCTGGGGCTCGTGTGGGGAAGGCGTATGGGGCGCTAAGGAGGCACGAGATGGGTGCTGGGCTGGACTCGGGGAGCAGAGTTCTCAGCTCCGCCCAGAGCCAGGCATGGGAGAGGCGCTGGGAGAATTCAGGCTGACACAGTGTGGCTCTGAGGCCATTCAGCTGTGGGCACGGGCACAGCGGTCAGCTGTGGGCCCTGCTGATTTCAGAAGGCACAATGCCAGCAGACACCTAGCTATGCCCTGGTCCCAGGGGCAAGGGGTGGGCCTTGGGAGGAGCTGGCCCAAGGAAGGAGAGGGCAAAAGAGCAATAAAAAGTTTAATCAAAGGGAGGGAGGCAGCTTTTGCAGGGAGGGAGGAAGGCAGGCTGGCCTCGCTGACTAGCTACTCACTGCGTGCCTGCGACTTCCATTGCATCTGTCCCTCACCTTCATAGCCCTCTAAGCAAGTGCCTCTGTGTCACAGTAGAGGGAACTAAGTCTCAGACGGGCTCAGCAACCTTCCAAAGTCACACATGGAGTTGGAAAGAGAATCCAGTCTCTTGACTCCCAGAGTAAACTCTGCTGCCTCCACTCACCTCCTCCTCTGACCAAAAATCTGCCCAGCCATTTCACAATCCACCAGAGAAATTTCTCTCCAGCCCTAGAACCAGAAATGTTTATGCCTCTCCCAAGCAGTGGGTTTGCTTTTTCTCATGGGTCTTAAAGTTGATCTTTTTTCCTTCTTTCCATTGGCCACTAGGAGGCCCAGGGTCAACTCTTGGCCCATCTCAACACAGACTTTATGTCATAATGTCACTTCTGGTGAACATTACTCATCTACCTTGGTTTTATTTTGTTTGGTTTGGTTTTCTTTTTAACTACTTTTTAGTATGGTTTGGCTCACTCTATTATACAGCTTCATTAAGCCATCTTAAACCCCTTCAGCATCCTCTCTGTTTCACCCTTCCCTCTCTGCAGAAAGCCATTCTCTGGCTCCTCATGCATAAGGACCGGGTGAAGCTGTCCCCACTCTCCCTTCCCACCCCCTTTCCCACCACAAGCTTCCACCACACTCTGACCAGCACCCCGGAATCCAAACGCTAGTTTCCCAGGAAAGAGAAGGTTATTGGGCCAGCTTGGTCCATGCAGCTGTGGCCATGGGCTGGGTCAGTCACACAGCAGAAACCTGGCAGCAGGAGGCCATCACGGCAGGGTCATTCCTAAACTCCTCCTCCTGGCATTCAAGGCACCTTAGGACCTGTGTGCAGCCTGCGCTCCCTGATCCTAGCTGTCCTCACTCCCCAGCCACACGGGACATCTTGCTGGCCCTCTCACTGCTCTGAAAACTCCCTCCACTGCCACCTCCGAGCTTTCCCCCAGGCTGGGTCCTCCCTGCAGGGCCCTGCTTCCAGCCCCATCTGCCTTCCAGCCCCACCGAAAGGCCATCTCCTCTCCGAAGCCTGCTCTGCCCACCCCAGCAGTTCCCACCCTCCTCTTGGCTCCTGTTCCATGCCGCTCGTCCTCCTTCCTGACCCTGCACCATGAGGTTCCACGGGCTCAAATATCCCTCACAAGATGCCAGGCTCTAGGAAGACAGAGACTCTGGAGCGTGGAGCCAACACCACATGCCTCGGGGTGCTCAGCCACTTAACAGGAGGACTTGGCAAACCTCTCGGTCTCTGGGAGCACTCACAGCAGGGTGGGACTTGAACTCAGGGCCACATGCTATCCTGGGTGAAGTCTGGAGACCTCACTGGGCCCTTCTCTAAGACCTGAGCATGGACCAAGTGCCTTAGAGTTCTCCCCACCAGCAGATTTTCCTCTAGAAGAGTAAGTAGGCACCAACAATGGCTGATAAGGTCATGATCACAGTCAAGGTCATGATCAAGGTCACGAAGGTGAAGATGATGGTTAGGGTGGTGGTGGTGGTGGTGGTGGTGGCAATGCTGGTGACCCTGATGGCAGTCATAGCAGAGCACTATGAGCACTACATATCTATCAGACACTGTTCTGCCAGACACAATAATCCCACGAGGTGGGCACACATATTATCCCCACTTTATAGATGAAGAGACTAAGACATGGACAGTTAAGTAACTAGTCCAGGACCACACACACACAACATGCTGGAGCTGGCACTCGGGTTTCAGAGCATGCACTCCTGTGCACAACACCTATCTTATATTTATGATACAAAGAAAATAGCAGTCACTATTTATTGAGTGTTTACTATGCATCAGGATCTAAACTAAGCACTTTATTTGCATTATCTCACTTAATTCCCACAAAAGCTTTACCACCTGACAGTATTACAGATCCATTCAGAGGATATAAAATTTGAAACCCTGAGAGGTGACATAATCTGTGCCAGGTCACAGGGCAAGAAAGGACAGAGGTGACAGTCAAACCCATGCAGCCTGACTCCACTTAACCACTAAGGCGCACTGCTTTTCCGTGGCTGTAAATGCATGTGCACACGCACTCGTCCAGGAGCCCATGTGCACACACGCATGTGTGCCAGGACACACTTACCCCACACAGACTCACAGAAACATGGATACTAAATATTGGCTGTGCTGTCACTAAGTTAGGGACCCAAGCCCTCAGTCTAAGTATTCTCTCCACCACAAAGTGGTTCCCAAGGTGGCAGGCAAGTTTGCACGGCAACCATGCAAATGTTGCACGGTCTCAACCCTAGAAAGTGCCAGCAAGCCCTGTCAATCAGGGCTCCCTGGGCTCTGAATGTCAGGCAAAAACCTGTAGGGGTGAGAATACTGGCACTCAGGGCTGAAACTCCAGATTCTTTCCTGATGTACGTTCACAGCCGTAAATCCCACTTCTCGGGAGCGCCCGCTGAGGTTTACACACCGCCTTCCGAGGCCTTTCCTGCCAATCAATTTCAGTGCACACTGAGGTGGCAGAGGATGGAACCAGTCAGACCTGCCTGGTGTCTCCCCAGCTGCTGTGAGTCTGGGCTTCCTTCCTTCCAGGTTGCTTCTAGGAGCATGTCCTGGGCTCCTGATGCTTCCTAAAAGGCCTGGCCCTACACACTTCAAGGGACCAGAGATGGCTTGGCCCGGCCCTCTCCAAAGAATTCACAGCTTCCTGGAGAGACACCGATAAGCCCAGCCATGTCCCGCATAATCGCAGCGGCCACCACACCAGACATGATCGACACACTCTATCGCAAAGGTCCCTCCTGGAACCAGGAGAGGTGGGCAAGATGCTCCCCGTTTTACCAAGTGGCGATCGAGGCTCAGGGAGATGAAGTGGTGAGCCTAGGTCCCCATGGCCATACAAGGAGGGGCTGGGTTTAAACCCAGGTCTACCTTACCTACCTTACCTGGCTGAACCACCTGAATTTTTTCCAGGCTCCCATTCTGACCCCAGGAAAATGTCTTCCTTTAGGAGCAATTGTAGGAGAAGGTGACCCAAACAGGGAAGGACCACAGGTGCCAGAGAATCTCATAGGGATCAGCCCAGGCAAAGGTGTGGAAGTCAGAGAACTCCAGGCAGGTTCTGGGGTCCGGTCTGGCCAGGGCACAGGCTGAGGAGTGAAGAATGGAGGGGCAGGGGCTGGTGCTGCAGGGCCCCGAAAGCCAGGCTACAGGAATTGGGATGTGCCCTCATGGCGTGGGGACCCATCTGAGCAGGACTAGATGCCAATATCCCAGGGACAAAATTATAATTTAACAGCAATGTTCCCAACGGAACACAGGTGGCTCAAGAAAAGGATGCAGGGTGGTCTGAGGAGGGCGCTCTTCTCAGAGCCAAATCTCCACCGAATAAAATCCCAGAAGCATTTTTCAGCCAGTTACACATTCACCTACCTCACCTATCATCCAACCCCTGGCCTCAGAAAACTATAATGGTTGGAAATATAGACTCCAGATTCAGACTGCCTGGGCTTGAATTCCAACACTGCCACTATGAGCTGTGCACCCTCGGGGAAGTTGCTTAACCTCTCTGTGATTCCATCTCCTCATCCAGAAAATAGGGATGATAATATCCCCTCCCTCCTTGGGTTATTGTGAAGGTTACGTGAGTGAATAGTAGTAAAACATTTCATAGTGCCATCCCCTGATCTATCTCTTGAAGATGAAAACAGGATGATTCTGACGTGGTGTGTTCTTAAGTGATCCCTTTCTGGGTTCTTGTGATCACCAAGTCATTCACTACCTCGAAACCATCACTTTAATAATATGCGCTGGAATATTCAGGCTCACAGGTCTATAGCCTGCAGAATGAATCTATTACATAGCAACAGTTTCATGGGGTTCAACCTAATGCTTCTACTGTTGAGAGCTGGAGTTTGGGGCCCCTTTTAGCACTCTGGTGCACTCTCTTGCCTCAGGTAAACAGAGAAAGGAAGGCGGGCCCATCAAGGAAACACAACAGAGCCATCCTTTCCAGGGGCCAAGCAAAGAAAGATCTTTCAGACGTAAGGTATCTATGATCATCTAGTCCAAATGACATGTAAGTTTCCTTATATACAAAAGTATAAAACCCAAGATCACTTTTCTGTTCACCTTGAAGGGACAGAGGCTGGACAGGCCAGCAGGCAGGCAAGGATGGGTCCCCTTCAGAAGGTTACCTCAAGGTCAGGGTGGACTTGCCAGGAGCCTCTGCATTCGGCTTCTGCCCTTTGACCTTCTCCAAATCACCTCAGGGTCTGAGCTCAACGTCTTGGACTGCCAAAGCCACAGTTTAGGCAGAAGTGAAATTTGGAGCACTGCTGTCTCCTGGAGCAAAGACGGACCAAGGACTTGCTGATTTCGCAAACAGGGCAGTGATGTGATCAGAGGGGAGATTTTGAAAGAGGGCCCTGGCAGTCTCGGCGGGGCAGGGTGGGGCGTGGAAGGTAAGTTATGAGACTCTGGGGATTGACCGAGAAGGAAGAGGGGACATTCCAAACTCAGGCGTGGTGGTGGCAACAGGCAGGAGGGTGCACCTGAGAGGGTACATGAAAGCGGATTTGTCCCCAAGAAATCAGCTTGTTTCTCAAGAACTGGAGCAACAAGGATTTCAAGGTGTCTGCTGGGCCCAGCGGTATTAGCAGGTCCCTGGAGACACGTTCTCCCCCAGCTCTGCTTGGAGACAAGGCTCCCCTGACTCTATTTACCTAGTTGTGAAATGGCCTAGTGACATTTATACCTGATCTCTTCCAGCCTCAGGTAGAGACAAAAGTCTGGAGAAAAGCAAGGTGGGGGCGGGGCAGCTGTTCACAGATGTGCTGCGACTTCATAGCCACAATCACCCGGAAGAAACGTCCTCCTGGGAACCCGACAGCCTCCCTTCATCCGGGTTCCAGTTCTAGAGAGCCTCTTCCTGCGTCAGTGAAACAGAAAGTGGGAGCTTGGGGAAGGTTGATTTCGACTTGAGGACACTGAATACAATCTTCTCTGGGTGTTTACAAAGTCTGTTTACCAAGCAGCCCGCTCTCCAAACCCCAGCAACTGCTTAAAACAAGAGAGCTGTTGATTTGTGGAGTGTTTTCTTTTCAAAAAGAAAAAAAAAAATATCGTCACAAATGTTGGATTTAGAGACATTATTTCTTTTTAAAAATAACTTGTCAAGGGGACAAAAGTATTTAAGAGGCTTTCTTCTCAGCTCAGAAAGCAGTGAGGAGGAGGAGTGGTTTGTTTGGGGGGCTCGGGGGGTTGGTTTTTGTTTTCTGTTTTTGCATGAGGTTAGAGCTAAGAGAGGGATAGATTGGGGGTGGGAGGATCAGAAAGCAGGTGGGATGCTAGTTAGCTCTTCATGCTCGGATCCCCACAAGACCTTCTCTGATGGACTCACCTCCTGCCTGTTTCTCCCTAATATCCACAAGGATCTAGGGGAAAACAACAAGCTCTGCCTCCCCGCCCCCCCCCACCTACTTCCCCCTCCCCTGCTGTCCCACCCCGTGCCCCCCACCTGCCTCTCTTATCGGGCATTAACTTCTTCTCCCCACAGACACCAAAGTGTCCCCAAGTGCACCCCCAACGGCATACAAGATTCTAGAGGATGATACACAAACAAGCTTTCTAGAAAATTTTAAGTAGTATGTATTTTTTTAGAGTACCAAAACACATAGAGGCAGATAGACAGGATAGATAGAAGAAGATAGATGAACAGGTAGAGTGAGCGAGCCGGGCACTCAAACCCGTGGTGTCGCAGACGTGACCCCTTCTTCTTTAAGTACGTTTTATGTCACGCGCATTCTTTCAACCAGTCATTGGGCTGTTGAGGTCCTTGGAAGTGCCAGACTCCATCCGTGGTGCTTTGGGACATCAGTAAACAAAACAGCCATCAGACACTGACCTCACAGAGCTTATGTGCCGGCAGACAGAAGCAGAAAATAAGCCATAAATCAATTAATAATCCAATAAATTCTAAGGTGATTCATGCTCTAGGAAAAGAAAGAAAGAAAAGAAGGAGTAAAGAAGAACAAGGCAAGCCAGGGGGCCTAGGGAGAGGAAGGGGCAAGTTGCCAGATTAAATGGGGTGGTCAGAGTGAGCCCCCACGAGGAGGTGAGATTTGAGCAAGGACTTGAAGGAGGTGGGGACGTTAACAACAGGTTTATCTAGGGGAAGAGCAGCACAGGCAGAGGGTACAGCTCCAGCAAATGCCCTGAGCAATGATAATAGCCAGCCTGTCCCAGAAACAGTAAGGTGACCAGTATGGCTAGAACAGAGGGAACAAGATAAGAAAGGAAGGGGACAGAAAAAAAATCAGAGAAGAGAAAGAGGTTCTGATCACTTATTTTTAAATGTCATTTAAACTATATAAAATTTAAAATTCAGATTCTCAGCTGCACAAGCCACATTTCAAGGGTTTAACAGCCACTTGTGGCTAGTGGCCACCTTGTTAGCACAGATAAAGAAAATTTCTCTCTTCACAGAAAGTTATATGGAATGGCGCTGACTGGAGTGTCCTTCCCCTACCCATGTGACCTGGATAACTTTTATTCAGACCTTAGATCTCATCTCAAACATCATTTCCTCCAGGAAGCCCTCCCTGATCACTCTTCCCCAGGCTCCATTGTCATACGAATGCTCTCAGAGAGCCAGGCTGCCTTCCTCCATGGCAGTTATCTCTTTTAGAAATTGTGCACTCGTGGGTACAATATCTGCCTGATGTCTCTCTCTCTCTCTCCTGTTAGACTGTCAACTCCGTGAGGGCTGACATTGCTTCTGGTTTTGCTCACTGCTAGCGCCCGGAATGTGGAAGGCACAACAAATATTTGTGCAACGATTGAATGAATGGTTTTAGATGGCGGGGCTCAAAGCACAGTATTCACTAAACACAGGGCGACAGCACCGCGGAGAACTGCGACTCGGTAGGTTCCTGCGACCCAAAACACTGGTGAGAGAGAGCAGCTCCAGAGGTTGGAGTCCTTACTGTACCCAAACTGGACCTGTCCCAGGACTCACACTTCATTCTGGCACTCAGCTCCTCACCAAGGCCCCCACGTGCTGTCCCTCCAGGATACCGTCTGTCTTTACTGGAGAAGCCAAGTCTCAGATATTCGCACAATGCCTTTCCCTTCCTCCAGCCCTGCACTTGCAGCAGCAGCAGCAGCAGCAGCAGCATTGAAATGCTTCCTTTCACTGCTCACAGAGGAGTCCTAGCAGTGGGGACCGACTCTGGCACATTTGCTGGGATGCCTGGCTGGGCATGGAGAGTGCTGTGTGCTCCAGCACGTATGTGGCCACCCTCGTGGAGCAAGTCCTGGATACACAGCCCCGGATCTGACAGGTAACATGCAGCAGCTGCGTGATTTACAGGCCTCGTGGGGAGAAGTTTTGTCTCCCACTTTGAGAGCTTGAGTGCTTCGTATAAATATTTATGGGAGTCTGGGGCCTCCATTAACCCCACTAGTGCCACCTTTCACTTGTTACGTGGTGCTTGTGTGAATAACTATGAAGGCCAGCGTTCAGTTATACATGCAGGTATGTGTGTTCATGTAAGCATGGGAGGATGTACACAGACCCATAAGCATTTTGTGAGAGCATACATACATGTGTAATCAATTGTGTTCCAGTGTGAATACAAATCCTTATAACTCTGTGCACACAATTGTGAACATTGTATGTACAGTGTGTAAATGCTTGTGCATGAGCATTTGAACATGCATGCATATAGGCATGAATACATGCACATGAGTACATATGTAACGTGTATGTATACGTGCACACGAATATGAGAGTGTGTATCTAGCAAATGAGCACATGGGTAGACATACAGGCCTGCCTCTGTGTACGTAAGCATGAGTGTGTACACGTGTGTGTTTATGCATGCACCTGCCCTGAGAGCATAAAGCATGTCTATGTGCACACCCAAAGCTTCAACATTACCCCAGAAATAGCTTTCATTAAACTCTGGATGATTCCATCAAAATTGCCTCACCTAGAAGCTGCTTCTTCTATAAACACTTGCTTTGGTAATTATGATATATTTATTGGAAAGTTCAATTGAGAACAGATGAAAGGTGAGAGAACTGTTCATTAATTATAAGCAGCACCAGTGTCTCAAGACAACGATGCCCAAAGTGGCCTCCTCCACCGCAGCACACACACACACACACCACACACACGTACACACACACGTACACACACACACACACTTTGGCCCACCATGCTCCTCTGCCAGAGATTGCCGTGAGCGACAGAGCTGCAGTTCCTCTCTGACACCCGTGACGTCATGTTTGTCCTGCGGCATCTCCAATTCCACTTGGCCCATTTCTTTGCCGTGCTAGCTGGAGAACCTGAAGCACACCCCCCAAAAAGTGACTGCCCTCTGCAAAGGGAATTAGAAAGAAAACTGTCCCCAAAGGGGGCTATGTCCCACCCTGCCTAGCTCCCCCTCCCCACTTCCCAAGTGTTTCAGATAAGGGGTAGTGGACTTGTGAAGTTTGGTGGCAAAAATACAAATTTCAGCATCAGATAGGTGGGGATTCAAGTTCTGGTTCCTCTGCTGGGCGACACTGAGATGACCCCCCCCCCTCCCGGGGCCTTGTTCACCAGTCCATGACCTGCAGGTAACGGTAGCCCACGCTTCATAAAGTTAAGTGAAATGTCGTACTGGACTAAACCTCATGGTTTGGCCACACCTCTTCTGCTCTGTGACCTGCCTGCCCATGGAAAGGGACATGTGTATGACACTCTGGCTCCCAGGACACAAAGGAGGGCAGGTGCTGAGCCTTGCACTGGGCAGTGCAGCCCTTCTGTGCCCACTCAGGATGGGCAGAACTGAGCCCTAGCCCACGGCCTCTCCTGAATAGGGCTCAGGTGCCTGTAACCTTGGCAGAGTCAGGACAGTGAAGGTGACAGATTAGGAGAAGAAACAAGGAGACTAGAGAGTGAGCCATGGGCAAGCCTGGGCTCCTGAGCCGGATGAAGTCACAGGCCAGGATCAATGCCCGTCTCACGCTCCACAGCTCTGAAATGGACACCTTCTAGCCTCCCACCCCACTGTCCATTTACTGGAGGAAGCCCAAGCCCTGGTAAGATGTACAGAGTTCCAAAAAAACAAAACACAAAACAAATATTGAATATGTGGACTTCATCTCCCTTCTCATGCTGAAACTGGCTTCTTCCAGAAAGTACCAGGCCTCCTCCCACTGCCCCTGAAGCTGCCTCTGTAGCCTAAAGACATTATCCCTTTTTGATACAAATACAAAAAAAATGTGTAATGAGTCACTGCAACTTTACATGGAAGTAACTCCATATGCAAAGAATGTACAGAGGCAGTGAAAACTGAGTTTTGCTTCAGAACAAATCCTAATTATTAATTTAAGTGCTTTTCCACGATGAAGCAGCAACTTACCTCATATGTGTAACTTCTTCCAAGTGAGAACAGTTAGTTCTGATTTTCTTGTCTAAATGCATCTTTTAAGATGATATGTGTAGGACACGGAGAAAGATATCAAGGCATGGAAAACTCATGTAGAGCATGGTAAAGGTTCAGACGTGGAGGGGCACACAGGATGCGAAGGAACCACGGAGGGCATGGTGGACTGGGCTCCCCAGGTGAAAGACGTGCCCTCCGTGGTCTGGACACCTGCTCACAGGGGAAAGAACTCTAGAAAGAATAAAATTCCAGCAGCAGCAGCTGCTGTCTTCTCCAAAATAAGGCTAAGCTTCTGGGCCAGGAGAGCCCAGCCTGAGAAGCCCCGTGGTGGCTGCTTCCGTGGACCGAGTACACTCTAGACACAGGACTGTCCCTTCACTTCGGCTGGTTTGTCTTTTGAGTCTGCTGTGTCAGGCACCAGTGTGGAGCAGCCCTACCAAACAGACTGGCATCTTTGCTGCTGCCTACAGGATGTGCCATTTGAGGACTTTTATTTTGGTGGGGGGAGGAGGGGCAGAGAAAACCTCTAATCCTCCCTTCCTTACATAACAAATCCAAACACCACTATCTCTGGGATGAGAGGCCAAGCCTGCAGAGTGCAGGCTGCAGAGGGAAGGTTATGAAAGGAGGCCGTTCTGGGTTTTACTTTCCGATAACTGAAGGCTTGGGCGCTGAATTCGGGTTTTGCATCTGAAAGCCTGCAAGGGAATGACTGGAAACTCTAAAGCCACCGTTTCCAGGGCCCCAGAGAGGTTGTGCTTGGGGGGTGGGGACCAGTGGGTGAGGGAGTGGGGGTTTGCCTGGAGCGGCAGAAGCTGTAACTCCAGGTCACAGAGAAGGCCAAGTGACCACTTGGTGTATCTGGCCCGGTTCCTGGCGGCTCCCACTGCCAGCGTGGGACCAGGCACAAGCTGAAGTGGCCTCTGGCACGCAGGCGGGTGGTCGGGCCACAGAAGCGCCCAGGCTCTAGGGCCTGCGGGGAGCCCGCCTGACTGAAAAGGGAGCTGGGTCTAGGGCCCAGCCTCAGCTTCCCCAGAGAGCCTTTCTCGGGGAGCCGAGATGTGGGCGCTGGCCCGCCCGCCGGAGGCTGCTCCCTGCCGGTCCCCAGCCGACCTTGCCGCCGGCGGACAGACAGAAGGGAGCGGCCGCCGGGCTGGAGCGGCCCAGGCGAGAGCCCGGAGCAGCTGGCCCCGGCAGCGGCGCTGCGCGGTGGCTCCGGGGACTCCAGGCCCTACCTCGCCACCCCTCGTTCCTCCCCGCACGCTGCAGACGCCGAGGGCCCGCTCCCGCAGCCCTGGCCCGCCAGGCAGCGCCGGGATAACAGGCAGACGCGAAATCAAAACCGAAGGAGAAAGTTTTCTGAAATGAAAGAGGTTACAAAGGAAGGGCTAAAGGGATGTGAAATGGCAAAGAAAAGCCGGATGCCCGGAGGCAAGGGGACGGGGCTAGTGTCCCCACCCTCCCGCGCGTGGGGACCCGCGGCTCCCGCACAGCCGCGCGCGGAGGGCCTTCCCCGACCTGCCTCGCCAAAGGCGGCGGCGGCAGATGCAGCCCGCACGGCCTCCCGCACCTCCGGGGGCATCGGGGGTCGCAACACCGGGGCTTCGCACCCGACCGAACCGCGGCCGCCCCGGCCAGGGCCGCGACCCAGAGCGAAGCCCCAGGCCAGGGGCCCGCGCGTGCCCCCGCGTGCGTCCCGGTGTCTGTGTGTCTGCCTCCTCGTGCGTCTCCGAGGGCAGGCGCCAGCCTGTCTACTTGGGACCGGTGCTGGCTTGGAAGACTCCTGGCGCTGGGAGGCTTTTCCCCCGGGGACGGGGAGGACCGCAAGGAGCCCGCGAGCCGCGGGGAGCGGTGGGAACCGGAAAGGAGGGCGAAGGTTGTGGGGTGCCGCCGGGGTGCAACGAGCCCGAGGGCCTCGGGACCCAGTTCGCTTTCCATGGGCAATGGGCGCTGGGTCTGGGGCATGCTGGCGGGGCGGGCCGCGGGCGGAGACGTGGCCGGGGCTTGCCTGTCGTAGAGCCCGCCCTGGAAGCCCGTGCCGCCTCCGGAAGAGCTGTGGGCTCTGCCCGACTCTCGCCCCCCGCGTGCGCCCCGAGCAGACTGGGGCTCACTTGGTGGGTCGGTGCAGAGACTGACAGTGCCTGCGCCGGGCATCGATGTGGGTGCAGGGCGTAGGCGTCTGTGTGTCAGTGTGTCACTAGCACTGTGTCGGCGGGATTGTCATATTCTCCGAGATGCAGCTGGTCACTCTGAACTGGCCTGAGCCACCTTATCTTCGGGTGCAGTGTGACAGTGCTCGTCACTAGGCCGGTGTCCGTGCCCCTGTGATCTGGGGAAGGAAGACCAACGCTTTGGAGTTTGCAAAACCCTGGCCATCTCAGAGGCTGAGGATGGAGGATGCTAGTCCACATGGGATGGCTCCAGAGGGAGCCAGGTCACCGAGTTTAAGGCCTCCAGCACCAGGAGTCTGTGATCCCCTTGGTCTCTGGAGCCACCCAGCCACGAAGTGGGGTTTCTTCCAGCACCCCACTGAATGAGGCCTCTTTTGCCCTAAAGGGGATGCATTTGTACCTGTGGGCATGTTCTGTGCAGAAGCGCTTGCATATGCAATTACCCAACAAATCATACCCCCTCGCTCCGTCCACAGTGCACAAGTCAGCAGTTACCACACAGCCAGGCCCGGCTGCTCCTCCTCTCAGATCGCAGCCAAAGCTTTCCCTGCCAGACGTCTTTCGGTTGGTGAAATGAACTGGGCCTTGGAATTAAATTCAAGCTAGTATCCTGAGTTTGCCTCCTACTGAACAACACCAAAGCACTATATAAATGTAAATTATTGCTGATGTTATTTGTACCCTTAATTTTAAGGTCCCCTGCCTCTTCTCCAGACCCCAGCAGCCACCACCCACCCCAGGCTTCCAGGGATCCAGGCCAAAATCTATTCCCTGCTAGTTCTACTCTCCCCTTCCTTCTCCCAGGCTCCACTAGCTCAGATTCCTGGCTAGTGCTGCACTGCTTGGGTGTCCTATACCTCCCCATTAGGGTCCTGGGGTTTGTGGGTCCTACTCCACCTCCCAGAGGTGTCTGAGACCAACCCTGAGTTGTAGACAGGATTCCAAGGAGGCTGGAAGGGGTTGCAGACCACCTAAGTGGGCGCTGCTCTTCCAGAAATCAAGAAAAGGAAAGGTTCTAGGGCCACATCCCCATCCGGATATCCAGGCGCAGTTGGAGCTGCCGTGCCAGAATGATGACCCAAATGCCCCCAAACCCCAAAGTGAGGAACCACTGAATCCAAGCCCAGCCGTGCAGCACCCTTCTGTGGAGCTGAGGGCTACAGGCCACCCTGGGTGTACTACCCCAAAAAAGTCCACCGAGAGGGGCTTCCTGTCTGGAGGGTCCTGCACCTCAAGATCTGGTGCTGGGTTACACTTGTTTCCACCAGCCTTCTGGGGAGGAGGATAGGCCCTTACTCAGAGGAGGCATCTAACTCTGGGCAGCTCCAGTTGCTCCCAGAGAAATGCACTGGGCAAGAGAAAAGAGACTTTTAGCTCAAGCAGGAGGGTGAGAGCACTGGATCAGCTGGGCTTGGGCACCAAAAAGACTCTGCTTCCCCAGCTGGGTGGCAGCTCCTGGCATCCTGGTCTCCTTCAATTGTTATTTCAGAGCAGGCAGACTAGCAGGTCAGTCCTGATGGCCAAGGCTGAAAGCACCAAAAAAGTGGTGTATGCCCCGTGCCCATGAACTCCAGGGCCTTGTGGACCTGCACCCACTCAGCTCACAGACTGGCTCTTGACTGGGGTCTGTACCTAGGGTGAGAAGTAGAGAACACGTCTGAGGCTCACTTACACACACACTTACACTCTCAAGAGAGAGATTCGCAGGTGACAGCGCCCCAAAGTCAGCGTGACTCTCCAAGAGGCAAGAGAAGAAAGTCAAGGTGGTGCGAACGCAGCCCCCTAAATAAACACCATTTCCATGGTTTTAATAAGCAAAATAGGAAACCATTTTAATAACCAAAAAACAGAAACCAGTCTGAATAAAACTACAATAGACTAGGTTTTAATATTTTCATATCATAAGCAGGGTTTGAAATTGATCCCTTATTTTACATGAAATAAAAACAATTTCTGTTGCAGCAAGTTTGATTTCAACACAGTTGAATCCGTAAAAACCGAAGCTTGTTTCTGATGCAGGACGAATATCCACAATATTTAAAACTGCAAGCACCATGCGGTTCATACAATCTTGTTATTACTGTTAATTTATCAACTAATACAAACTAAAAAAATGCATCCGGCCAGCAGCGCCAGCAATTTCAAATGGGAACTAAAAATATGCTTTTATTTTGGTATTTTTGTCAGTGCAACTTAAATCCTTTTACTGACCTGCAGAAAAAAAAAAGTAAAAATAAAGAAAAACACCCAGATCTTCCCTATAACTATTATACAACTGAAGGGAGGGAGGATACCACCAATAACTCTTCCCACTATCTCAAAAGCAGGAAAAGAAACACAATGCATTGGTCTAAAGAACGCACTTGAAAGTTGCAAAATTACTTGCCAATGTTTGGGTTTCTGGTACATTCTGAGCATGGCAGTTGATTTAATGCAAGCTCTGGTGCCCACTGGCCAATGTCAGGGATGGCTGAGGCGGTCACCCTAAGAACACTATGGGCCCCTGCAATTAGTGCAGGCCTGGAGGGGTTCTGGGGTGATTCTGGTTACAATAAAAAGCAGAGGAAAAGATCTATTTTCCTTTCCTTTCTTGTTAGGGGAGTCAATTTAGCCATAAGACAAGACAGGGAGCGAGTACACGCCAGGGCCTCCCGGGTGCCTTGGGGAACTCCGCAGCTGCCCTGCGCTTGTACTCAAGAGCTGGGACCGCAGTCTTCTCACTCAGCACCAGCAACATAGAAAACTAAAGCTGGAGGAAATAGGGGGCCTAATGGAGACAGGGGAAGGGAAGAAAACATGCAACTTCCAAGGGTGCCCCAAGACAAAGTTGTTTTCTGATGCAAAATGCCTGGAACTTTTTTCCTTTCTTTTCCTTTTTTCTTTTTCTTCTTTTTTTCCTTTGTGTTTTTTTTTAATCTTTTTTACTTACAAACAAAAATTCCATAATAATAAACCCAAACAAAGACACTCAGCTTGTTGCCACGTTTTCTAAGCGGTTTGGCAGGGCGGGTATTTACAAGCCGACCACCGGACCGAAACCCGGCACGCAGCCGCTGGAGTTTCCGAACTGCGATCCCTTCTCACCCAAAGAAATAAGGGGATTATGATCCATGATCAACAACATGCTAAAGTTAAACAAGAAAATGGTACAAAATAGAAATTATTACCATACATGTCCAGCATGCAGGATTAATATTTTTAATGCAGATTTTCGTATTTTTTCTATATAATCGAGCAGGCAATAAAACTGATGAGATTTGCGCGCCGAACGTCCTAACTGAGGCCCGCGTCTCGGGGCTGATCGCCAGTGTTCTCCGGACTCTGCACAGACAGGTCCTTCTGTCCTTCCTTTGCTCAGCCTCGCCTCGCGCCTGCCGGGACGCCAGAGTCCCTCTCCTCTCCTCTCCTCGCTGCTCTCTTCCTGGGCCGGGCTGTGCTCCCGGCGGCAAAGCAGTGACCCGGGCTTAACGCTCAAAGTTCATAAAGCCAGGAATCTCCAGGCGGCCTTGGGGACTCCTGGGGACTATGCCTCGCCGCCCTCCAGCCTGGAGAAAAGTTGCTCCCGGACTTCCCACCCCCCGTCTCTCTCTGGCTCGAGTCTAGGAGGCGGCGCTGGCGTGCGCTACTCTCGCCTTAGCCAAGGTCCCCTGCCCGCCCGCGCGCCCGCCAGTCGCCCGCGGCCCGCGCGCCCTTCCTCCCTCTCGCTCAAGTCAAACAGGTCAAGGCTGGGGCCGCGGCAGGGACAGGGTCCAGGGGAGTCCGGGACTGGGGGCACGGGACGGGGAGTCCGGGTCGGGGCAAGGGCGGGGGGCCGGGACCCGCCACGACTCACAGAAAGAACTCGGGAGAGGAGGGGCTGTCGCTGGTGGAGCCCGCCTCCCTGAAGCCGGAGTTGGCGAGTTTCTCGCACTTGACCTTGTAGGCGTCTCTCTCGCGGGCCAGCCGGGACACCTCCTGCTTAAGCTGCTCCACCTGCTGAATGAGCTGTGTCTTCTCATTCTCCAGGTGGTGTTTCTGCTGGACGCGTTTATACCTGCATGACTGGGCGTAGCCCCGGTTCTTCAGCGTCCGCCGCTTCTGCTTCAGGCGGATCACCTCGTCCTTGGTGAAGCCCCGCAGGTGGCGGTTCAGCTCGCGCACTGACATGGAGACGAGCTGGTCGTCGGAGAAGCGGTCCTCCACGCTGCCGTTGCCGCCCGCCGCCGTCGCCGACGCTGCCGCGTGCTGCCCGGGCCCGGGGTGGCTGGTGGGTAGCTGTTGCGCCGGGCTGGCGGCGCTGGACGGCGGCGGCGACGCTTGGTGATGGTGGTGATGGTGCGGGTGCGCGTGGGGGCCTAGCTCGTCGTGGGCCACGCCGGCTCCCGGGTACGCGTGGTGAGGGTGAGGGTGATGGTGGTGGTGGTGGTGGTGCGCGCCGCGGAAGCCGTCGAAGCTCTGCAGCGGCTGTGGCACTGGGTGCGAGCCGATGAGCGCCTCCACCGCGTCCTCGGGCGTCAGGTTGAGCGCCTCGGGGTTCATCTGCTGGTAGTTGCTCGCCATCCAGTACAGGTCCTCCAGATGGGTCTTCTGTTCGGTCGGGCTGAAGCTGGGCGACGAGGGCACCGAGCTACACGGCGTGCTGAGCGGTGTGGAGGACACCGAGCCGGCTGGCTGCAGGCGCGTGCAGGGCCTGCCCGGACGCTCCGCTCGCCCCAGAGGCTCCTTCTTCACGTCGAACTTGAGCAGGTCGAAGTCGTTGACGTACTCCATGGCCAGCGGGCTGGTGGGCAGCTCTGGCCCCATGCTCAGCTCCGCGGCCATCGCTGACGCGAGGCGCAGCCGCCGCTGCCGCCCGGGAAACTTTGCGGCCGGCCGGGGCGCGCTGAGCTAAGCGCGGGGGCGAAGAGCGGCGAGCCCGGGAGGCGGGGAGCCCAGGGCGCAGCGGGCCGGGGCCGCCGGCCAAGCCTTTGTCTGGGGACGCGGCGGCGCGCCGGAGAGTCCCGAGGCTGCCTGCACGGCCCCAGAGCTCGGGGCTGTGCCCACACCGGGACCGGGCCGGGTCGAGCCGGGCGGGGTGGAGAGGCAAGCGGGGCGCACGGTGGGGCGGAGGGGAGGCGTGGGGCCAGTGCCCGCCGCTCGCTCTCTACCTCTCTTGCTCTTAAGCTCTCTCGCTCGCAGCCGCTCGCAGCCTGGCGGTGCAGCTGTGCCGGATCCTGCACCGCTGCTGCCTTTTATCGCTTTCCTGATGTCACTGGGGCGCGGGGGCCCCGGCTGCCCGGCGCGCTGGCCAATAGCTGCACGGCCTCGGCGGCCCAGCGGCGCAGGGCGGGGCGCGCCTGACAGCTCCCCCGCCCCCCGCGTCAGCTGACTGGCGGCCCCAGCAGCCCGGGTGCCGCGGAGGCCTGGCGGAGGGCTGGAGCAGAGTGGGACGGACGGCCTGGGCCCAACCCCCAACACCCTCCAGGTCCCGGCCCCGGCACTCTCGCCTTCTGTGCGCGCCCCACCTCTGGACCTGGCCGCGGCTTCCACCCCCTAGCGCGCTCTCCTTGCTCGCTACCCTCTGCACCCCCACCCTCAGCCCGAGTCACCCCAAAGGAGGCTCAGAATGAGCTCCGGGACAACGCCTCCCGGGCCCTTTGTTCCCCAGCGGCCCCCGCCCAGTGTCCTCGCGGCTTCTGGCCGTGCGAGTGTGTGCCGTGCGTGCCTGTGTTTCTGGAGGTCTGCGCGCATCTGCGTGTTGGGGAGGGCGGGGTTGGATCTCCGAGAGTTGCGTTCAGACCCAACTCTTAACCTCAGGGGACCTTTCTCGGGCCAAGAGAGGGCCGTTCCCCCTCCTGGCGGGTGCGGAGGCCGAGCCCTGAGATTCGACTCGGCTGGCCCCGCCGCTCCCGTGCTCACCCCCACCCCCCAATGCTCACGATGAAGCCGAATGGGAAAGAATCGGCCAAAAGGCTCTGAATCCCTTTCCCCCGCCAGATGCACGAAAACCTGAGCAACCCGAAGCTCGGGGCCGAGGCCAGCCCGGGACCGTGCTCCGAGTGGCTCTTGGCTGCTGGGGAACGGGCCCTGTTTTTGTTTGAACGTTTTGTAACGATTAAGCAGATCCCGGCGTCAGCCCGCGGCGGAGAGGCTCAAACAGGCATAAAGTGCGACCCCAAGTGGCCACTGTGCGCAAAGGCGCCCCGAACGGCCCGGCCCGCTGCCGGAAGGCTTGGACGGCGCTTCGGACCCAGCCAGGTCTCTCCACCTGGCCCAACCCGAGCCAGCCCAGATCGCAGGCTGTATGTGCACCAGAACCCAGGACAGGCTCCCGTCGAGCCACGCACAGGTCCTCCGGTCTGGTCTTCGTACTCAGCCGCGAGTCCCGCGCTGATCGTCCACGCTAAAATTCCGAACCCCAGCCTTCAGGGGTGCTCGTTGGCGGCTCCTCACGCCAGGAAGCCCTGGGTGGGGAAGGTCCGGTGGCCGAAAGTGGAAACGGCACAGTGAAGGGGCCCGGGGCAGTCAGATGAGAAATCTCCCTGGAGCGCAGACGGGTGACCGGAGCGCACCGCACTAGGCATCCAGACCGCGCCAGGCGAGGCTCACCCTCCCTACCCAGGTCCGCGATGGCCGGAATTAAGGAGCTCTTCCCCAGACTCCGGGCCTGGCGCTGAAACCGGATAAATCGCGAATTCGCTGGACCCGGAGACCCGACCCGCCTCCCGCGTCGCCTTCTGCTTTCCAGCTTTGGGCGCGCGCAGCGAAAGGGAGGAGACGCGTGCACTGGGTGAGTGTGTCCCAGCCGCTGTCTGCGCGGGACCCGCACGACTGACGCCGCGCGGAGGGGTCAAGTGGGCCACATCAATGCGGACGCGGCCAGATTTCTTTAAGTGTTAGCAGGTAAAAATATTTGCCTCCAGTTAATCTAAAACCCACTATTCTCTTGCGCCTTTGGGCAGGCTGGGGTAGGGCGTGGTCTTAGACCGCCTAGTTTTAATAAAATGAATGTATTTTAACTAAAACTTTAACTCAGAGATTTGGATTGGCAACTGTAACGCTGGGAGAGCCCGTATGCAACCCTCTTCGAGAAGCGAGCTCTCCGCAGGAATGATTCGGCCGCCTGTGGCGAGAGCTTGGGCCTGGGCCGTCTGGAAGGGCCGCCCCTTCCCGAAGCTGGAGGCTGGGGACACGCACCCACCCTGTAAGTGTCCCCACCCTGTTCGCCCGCGGTGAGCGCACACTAGGACCGTGGCTCAGCGGGGGGACGTTTCTAGGCCACCCCGGACCGGCTGTCTCGCCTCTGTACAGACTGTGGGTCTGGCCTCAGGCGACCGGGGTGGGACAAACACTCGGGACTCTCTTGGTGCCGACTGAACTCAGGCCCGCAGCGCCTTCCCTCCCGGACCCTGAGAGACCCGCGGTTGCAGAGTGCGTCTGACATCGCGGCCCTCTGCGTGGGCACTAAGGCGGCGGGCCAGGCTGTGTCGCCCGCGCCCGAGTGTCCCCTCCTGTCCGCCTGACCCTCGCCGTCGAGGACTGAAACCCGAATTTCAAGAGTGTGGCCCGTCGTGGCCCTGGGGATTCTTGCAGTCCCAGCTCTGTAGTTGCAAACCTCGCGTTCTCCTGCCCACGTCCTGCCTCCGTCTCAGGCAGGGTCTCTAGGACTTGGGCTTTGTCTGGGCAAGCGCGCTTCTCTTTGTCCCGGTGCCTCTGTCTCTGTTGTGGTCACTCCCTTCCCCTGGGCTTTGGCTGAGATCTCTCTGTCCTTCCCTAGGTTCACCTCCCCACAAGATCCGTTTCTTTGCGGTTCTCCCGAAATAGCTACTCCCTCTTCTCCAGACCCTCAGCTGTCCCCCACCGGAAAAATGTTGGAAACAGCCCCACCCCTGCCAGGCTCAGGGTGAGTGAGGGAGACACGCAGGTTCCCGCAGAGTGAAAGCCGCTGCTGAGCAGCCGACCCCACTTGGTGGCCCGACCTCCTCCTCCACCGGGGCACCACTGCGCTGGGCAGCAGGGTCTCGGAGTCCCAAGCCGTGTGGCCTCGGCTCCCCACTGCCGCCGGCCGCTTCTCCGTGCCCGGCGCCCAGGAGGCTGTACCCCATCTCTAAAAGACAGGCGGGGCCGTGGGTGCTGCTGTATACCCATTGACTGGGTGTCCGACACGACACACTGAAAGAAAAAAAGATGCGGGGAGAAGCGAAGACCCAAAGAGAAGCAAAGCGGAAGCCTGGAGACACCAGAGCAGTGCGCCAAGTCCCAAGCCTCTTTAAAGGAAAGCTGAGGATCTGCAGCGGCCAGAGCCCGGGTTACTGAGCAGCATCTTGCTTCCAGCCGCCAAAACCCCAAAACTCCAATTTGAGGCTTTCACTCAAAGGCGACCCCCCTTCTACCCACTATTGGGCCAGAGGCTGTGCGTTCAAGAATCACCACCTTGGGATTCTTTAGTTACAGATGGTGACGGAGAAAGCTCTGCAGCCACCGCAGAGCCTCGGGGCACTGGGGTGGGGTGGGAGGGATAGGTTATTCTCTAGGGGAGCGCGGAGCCCACTGCCAGCCGCCCCGCAAGAGTTCACGGCGCTGTTCTCTCCGGCGCCTACTCAGCCAGCTGGATAATTGGAGCGGGGCTCGGCGGCTGCCCTCCCGCGCGCCTGCACACCAGAGCGGCGCTCCTGGCAGCCGCGTTCAACCCGAAGGTGTGCCGTTCGCCCGCGGTTTCCCTGAGGGTTGCAGGTGGTTGGAGAGCGAACAGACGTCTCTGTGCGCATTTGGGTGCGGCTGGAAGCGCGCAGAAGGTGCACGTGCCTGCGTGCGTGCGTGTGTGTGTGTGTGTGTGTGTGTGTGTTGGCTGGGGAGGCGCCGCACTCGAGATACCGGAGCCTGAAACTTCCAGCCCGAGAGCCCGGCGGGTTGCAGGGTTGTACTATTCCGGGTCGCCAGGCAGAGGCTAGTGGTCCCAAGAGCCCCACTGGCAAGTTCCGCCAGGGAGGGACCTGAGTCAGGGTACTCCCGCAGGAGCCTGCCTACTGCGTTTATATGACCCAGACATGGTGTCACCTGTCTCTTCCAAGGAGCCCTGAGTTCTCTGCTAACCTTTTATGTGGCCCCCACTCCCTGGGAGCCTCCAAAGGTCTGTGGCTTCCAAGAACAGGGAGGCAGGAAGGATTTTGTTTGTGGGTTTTTTTTTTCACCCTTCCTCTTCCTCTTTCCCAAAGGCAGCTGTCACTTCCACTTTCACTGCCCCCACGCAACCGCTGTATTCCAATCCAGCACTTCCAGAAAGATATTCTTGGGGTTCTGGGTCCTGGTAGCCTTTAGGCAGCCAAGGACACAGCGGGTCCCAGTAGGGAGCCCAATTGCACTGACTCTGCAGAGACCTTCCCCTGGCTGCCTCCCTGGGGCCAGGGACCCTGCCCCCACCCCCGTACACACACTTGGGAGTGGAAATTGATTAGTACAACTCCTTCACCTGCCTCTTTTTACTTTGTTTTAATGTAACTACTAAAAAGTTTTAGATTACCTATATAGCTCACATTCTATTTCTATCAGCACTACGTTGGATAACCACTCGGCTGTATTAGCTCCAATATAGATGGGAAATTTGATAATAATATTCACTCGCATTTGTACAGGGATTTGCAAAGCCTTTTGTCATTCTCATTTTCATCCAACTGTCACAATTCTACGGGGTAGCAACTATTATTTTCCCTGATCTACAGAGATAGGTAGGCAGGCAGGTAGATAGGTGGGCGGATACAGGTATGTAGCAGTGTCCTAAGAGCTTTGTGCGTGTGAATTCATACAGTCGTCACAACTACCCAATGAAATGAGCAGGATTGTCCCCATCTTACACAAAGATGGGGCTTTGTGAGGGTAAGAGGATGTCTTTAAAGTTACACTGCAGTGATGAGCTGGACCCTCTGGCTCAGTGCTCTGAATGAATACTGTGAAGCGTGTGGTCTCTACCTCTAAGTGGGCAGCATCCTGGGGGGTCCAGGTGTCAACACGGTTCTTCTCCAGCTGTTCTCTGGGTCAGGATTTCCAACTCTCCATAGGATTAAGGATTCTGTTCAGGTCAAGGCTGAGCCTCTACCGAGTACCAAGTCCCTACTGAGGACTCAACTGCAAGGGCGATGTTTAAATGTGCTTTCTTGCCACTCACCCTGGGGCTCCTTCTCTTTCCCTTTTCCAGTCCCTGGCTGTGTGGGGATGGAGAGAACCCAGGCAGGAGTGCAAGCAGAGGAGAGAGGCTTTGCAGAGTACTCTCCTCCTGTCCTTTACCTTTGGCCTCAGCCTGACCTCTCATCGTGGCCCCGATCCTTGGTACTGATCCTTGATCCTGCCTTTGGTCCTGATCCTTGATCCTTCCTCTGGTCTGAGTTTGACCCTTAGCCCCAGTTAATCCCTTTCTTAACTATCAGGGGAAAGATAGGGGAAGGGAGCAGCTCAGTGCTGATGAGAAGCTCACTGCCACTCAAAGCCACTGTTCAGTGAAGGATGACCAGGACAGTTCCCTCGCACCACTACGTCTCCCCAGCCCATGACCCCAGAACCAGTGTTAGATATTCTGAAACCTCCTTGCTGCTCCCCAGGACTGAGGATCTCACTCCCATAGCCCAACTGCCACTGTCTGTCTATCCTTCCACCTGAAAATCTCTCTGGTCCTGCACCTGGTGCCTTCACCTTCATCCAAGCCACATTCACCTTTTGCCTAGAGGACTGCAGAGGCTTTGGCTCTGGACATTCTACTTCTCCACAGGGCAGTGGAGCCAGGTTTTATGTTATATGAATCTGATCATTCCATCTCCCCCTCCCCCACCTCCTGGCTTAAATATAAATTCCTTTAATACTTTACAAAGGAACCAAATTTCTTAGCATGGCCTTCGGGCCCAGGATGATCTGACCCTGCCAATTTCCCCCACCTCATCTTTCATTGCATTCCACCCCTCACAATGCTCCAAGCAAACCAACTTCTTTAAGTTCTTCCACAGCCCAAGCTGTGTTCTGCCACAGGGCCTTTGCACATGCCATTTCCTCCACCTACAATGGATCAATCTTTTGTTTCTGAAGAACTTAGACAGAAGAGGTGGTCTGTGGATCTTCCCAGGCCTTAGAGGGACTTGAATGCATCTGGGCATGGGAATGGGGGGAAGAGCCGACTAGCAAGGACAAAGTCCTGGTCCTCCCAGGGAAATCACATGCACTGGAGCCATATGGCAGAGTGGATACCTCCATTCCTTCCTTCTTCAACACAGAAAAATTCAAGGAAATGGTTTGTTCAGCTAAATGTTTTTCACTTGAGAAAACGGGTTACACAGATTCCTGAACTACAGTCTGATTTTATAGGTCTGAATACAGCCCAGCAATTTGCACTTCAGTAAGTTCTCTAGGTAATTTTGATGCATGGAGTCCAAGAAACACTTTGAGAAACTAGATGGAATTTGACTGTGAGCTCCTGGAAGAATGTCTCTGTGTCTCTCATAGCCAGTACAATGCCCACACACCAGGCAGAACTCAATTTATGGTTATGATATGAATGAATGAATGAATGAATGAATGAAGTTAACAACTAGGCAAATGCTGACTCTTCCTTACAGAGCGATGCCTCAGAATTCTCAGGCCTTTTCTACACACCTTCCTGCCTCCTCCTCTCCCTTAGTTAATATTCCTGAACCAATCCTTACTCCTGAGACCAAGGACCAACTCAGAGGAAATCTGTATCATATAAGTCATTCCACCCACTGGCCTCCCTGCTTTTTCCCTCCTTTGTCTGGGTGCTCTTCCAGCTTCCTACCACGTGCTCTTAGCAGCTTGGGGAGCAAACTTCTGGGTACAGGGGACATGGGTGGCACCTGCTGACTGCCTCAGGATCTGATGTCTAGGGTTGTCTGGCTGTGCCAAAGCCTGGGCTCAGTTCAGCCAGGAGCTACTTTGGTCATTCAATCTCTTTTTCCCCTTTCTTCTTTTTAAAATGAATTATACAAGACTACTTCCTCAATGTGAGACAAAAAAATGCAACAATGTAGTTTTAACATCTATGTCTATAGCCACTGCTTGCTTTTTATTTTCACTCAGCAACTTCTGTATCAATACATCGAGATCTTCATCTTTCTTTTTAACTAATGCATACCATCCTGTCCAGTGGATGCCCTGTACTTTTTTATCCAGTCCTGTATTGATGGACATTTGGGCAATTTCTAATCTTTTGCTATTGCAAACAATGCTGCAACTCACACCTTTTTTACATGCTCCTTTTTGCCCTTGAGCACACATTTCTCTAGAAAACAAAAAATTGCTGGCCTGAAAGATGTATGTATTTTCAATGTGTATTTTCAATGTAATTTCAATGTCAAATTACTCTCTAACAACATGGCTTACTTAATTTTCCATCAGGTAACCTGCTTCCCCACAGCCACATCAACAGTGGATTTTATCCAGGTTTTTCATTTTTGTGCAGATTTTATAACCAGTGCTGACAGACGAGGGATCGGAATGAATGAGGCTTCTTTCCCTCCCTCCAGGAAGTTGCAAACCTTCCCACTGTCAATGTGAGGTGCTGTGCTGGCAATGTGACCACCATGCTGGCTGCTGGAGGATCCTAAGCAAATGAGCCCTTGGTTCTATTGGGGGAAAGGGGGAGGAGGCAGATAAGGCCTCAGAGAAGAGGTGACACTTGACTGAGGCTGAGCAGAAATTTGTCAAACACGGAAATGCCAGAAGAGCTGGTGGTAGGGATAGTCCAGGCAAAGGCATGGAGCAAAGCCACGGGCTCATGCACTTGACCAGCTATTTCAGAGAGGGTGGAGATAGAGCTGGAGGCTTCTGCAAGAGCCAGCATCACAAGGGCCTTGAATGCCATGCCAAAGAATCAGAGCCCTGTCCTGAGGGCTAGAAGGCCAGCTCCGCCTAGGCAGGCATCTTTTTTGATTCACTGTCAGGCATCTAGTAGGCGCTCAGTCAATATTTATGGACATGAAAAGGAGAATCTCAAAGATATTTAAGCCACATGCTTAATTCTCCCTCATCTCTCATGCAGACAGGCACGCTCAGTACCAGGGACTGTGACCCAGGCTCCATTCTGGATGCTGGAGAGGCGGCAGGGACAAGCCAAGCTCAAATCCTTTCCTGGGTTGCAGCCCCCTCTCCCAGCCCTGTGCCAGGTCCCTTTCACCTCTGCCCATTAGAGATTGCTTTTGGTTTCTGTGTTGACAACCCCTGTTTCTGTGTTTGGAGCGGCTGTTCAGTGCCATTTCCTGATTTAATATCAGCGCCAGCGCAGAGCAAGGATGCACAGTTAGCAGTTTTTGCTCCAAGTATTTTTCAAGTTCCCTTTTGATGTAAGGGTTGGGTTTGCAGCTTCCCTGATTTTGCCGAGCAGGGAGGGAGAAATCGGGGAAGGAGCTGGGAGTCAGAGGTGGGAGGGGAGGAGGAAAGAACCCAGAGAAGATCCATCCAGTCTAGAGGAGCTGAGAGACCCCAAGCTCCTTTCTGCAAGGAGAGGGCTGAGAGCCCAGCAAAGACAAGGGGGCAGGATGAAGGGTCTGCTGGCAGGTGTGACTCTGAAGCAAAGCTGCTGTCACCCTGCTGTGTGGGTGTAAAGATGCACATATACGTCTCTGCATACGTGCCTTTGTCATGAAAACAAAGGGCTACAAAGCTTGAATAAGCTAACGACACAATTCAAAGCACCAGGAAATTAAAACAAAATTGGCCTACTGAAAAACTTAAGATAGATATAGGTCCCAGCAGTACTCAGGTTTTTTGTTTGTTTGTTTGTTTGGGGTTTTGATTTTTTTTTTGTTTTTGTTTTTGTGTTTTGTTTTTTTGAGACGGAGTCTCACTCTGTTGCCCAAGCTAGAGTGCCGTGGCATCGGCCTAGCTCACAGCAACCTCAAACTCCTGGGCTCAAGTGATCCTTCTGCCTCAGCCTCCCAAGTAGCTGGGACTACAGGCATGCGCCACCGTGCCTATCTAATTTTTCTATATATTTTTAGTTGGCCAATTAATTTCTTTCTATTTTTAGTAGAAACGGGGTCTCACCGTTGCGCAGGCTGGTTTCGAACTCCTGACCTTGAGCAATCTGCCCGCCTGGGCTTCCCAGAGAGCTAGGATTACAGGCGTGGGCCACTGCGCCCGGCCTTTTTTTTGTTTGTTTTGACTGAGTATCTACTATACATACCCACGGACTTCTGCAGATCTAAGTGCTAAGAACAGAAACTGAAGAGCTCATCTTCTGGTGGGAACAGATCTTTTTCACTACATCATGGTCAATGCAGTGATGGGAGCATGATTGGGGACAGTGCACACACAACAGCATTTACGCACACGAGTGCACACACACGCACACACGTACTTGAGGACAGGAAATAGGGAGAGACTGGCACTTCTTTGCCAGAGTCCTTGAAGGTCCTGGCCCCCCAACTATAGGCACCTGTGCGACCTTCTACTGGGTCTCCTTTCTGCCTCTACCACCACCCAGCTGTGGGACTCTTCCTCTGAGACCCTCTGTGTCATTTTGGATCCTCTGAGACGCAGAAGGCAGAATGGGATTAGAGGAACAGGAGGTTTCTGGGGGAAACACTTGTGGTGGGTGAAGAGGAGGCAAGGAGGCTGCAACGCAGGCCTCACATCTGTGCAAGGAGACCCCTCCAAGCCCCTGCGCAGCCAGTGGCAGGAGCCACTGGGAGGGAGCCCAGCCCCAGCTCAAACACACTGGTGGGGCCAGAGGAGTGGCGGCAGGGACTGTCAGTCTGTTATACTCCCGTAGCAACGTCCCGAAGGAGACTTAAGTAGCATACTTCTGTGGCCACCCCACCCTCCTTCTTCCACCCGATCAAAGCAGGCTTCCCCGGGTAATGAAATGACAGCAGCAAGCATCTACTGCATGCTTTCTACACATGCGGGACTATGCCGCATTTAGCTTACGTCATCCGACTTAGTCCTCCCCAATAACCTTAGGAGATAGGTGCTATTATCATTATTACCCCCATTTTACAGGCAATGAAGCTGAGGCTCAAATAAATTAAATCACTTGCCAGAGGCCACAGCTAGCAAGTGCCAGAAAAAGGATCCGAAGCCTGTTTGACTCTCACCATTGCTCTAGACTGCTATGGCCAGGAGGAGGACTGGGCGGGTAAGTGGAAGGCTCGGTTCTCTTTTTGCACCCATCTCTCCTGCTGCTGATCCCTGGGTGGTGTTAACAGTGCAATCCCCAAGAGGGCCCTTCTGGTCTCATTAGGACTGATGCCAGCCGCTGGGTTCTAAGCAGAAGGCCCAGAATGCTTATCCGAAGTAGGCATTCTCCAGCAGCCACATAGCTGTCTTTCTCTTGGGCATCACCTCCTCCAGGAAGTCCCCTGGGGTGGCCCGTGTTTCTGTAGCACCTCATAGACACTGTGCCCATAGTATCTGTTATGTCTGTGTCTACTTCCAAACTCAGCCTTTCTAGGACCAAAACCAGGTCTGACTCGTGTCAGGTCCCTAGCACCTAGCACATGGGGGCCTGACACTGGAGGGGTGGAAATACATGGACATGATGCTGGGACGAACGAACACTGGCCCAGGGCATCAGGAAGACAGGCTGGGAGAGCACGGGACCCTTGTCGAGAAAGCCATTGCTTTGTGCAGCCTGCACTCCCCGGCCTGGCCGCCAGGGGCCTCATCACCCCCCAGGCAGTGTTAACAACTGGGCTTCTTTCTCCCGCCTCTGCAGCAAATCGGCCCCTCCCTCCCCTGCCCCAGCTTCTCCTCCCTGCCAGGCCCAGGCTCACACCCTTGCTTTCCAAGGCCTCAGCATCTGCTTGGCTGCCCAGTGGGTAGCCCCAGCCAAGGAGGAGAGTTATTTTTATTTATTTCTTCTTAATCATGAACTTAATTTAGCTGCTAATCAGGTTACCATGGTGACTTGCACTGGATTTATAGCAGTTTCCTAAAGTGCTTTTTTTTCACACTCTTTTGGGTAAACGAATAAAATTTGGGTGATGTGCAAGGCGCATAAATATTGGGTGTCCTAGAAAAAGGTCAGACGCATCCATTTTGCGTTTGCCTCTTGCTCTGCCTGGTGTGCTTAAGAAAGAGCCGTGACTCGGGACAGACCTCAGCTTCCTCTCCTCTGCCCTCCTTGTAAAACCTTCAGTGGATCCCTATGGCCAACCAGGTAAGGTCTGAGATTTTTGCAACACTTAGAAGGCCTTCCCCCCTCTAGACTCCCCTCCCTAATGCTCTGCCTTCCAATTGCCTGTGCCGCTTCCCCGCATCCTCCTGCATCCTGTTCCTTTGCTGGTGCTGTGCCCTGGGCCTGGAAAGCCCTTGCCCGAGAGCAGGGGCGCCCTCGGCCCTCGAGACCTCCAGAAGGGTTAATTCCTCTCTCCTCTGATCTGGGAGTCTCGGGAGCCTGGCTTGTCTTAGCATCACTCCCATGCAATGCGTTATTTGAGAACACTTCTGAGCGCTCTTACTGGCCCCACTGCCACTCCGTTGGGGGGAGGGGAGGGATAATGCTGGCCAGCCCAGGAGGGCAAGGCAGGGAAGTCAGCCTTTAGACAGCCTTCCGGATTTCACTGTGTGGGAACCTCGCCTCGTGCTCCATCCAGATGGTTGGAAGCACAAAGGGGGACTCACTCCATCTCCCCTCTGTGTTTTACCCTATGGGCCCAGAAGCTCTCCTGCCTTAGGCTAACTGGAACCCCTCCCAACCCAAGCCTCCCGCTGCCCCCACCCCCATGGTTCCCAGAAGGGAGAGTGTCTCCAAGCTGGAGACCACAGTTTCCAGGTTTCCCCGGGGGACCTTGGGGCCGGCAGCCAATCAGTCCCGGGATCAGCCACAGTGCATTAGCAAATGCCCAGGGCTCAAGGCGCCAACAGAGCCACCAGGCGTCGGCGCCGGATCCTGCTCAGGGAACCCAAAGACACCTTCAATTACTGTCTTGGCCTTTGTAATCAGACAAACTGGACCCATAGACCATGGGCTGGTTCACTAGGCTCAGAAACCTCCCAGCCCCCAGCCCTGGCACTCTGGGCTCACCAGGCACCCTCCATGTCTGGAAGCAGGTACAGGGCCCCCAGGAGAACACTCTCTGAACCTCCTGTGTCACAAGAGGAATAGCCTAGTCCCTTTGCAGCAGTCCGTGCTGGGGGTGAGGCTGTGTGAGTTTACTAAGTTGCCACCCCTCTCTGAGCCTCACTTCTCCATCTGAAAGATGGGTCTGTAGTAACGGCAGAGGTGCTGACATCAATAATCATGGGCTTAGTTTTACTTCTGGCCCTTTAGAAGTTGGAGTCAGAAGAACTGGGTGTAAATCCTGGTTCTGCACTTTTATTTGATTTTGCTTCAAGATTGAGGCCAAGGAGAGGAAAGGTGGGTTCCTAGAATGCCTGTGGGGGTTGGGTGAGGTTAGCAGGCCTAGACAGCTACAATAGTGACCCAGGAGGGAATGGCTATGATACGCCAGGCAAGCCCCGAATGGCTGCAGCAACTTCAGCAGGTTTGTTTGTCCATTTGTATCCCCAGAGGAATTCTGGTCAACATGAGTCAGGGAGTCTGGAGGTGGAGAGTAGAAGGACAGCTCCCTTTGCTCCAGCATGGAGGGACCCAGGAATCCAGACATAATCACCCAAGGCTTGCGAGAGTTTGGGAGAGTTTGGGGTCCTAATTCTAGCTCAGTGGCACACTCACTGTGTGATCTTAGGCAGGTCACTTAACCTCTCTGGGCTTCTGAGAGTTTTTCTAGAGACATCAAATCCCATTCAAATAAGGGCTGGACCTTATGCTCTCCAGGCCCCTCTCCAGCAAGTGAGCTTATCAAGCTGGTTCTGGCCTATCCAGCAGTAGTTGGGGGTGGGGAGGAGGAGGAAGATTATGAATTTTGTAAAAAAGCTCAGAGTAAATCATAGTAACCCCTCATGCCAGGGGGGACTGCCCCACTGCCCCCCACCCCTGCAAATACCTTAAGGTGGAATTAACAAGTACCCATTCCTGCTAATGACTCAACAAACACCCAGCATAAAGGAAAGCAGGGAACTCCCCTGACTGCCTGGGTTCAAATCCCAACTCTGCCGTTTCCTAGCTGTGTGGCCTTGGGCAAGTTACTTAACCTTTCTGTGTCTGCTCCTCCTCAAATGTACGATGGGACTGATAACAACACACATTGCCTTGGATTGTTGGGAGGATTTAGTGAGCAAATACACATTAAGCACTTAGTGTTGTGTGTTGATCATTATGTACCAAACATTTCCCCCATATGTTAGTTCTGAAAGCTGCTATTATTAGCCCCATCTTATACCCAAGAAAACTGAGATGCAGAGAAATTCACCCTCTTACCTGGGCCTGGTGCCCGAACTCAGTGCATTTCCCATCAGCCCTTGCTGTTCCCACTTCTGCTCAATGGGATCAATGGTCTCCACTGAGTTGTTTTGCAAAGCAAGTTTATACAACAGTGGAAACAGAGACAGGGGCAGGGAGTTCATTAAGGGTAGGTGATCCACGGATCAATCTTAACACCATTGCAGGAGAGACGACTAGACATTAGGATGTGATACAACAGGACCATCACAACACCATCGACGAAGGCTCCCAGCCAGAAATCGAATGTAACTCAGGCCTCTGGGTATAACTGCCGGTTTCCAGGAAATACAGGGGACGGAGGAACAGGTTAAGCATCACCACAAGGAGGCGATCAGCTGAGTCAAGAATAGGAAACTGTCTGCAGAGGAAAGGACCCAGATTTATCAAGAAATAAATGGCATTTGAAAAAGAGAAATAAACAACAGTTTTAAATGTGAGGAGAAGGGGGGAGCTCTAATGAAGACACTTAAGAGACATATCGATCCGATGCAATGTCTATAGCCTGACTTAAACAGACTATATGTAAACAGACATTTTTGAGACCATTGGGAATATTTGAATCTCAACCCCAGTATTAGATATTAAAGGAACTGGCTTTTCATTTTGTTAAATGTGATAATGATATAACAGTTATGTTAAAAGAAATTTTAAGTCTTCATCTACTCGCAATACCCCCTATAATATTTACATATGAAATGAGATGATGTCTGGGGTTTGCTTTAAATACTCCAACAAGGGAATAGGGTCAAGGGTACATGTGACGTGGGTTTACGTTGATTCACTGTTCTTTTGTATGTTTGGAAAATGTCATAATAAAAAGGTTAAAAGTAAAAGGAGGGCGGAGGACGGAGGCAAATCGCTAAGTAGGAAGAGTTACAAGTGCAGGTTTCAGAAACATTGGAAGCGAGTGTGGTTGGGACCCGCAGAAATGGGACTGGGAAGACTTTTGTCCCCTCAGCCACTGAAGAAGCAGCATGTGCCTCGCCCACTCTCAGGCCACCTCAGGGGAAGTGAGCCTTCCTACAGCACCCTGCAATTCATTGGTTCATTCACTCACTCTCCAATTCGTCCATCCATCCATCCATTCCCTCGTTTGCTTGTTCAGTCGACACACCTGTTGGTTGAGAGCCTACGACGTGCCAGCCCCTGAGACAGGCAATAAGGATGCAAAGGTGACCATCCTGTCCTCATGGCGGGACAGTTTGGACTCGAGGAGACTCGGATGCTTGTTAAATCTCTCATCACACAAATACATCTTCACAAACCCTGAAAAGTCCGAGGGAGGAAGTGGAGTGAGTGCCACCAGGGAGTTTGACATGAAGGGATGTGACTTGGTCTAGGGTGAAGGATGGTCAGGGAAGGGTTCTCTGTAGCACTGAAGCTGGGACTCCAATGATGAGAAAGGGGCGGCCACATAAAGAGCCCCAGGAAGGGAATTGGGCAAACAGAGGAGCGAGAGGAAATGTCCTGGCGCAGGAAGGAGCCAGAAATTTTCAGGAATGTTCAGTATAGGTGAGTGGTGAGAGCAGGGTGGGGACATCTGGGGCTGGTAACTGCTGCTCTTGAACCTCTCTCCCATGGACAGAACCTGTCCCTCCTGCAAGTTATCAAGACAGGGACAGAGTGTGGTGTGTACGCGTGGCCTAGAGCAAATGCTCCACTTCCCTAAAGAATTTTAATTCAGGACCAGGGTAGAGAGGAAGGGAGGAAGGCTGCCCTGGGGCAGAGACGGGGCTATGACAAAGGGAACCACTGGAATCAAATCGCTGAGTAAGTAACACTCCCAATTAGAGATTTAAAAACCAATGGTGAAAAGCAGGTCTGCGCTGCACTCAGGCCCTCCCTCCCTCAGCCAGCCCCAGTGAGGGAAAGAAGTCCCAGCCAACCATGGGGACAGTTCCCCAGTGATTTATGGCCCTGAGACAAAGGCTCCCAAGGAAAGGCCCTGCAAAGCTGAGACGTGTTGTTGGAACAATTAGAGCCCATCCATCTGCGGGAGTCAGCCCAGCATCCAGAAAATGGGCCTGAGACAGGGCCGGCCTGGGCCGAACACCAGCTCTTCACCGGGTGGGACCATCACCCGGTGAACACGCACAGAAGCCCCATTTTTCAGATTGGGAAAATGAAGTTCTCGGAAGGACAACTTGCTCAAGGTCACCAGCTAGGAGATTCCAACTCAGGTCTATCCTACTGTCTCCCTGGCAGTTTCTGCAGCTGCCTAGGGTGGCTGGTCCCTGGGGGTTCCTGGGCTCTGTCTTCAGTTTTCCAAGATTAGGCTCGTGCAGGAGGGCTCAGCTCTCAACATTCAACGCACTCGGAAAACCAAACTGGTGTATGGAAAGCCAGCAGCAGGCTCCTCTCCTACAGAACCAAATGTTTACTTCCTCCTCTGGAACTATGATTCTACAGGGACCTGGAAGGGGTCGAGAGTGACAGCCCCTTGCCTCTAAACCATGTGCAGTGTCCGGGGCCCTTATAAGAGATGTGTGTAAAGCAGTACCCCTCCAGGCACCAGCGCAGCCCGGAGAGCAGATCCCAGCACCCCACTTCAGGAGTGCCGTGTCTGACTCAGCTCTGCGATCCCAGCACAGTGTCTGGTCCACAGCAGCACACAGCAAATGTTTGCTGCATCAAAGAACAGACCTTTGGCATTGGAGATGTTGCAACAAACCCAACTTTAAAAGAAAAACAATAGATGCTTATTAAAATGAGGAAGAGATGAGAAATGCTTATGGTATAATGTGCATTGTAAATAAAAACCAGACTACAGATAGCAAAAAAAGAAAAACCCTACAAAAATCTAGTATAAGTTTAATTATGTAAAGTAACACGCATATATTTGTGCACTGCAAAAATTCTAGATGAAAAAATATGAACCAAAATATTAACAGTCTTATCACTGTGCAGTTGGCTTATGTATAGTTTTATTGACCCCTTGAGTTTTTTCCTCCAAAATGTATTAAAAGAGCATGTGCTGTTTTCAAGATAATAACAACAGGTTGTAAGTATTTTTTTTTAATGACATAGTTTTTAAATGGTAAAGTTTAGGGTGTTGCCTGCCTCTGTGAATCCAGAGCCAGCTGCTGGGCGCTAGACAAGACCCTGGTATTTTGTGAGCTTAAGGAGAGCTTCCCCAGTCTGCAGACCCCAAGCCCACAGGGCCCACGCCGCGGCACCAGGAGTGGCCTGTCCCCTGCCCAGGGCCGCAGGGTGAAGAACGTGGACGCCAGGCCTAACAGCCACCTGCCAAATCCTCACCACAACCAAGCACATTTCCACGACTCCTTCCTCCACAAGCAAGTCAGTAAATCAAAGCGCATCTCGTACGCAAGGTGGGCCCTTTCTGGTAAAACACAAAAAACTTAATCTTTGGTCCAGAAGCAGTAGATTGCGGCCGCAAGTCGGCAGCCAAAACCATTAATCTTTGCTGCGTTCCCCAACTGGCCCGAGTAGTAAAGAAGATAATACCCCAGCAGAATCAGTGACCCACTACAAATTGGTCCTGAAAGGTCCACCAGCATAAATAGACTTTTGCTGATCCAACACTTGTTAGGAACCCCAACAAAGAGACTATTGGCTCATCTGATGAGCCGCTTGCAATGGGTCCTTGCAATGGCTGGTGATGGATGACCACCCTCCCTTGGAGGGGAAGATGCAGCTCCTGGTATGGGGCCCTTTCTCATCTTAAATTTGTCCTCAATAAATCACAGGTGCAGAGAAGCCGGCATCAGTTTCATTACACCTACATGCTCCAGTATCAATCACGCCACCATGGCGGCCTGTCTGGGCGCAGTTCATTTCAAGTGGCTGTTTCTGTTCAGATTCCGTTTCCAGGGCGGTGCACGCCTCCTCCAAGGTGCCGGGGCCCAGAGGGTGGGAGGAAGAAGCTTCTCGCCGCAGGCCTACGCTTCCTCGGCCTCAGCACCCACTCTCTCCTCCTTCTGCAGTAACTTTTCCCCAAATGGGTGCCATTCTTAGCTCTGTACCCAGTACCTGCGCAAAGGGCTGAAGCCTGGGCCTCAGAAAGGCTTGTTTTTAGGTAACGGTTCTGACATTTGCCCATTTGGAGTTAAGTCGCTGAGGTTTAGTTTCTTCATCTGGAAAATGGGGCTAATGACACTTACCCGTGGAGATGAAACACAGGAGCACTTGTAAAGAGCCTGGCATGGTGCTGGGTACATTGGGGGTCTTCGAGTGATGTCGGTCCCAGCAGCTGCTCGCTCCTGCCCTGGATGCCGGCAGAAGACAATGTATTGCCCGGATGCTGGTCTTGCATTCCCTCTGGTACCCAGGCCCATGGGAAAGCGGAAACTCTGTTGTTCCTCTTCCCTGCCTGCGTCCACCTGCCTGGGGCCGTTCCTGGTGCCAGTGAAGGTGTGTCGGTCACCGCTCAGAATTTATGAGGACGCTGCCACAGCTCATATTTTGTCTTGTTCTTTTCATTGTAGGCAGTTAAAATACACTTAAAACTGAGGACACCAGAGAGCTCCCAGACCTCTTCTTAATGCACATAATCAAATACCTTAATGTCATTAAATGCATATATAAGGCTCATCATAAAAGGCGTGAACTTCTTGTTTAAAGAATCATAAATGGGAATCAATGGCTTCTTTTTAGTCAGGTCCTAAGCCAGTCTGCCTGCAGCCACTAGAGGCAGAAGGGATATGGGCCCCTCCAAGGAGACCAGTATGGCTCCTCTGGAGGGCACAGTCCAGCTGCCTCTGCTGTGGGGTAGAGCGCCCCAGGCCCAGTGGCAGCCCTGTAAATTGTTAACTAAATGGGCAGATCTTTGAGCAGAAGAGAGGGGAGTGCAAGGGACCCTGCTCCTGAGCCGGTCAGGAATGTCAGACAGAACAAGCTTTTCAAAAAGACACTTCCATTCACTTTAAACCTACAAGAGAGCTGGAGTGACAGGGCCATTTATTTGCAGAAGAGCTGGGGAGGGGGTGGAAAGGGGAGGCAGAGAGAAGGAGGAGGAGGGAGCTAGGTAAAGGGAAGAGAGGCAGGGAGAGGGAGAGAAAGTTCAGAAAGCAGGTAGACAGAAGGAGCCTGAAAGAGAAATGGGGCAGGCTTTGCCCCAGGGTAGAGTTTCATCTGCATTGCATGTTGGCTCAGACTCCGGAGACAGATCCTACAGAGCTGCACCCATATGCAATACATCTTGGAGAACAGAATATAATATCAATAACAATGCTGATACTGAACACTACCAAGTGTCCAGTCTGGTGTCTAAGTCCCTTACAAACACGACCTCATTTAATTCTCCTAACAACTCTCTGTGGCAGCTACTACATTTCATCAATTCTAAGACATGCATTTTCCTTTTCCATCTTAACACTTCTGAAATTGAGATGCTTTCTACAATTGCTGTCAGCCTGGCAGCAGTCTCGATATCATTGTCATATCTGGGAACGCACATCAAAACTTGCAGAACAAGTATTTGTAGCTTAAAATCCCAGGGACAATGGAGGAGTGGTTTTGAAGAATGCCGGTCACTAATGTTTGCGATGCAACAGAAGGTGATGGTCTGTAGGAAAACGTGGTCATCAACAATGCTCAGTCAGTCTCCGAATATGAAGAAGTTTAAGGAATACCTTAAGCAAATTATTTCACTTATATTGTTCTTTTTATGGGTGTGCAAGGCCTTACGATAAAAATCTATGTCTCAAAAAACCAGAAAGTTCTTTTCATAAGTATAAAATTAAAATTCTAAGTGATAAGAAAGCATCCCATCATAGTTTCATTGGTGATGAGTCTTTTTTTCTTGGCATTTTGCAAAATAGTGGTGTAGCTTACAAGCACTATAAGTCCCATCTTATGGATGAGCAAACTGAGGCACCTTCATTACGTGCTCAAAGCCACACAGAAATTCAAAACTCCAGGTCTTTCCGATTCCAGAGCCTATTTTTCTCACCATTATTGCCACACTTCTCTGATATCTCTGGAGCCAGGCCAACACATGTTCCAATTCCAGCTTAGCCACTTACTGGCTTTTTGACCCAGGGCAGTAACTTCTAGCCTCTGAGCTACGAAGCAGAGATGTTAATGAAACCTGCTTCTCGAAGTTACAGGTGGGAAAATCCACATGTGAAAAGGTTCGGCATAGTGCCCAGCTCCAAGAATGTGCCCGGGACAGGGGAGGGGGTTGAAGCAGGGTCTGCATATATATATAGATTCATGGCACATCTGCAGAACACCCCCTTTGCCTCCGCAGCAGCTGACAAAGGAAAGACTTGGGGGGCACGAGGATCTCAAATAGAGGACTGGAACTGTGAGAGCCAATCAAAGATGCTTTTGGCCCTATCTCAGGACAAGCCAGTCTACCTACGCTTCCTGGTGCCCAGCTCTTCCTACCTACTAACAAAACAACAGCCACGGTGACCATAATTAATGTACTACTTTATTATTGCCATTTGCATCTATCGAGTGTCTGCGCTGTGCTGGCACAGGGCTAAGGCCCTCACACATATCTCACCCTCACGATAACATCCATGGGTGGGTACCTTACAGAGGAGGAGGAGGCTCGGAGAGTTGAAGAACACACAGGGCTGTCTGTAGGCTTCCTGGGCCCATTCAGAGAACAAATCCGCCCAGTGTCTTAGGTTAATTTGGTGCTCTGGGGTCCAGCGATTCATCCCCATTAGGGGGATGAGATTTAAGTTAAAAAGTTGACTTTTCAAAAGTCATAAAGGATGTCTTTTCCTCTCCTACCCACCCAAATTATAAATAAAACAAGTTTACCGTAGAAAATTTGGAAACTGTTTATAACAAAAAGACATGGCCACACAGAATCTCATTGCACAAAGAACACCTCCTTGTTCACATTTTTTTTGTTTCCTTGGTCCACTCTTATTTCTAGCCATAGTTTACACGGTGGACATTATGCATGCAGTTTTCTATCTTAGCCTAAGCATTTCCCCATGTTACTGGAATCAACATCATTTTTATTATTACTGATATCATTGAATTGACCTTAATGTACTTAACCACCACTCCCCTAATATGGGACATTTCACGTGGTACAATTTAATGTGCTCAAGTGCAGACATGTGTAACTAAAGCTTTGCTTACACTTTTATTTCCTTGGGATAAAGTATTTACAATAGCATTCCTGAGTCACATGACTCGTACATTGTGATAGATATTGTCAAATTGCAATTTATATTTAAGAATGTCTATTTCAAGCCAGGCTTGTTGGCTCACGCCTATAATCCTAGCACTCTGGGAGGCTGAGGCAGGCGGATTGCTCGAGGTCAGGAGTTCAAAACCAGCCTGAGGAAGAGCAAGACCCCGTCTCTACTATAAATAGAAAGAAATTAATTGGCCAACTAATATATATATAAAATTAGCTGGGCATGGTGGCGCATGCCTGTAGTCCCAGCTACTCGGGAGGCTGAGGCAGAAGGATTGCTTGAGCCCAGGAGACTGAGGTTGCTGTGAGCTAGGCTGACGCCATGGCACTCACTCTAGCCTGGTCAACAAGCGAGACTCTGTCTCAAAAAAAAATAAAAAAAGAATGTCTATTTCAATCCATCCTTCCCAACGTGGAATATTAACATTTTTTTAAATTCTGTTAATTTGATAAGTAAAATTTTTCTGATTATTTTAAATTAATATATCTTTGTTTACTAGTAAACATCAACGTTTTCTCCAATCTTATTGCATGATTATATCTGTGAATTTGCAGGATTACAGAACAACCATTAAGAGTCCCTGCTAGATTCAGTTGCCTGGTTTTGAATCCTGGCTCCCTCTTTGTAAGAAGTATGATCTTGGGATGATTATTTAACTTCTCAAAGCTTTACTTTTCCTTACCTTTTAATAGTAATGAGAATAATAACATCTGTCTCACTGGGTCTTTGTAAAGAATGAATGAGAGAGCCCTTGTAAATTACACCTGGCATATAGTAAGTGTTGACTAAATATTACTTGAATTTTTCTTTTGCAAATTCCTTTTCATACACTTTCCTTATTTTTCTTTTTCAGTTCTTAATATCTTTCTTATCAATTGGAAAGAGCTCTTTTTATTATGGATGAAGAACACTATGCCTTTTGTCACATTTGTTGTGAACATTTTTGTGATTGGCTTTTAAAGCTACATTCTTTCTGCTTTGATGGTCTCCATGAAGTTATTTTAGGGCCGTCCACATTTAGTAAATCTGCAGCAAAGAGTTATGTCTGTTAAGTGAAGATTTGGCATAAAAGAAGGGGTTTCCATTTCCAGAGGTGCACCCCAGAAGACATAGCTTCAACTCACAGCACTGCGTGTTGAAGCGATGAGGTAGGAACGGAGGGTGGTTGCACCCACAGAATGAAACCGGGGCACAGAATGTCGCCATGGCTCTGACGTGCTGGTGCCTGCACACTGCACAGGGCACCTCATGTCAGGGGAAGAAATTGTGGAGCTTCCTGGAGCCCACTCTTTCTCAGTTTGGCAGCTGTCCTCATGTTCACAGAGACATTTTGGTAAAAAAAAAAAAAAAAACCCTCCTTTTCCAGGATCTCCGTTTATACCTCCTCACTTCTGTGTACTCAGGACTTTTCTGTCAACAAGAGCTCCGAGGAGTGAGAAAGCCTCTGGTTTTGTTTTCATTTTTTATGTCTATTAAAAATAAACATGCTGAGAAGCTGCCTTTTAGTCTCTTTATCAAGCCTCAAATGACGTGCAGCCCGTGTCAACGCGGCAGTGACGAACACAAGCAGCATTTACAAAACCAGATTTGTAAGGCACCAGAAGCAAATTCAGTTAAGGGCAGGTTTCGGCTCCATTGATCAAAACGGGTTTTAGCCGAGTGATGGGCAGTCCGTGGGTCCCTTGACTCAACGGAGGTGTGCAGGCAGGCAGGACGCTGTCCCCAGCCCACCCACCTGGGCTCTGCTCACAGGACACCTGGCAGGCTCTTCTGCCAGGAAAGCCGAGAAGCCCACCTCTTTACTGGTCGGCACAAATGGGGCACATTTCATGCTGAGTCAATTTAATCAATACTTTTCTTGCTTTGGAAACTCGGAGCATTTAGAGAGAGCAAAGCCACACTGCACAGTAAAGCAGCTTTAAATTCTAATGAGCTTCTCTGTGCTAATTAGTGACTTTGCTAACTGGAAGCTTTCTTTGTTAGAAAACACACTCTTGCCTCGCAGTGACGCAAGATGCCAGCTTTCCCAAATGCACCTCGTTCCATCTCTTATTATCAAACCAGAAAAGGAAGTACTTTGTTCCTCTCCCTCGGTTAGAACAAACAGATTTTTTTTATCATTCTTTTATGATTTTCTTTCGGCGACAAACCATCACATTTTGCCTTGTTAAGAACTAGAAAAGTACACGAGATCGATTTCTCCTAAATCCTACCTGTCACCTGCCGGGCAAGCGACAGAGCTCTAGAGGGTAAACACGGCCTCTTCTGGAAGAGACACCACAGTGTGCCCCCTCCTGTCCCCTCCATGTCACGGTGAGGTTTGGTAATTTGCAAATTGAGCAGCCATCGTTATTTTCCGAGGAGCACTCGGGGTCTCCACTCCTCGCAAGGAGAATGTGGCCCAATCATTTGTCTCGGCGACGCACAGATTCTAGAGCACTTGAGAATTCTTAGCCATAAAGCTGATTACTAACACGGGAATGGTTATGAAGAAAAATCTTTTTAATCTGGGAAGGAGGGGAGGGGAGGATGAAGGACAAACAGGGAAAGATATACAGAGCTCGCCACTCGGCAGTGATCAGCCCACCTCGGAGGGTTTTGAGAATCAAAATTAGAGCTCGGATGGATGAGTGGAATTTCTCTCCCTCTCTCTTTTCTGCCCTGTTGTCGTTGCCGTCTGAGTATGAGAGGGTCCGTCTGGGTCACTCTGTCACTATCTCCATCCTCTGTCCTTTCTGAGTGCTTTGGTGAAGATGCCCTGCCTGGAAATAATCCCATTCGGACCTCTGAGTCCCACTTTAAAAGTCTTTGGGACTGATGGAGACGAATCCCACCAGGTTTTTGTTTCCAGTCAAAGTGCCCCCATCATTTATTAGGCGAATTAAAGTATCAATTTCTGTTTAAACATTAACAGGGTGATGCCAAATATTAGTCAGTTCCTAATAATTTTGAGGGATTAAAAAGATAATAAAAGTAATAGTCCATTACATTACCTACTTCAGCAAGATTGTAATGAACGTAATAAATTCTGGATCAGGGTTATAACAACTTCCATCTATTTAAAATGAATTTGTAGGGTTACTTTCATTAACTATGTATATGGGGAAAATGATCTGACATATTACTTTAAAAGAGCTGTAAAACCGATTAGGAGAAAATATGCCTTTCCAGACAGGGATGCCGGCCACGGGGGATGGCTGCACCCATGGGAAGCGGGGAACACGCTGCAGAGACAGCCCGACTGCGTCCCGATTGTCACCCTGGAGAAAATGGGGAACAGCATCGGCGCTGGAGAACGAGGGGGACGGAACCTTCTTTTTCTCCTTCTCCGTTTTTTTTTTTTTTTTTTTTTTTTCCTCCCCAGGTATATTCCTTACTAATGACCCAGGGCTCTGTCCCGGGAACTTCTGCGAGGAAATAGACCCCAGGCCTGCAGCCCAGCCTGGCCTCCGGAACCCCCGGGAAAAGCCGCCGCATTAAAAGGGCCCATGCCCTCATTGCCGGGGGAGACAAGGGAGCGAGCACTTGACTGCACCACAGAAATTACTGCTGTACCTCGAATGCCCGCTTCATTTATCAATTTCATAGCAGAAAAACCCATATGACTGCCTTGCTCAGTCGCACGCTAAATCTAGTCCCTGCAAGCTCCCCACCGCCAGTCAAGTGTGTTATGCACGGGGCCTGGAGAAAGTAACTCGAAATACCACTAATGATTTATACTTAATTAAACTTCTAAGTGATTAAAGTGGCAGTAATGAATGAGTAACACCCTCCTCGTTCCCCTCGGCCCAGCCTCTCCAGGCAGCTCGGGCCTCGCCTTGGAAGGGGAAGCCGGCCGGCGGCAGGGACGGCCAACTCCGGCCGTTCCCCCGGCTCCCCGACGCCGCTCATCTGGGTCCTGGCTAAATTGCTCTCGCTTGCAGTAAATGACTCCATAAGCACCGAATCAGACCATTGATCCTTTTTATTAGATTACCCAATTGTAAGGTTAATGCATTTGCATTTGGCTCGCGGAGTCGGTCAGCTCGAGTCCCACGCGGGGATCGGTGTTTAAATGGACACGTGCCGGGAGCGGCTCTGTCAACATATTGATCTGTTGGTGGCAGTGACCAGATATTGGTGCTCTTTCTTCCCACCACCCCCGCGCCCCACCCTCACCCCAAGGTGCTGTAAGAATACACTTCCAGGGCAGTGACTTCCTTAGCAGAAGCCCCAGTGACAGCCAGGGCCCGTGCCACCATCACCTCCCCCAGTACTTCTGTTTCTGGAAAAAGAAAGGATCCTGCAAAGGTTTTCAGTCACCTCAGACAGGGACAAAGGTGACCAGGAAACTTGCTGCTTTCTCTAATTGAAGGTGAGCCGGGACTTAAATCAGGGACAAGGACACAGGCTTCAGAAACCAAAAAATCCTTCTTTTCTGACAGTCATAGAGTCTGCCTGGGGCAGCCATTTATACTTTTAGGCTTCTACACCCGATGTGAATTTATTCTTGGGTTTGCTGAATGCATTAACCAAATGCTATTTAAATGGCCCACCTTTGTTAGGATTTTCTAGTAAAGAAATTCACAAGTTGGAAAAACATATCTTGTTGATCTAACGTGAGTTCTGCGTTAGAGAATGGTTTGGGGGTGGGAGGGAATTAGAAGTTACCCAGAGAAATCACCCCAGAAAACCACATCCTTTTATAGAAGGGGAAACTGAGGCCCAGAGAGAGAATAAAACTTACCCAAGTTCCCCCAGTGAGTTCATGGAAAATCTCCCCCGTCCTCTGCCTTCCAGATCTGCCTGCTGTTCTATCTTCTAGTAAGAAGGCAGAACTCCCAGAAGATGTGGTTTTGAGGCTGCGACAGTAAAGAAATAGACTTTTTATACAAATGTCCTAAGACACAAGCCATATTTCATATTCGGCTGCATAAACTAGGTCTTTGTCTAAATTGTTCTGTGGAGTAAGCTTTGCTGGAAGTACTGCTCACAGGATGGATTTGTTCAGCATCCTGCCTCCGAGGACAAGGAAGCCGGTTTCATCATTTCAATTGCTTGCTCTTTCTGCTGCTCAATTTCCCAGTTGAAAATAGGTGGCCAGGAGAAGCCAGAATTGGAAGGTTCAGGCCCCAGCTCCATCACTTAAGGGCCACATTCTTGTTCTGAGCCTCAGCTTCCTAGGTTGTAATAATTCCTCCTTTGCTGTGTTGTTTTGAGACTAAATGGGATAATATGTGTGGAAGTGACCAGCATAGACATGAGGGCTCCTTACCCCTGAGCTCTCTCCCTCCTGGTTTCATAGGAGAAGGGTGTGCCCCTGGGCCTTACAGGCAATAACTGAATGGTGACAGGTAGCCTAGGGACAGAGCGCACCAGTGAGAGGAGCCACTTCCCTACCCAGCTCTCTCCTGCTTTGCAAGAGAGGCCCAGGCCCCTGCCTGCCTCTCACCCCCCTCCCCTGTGGAAGGCTAGAGGCTGAGCCTTCTTTGGATCACTACTCAGACCCTGCCTGAATCTCACTGGGTTTAAGAGGCCATGAAGGCAGGGCTAGGGTGATTGCTATAACAACAATTCAATTACAATTCAATCGCTATAATAACAATTCTAATTCACTTACGTTTTTCAAGCATTCTGTCATGTAAATGCTTTTTGCAAGCATTTAACCTCTTCTAAGCTTTCCAATAATCCTGGTAATTGTCAAACGGTTATGTCCACTTTACAGAAGTAGAAACTGAGGCTTGTAGAGGCCAAGGTTCCAAAGTGACACAGCTGGAAAGGGGCAGAGCTGGGGTTTAAGCACAAGCCAGTCAAACTCCAGGATCTGTGTTCTGTCATGGTGCCCTCTCGCCCCAGGACTCATGGTATCATTGTGGCAGGGCACAACCCAGAATTCAGCAGGGACCCTGACCTCTCCTTCCTCTTCTAGGCAGAAGGGCCACCGAGCCGAAGGCCCCAGGGGCAGGCAAGGCATGGGAAGGCATCTGTAATGGGGGAAGCAGACTATCAGAGGCAAAGGGGGGAAATCCCTAGTGAGCAATAGTTGACCTTTGAGAGTTATTGAGAAAGTGCCGAGGTGGCAAGGCTGGTGGTGACAGGGCCCTGGGGGCCTACGGGAAGGACGCTTATCTGATTAGGAGTGCATGCGGGCAGATTCCACCCGGAGATGGTCGCCTCTGGGCTGTCTGGGAAAAGAGGATAAAGAGAGGCCCCAGCTGAAACAGGCTCTTAGTCCGGAAAGACAACGATCCTGGTACTAGGGCTTCATGCCCTGCGAGCCCTCGGCCTGAGCAGGCCAGATGCCCAGTCCCCACGGGCCAGGTAGTTGGCTGTGACCTCTGTTCTGAGGACAATACGCAGAACGCCGGGGCAGGGAGAAAACGGCCTGGAAGGAGAAGGCTGTGTGTTCACAGATCGGACAGACACTTTGTCTCGAAGTGGGCCTGTGCTTGTCTGCAGGCGTGTGCATGTGCATGTGAGCATGCACGTGTGTGCACATGAGCACATGCCCACAGGAGACTGTACCTGAGATGATGTGTGGGGCGGTGCCTCTGAGTGGTCGTGTCTCTCTGTGAGGATGAGGGTGGGTGGGCGTGTGCACGACCAAAGGTGGCTGTCACATGACTGTGCACACATGGACACATGAGGTGTCATGCCTCTATGAGGGTTTTACGCCCACAACCCAGCTGAGGTGAGGGATGACAGGGGAACAGTCGGTCCCATCAGTAGGAATGTGACCATTCAGAGAAGCAGGTGCTGTGGGAGCAAGGAGGGAGAGTCTGTTCTGTCTTGGAGAGTCAGGGAGGGCTGCCCGGAAGAGGGGGCATGTGCTACATGGGCCCTTTCTCCTAAGTCTTTGATGGGCTGGGCCTGAACCAGAATTTGTGGAAACCCTATTACTACCCAGTCGCAGCTGGTCTGTCATCCTCAGAGCAGTCTGAGATGAGCCAAACAGCATGACGAGCCAATGCAGGGGACCAGCTTTTCCCCCAAAACATCAACACAGCTCCCACGGGGCCTTGTGTTCACATGAGGGGATGGGAGTAACCAGGACAGCCCCTGGCTACTGCCAACTCCTGGACTTGGGGCTCTCAAGTACCTTCTGGGACAGGCCTGGCATTTATGCACAGCGTGGAAGGACAGACCCCTGCCTGGAGCTGGGCACTGCCCTGGACGCTGGGGTGCCTGAACCCCACCCCTAGCACCACCTCTTATGATTGTATGATTTGGGACAAGCCCTCTCAGCAACTTGAGCCTCAGTTTCCCCATCTGTCATGGGATGATTTTTCCACCACACCTCAGTCATGCATTTGGAGACCGCAGTCCTGACCTTTGGTAGCTAAGCAAATCACTAAAGCCCTCTGAAGTTCGCTTTGCTCATCTATAAAACAGGGGCAATAACAGCAAATGGCATAATGTGGAGGACAGCACTTTGCAATTTAAAAAACCCCTAGAGTTTGAGAGAAGTCACCTGTGAGACGAAGACGCTCGGCCGGATGCTCAGTTCTCGTCTCCATCTGCCGCCCTCGGCTGGCCACGTCTCAGAGGATCGAGGCCTCTGGGTGTCGCCTTCAGGGTCCAAGGAGACTCAGACGGGGGCTCCAGGGCCCCAAGGACAGGAGGCCCAGGGATGGAGTCTGCCGGCCGGGAGGCACTGGCCCGTGGCTCCCCGGAGCTGTGCAGCAATGATTCAGGAAAGGGCTGACAAGGATATTAGCAGTGTGGGTTTTTTTTAATCCTGAGTCCAGAGAAAATGCACGGTCAGGAATAAAGACGCCCAAGAGAGCAAGGAGAAAGAGAAATAATCGGAATTAGCCAGCAGGCGGGCAGCAGGAACAGAGGCGAGGCAGCCCCGCAGAGGGCCAGAGCCCCTGCAGGACCCCCCTGGGGAGGCGTCCAGGGAGTGAGCCGGCCTGGACAGGCCCGTGAGGGAGCCTGGGCCAACTGGAGCCCAGCGAGCAGGAGAATGGAAGACAAAAGGGAAACCGTCACCAGGTGAGTCCGGCACCCCCTGGGGTTGCTGTGTGCCCCCTGGGGCCCCCTTAGCCACTAAGCGGTGGAAAGGGTGAGGCCAACAGCGCTCGAGTTCTCTGCTCCCCACTGTTCATGGGGCTCTGGATGTGGACATTGGGGTTGCGAGGCGGCCAAGAAGCTGCTCAGAGACTGCACAAGGATGCAGAGGCCTCCGCAGTCAGGAGCTGTCACACCCCTCCCGAAATCAGGGCTGAAATGAGACAAGGATGACAGAGACCACGGCTCTAAAATTTCACTGGGCTCTTTCCCTGGCAGTTGGACGGGGGCCACCAGGGTGTTCAGGGAGGTGGTCCCAGGGCCTGCTTTAAGAACAGAAAGGAATGGGTTTTTTGTTTTTTTTTTTTTTTTTTTTTTTTATATATTAGGAATGGGTTTTGATGAGCCAGGGCAGAGAAATCCATCTGCATGGGCAGTGGAACTGATGCTGTTCCTAATTGAAACCTGCTTTTCACAAATCATTTAGACTATCAGATTGCTTAAGAAAGAGCCCTGGGCCCGTGTGTGTGTGTGTGTGTGTGTGTGTGTGTGTGTGTGCGCGCGCGTGCGTCGGGGGAGGGCAGAATTAATGCATCAGCCTCTGATTCTACTGCAGATTCCAAATTAATGGAGTATAAATTAATGACAAACGCGTGTGGGGTCCCGGCAGTCCAGTGCTTTTCCAACACTCCCTGACTCGGGGTCCTCAGGCAAAGTGCTTCCCTGAGCTGCCTTTCTACTAACCTAATATAGAGGAACAGGACTGCATGTCCCCGTGCCACCCAGAAATGGTGGGGACCACAGCCCCATCCAGCCCAGCTTATATACTACGAAAGGCCTCACATTGAAACTTTTGATAGTGTCTGGGTTAATAGCACAATTACATAGAATTAAATTGTGTGTGTGTGTGTGTGTGTGTGTGTGTGTGTGTGTTAAAAGCATCCATTTGTTAAATGCATTATTTATTATACCACAATTTTGGTAATCTCATTTTGTCCTTTTATCCCCAATATTTAATACACCAGAAGCCTTGATAAAAAAAATGTTTCAGGGCCTCTCTCTCACCCTCTGACCTCAGAAGCTCATTCCCATTTCCTACCATGCAGGTTCCTTTCGCCCTGAATTCAAGGTACATTGGGATCTTAGGATGCAGGCGAGGTCTAGAGGGAGAAGAGGGTTGTTTCCCTTGAGCGTTGCCGACTTCTCCGTGCATAGCTCTAGACTACACTCACTGACACAGGCCGGCAGACGTTCCCAAGAGCCACCGCGAGCTCTCAGCCTTCCTCTCCCCGATCGGGGCTGCACTGTCTCGGGGCCAGTAACTGATCAAACACCCTCTTGTGTTCACGCTCCTCTCTGGGGTGCCAGGTCACGGCAGGAATCACCTGGACCTCTCCCCTCCCCGCCCCGCTCTCTACGGGTCACCTATGTGAACATCAAACCCAAATCACAAGCCCCCAAATTTAATTTATTTCTACCTAAACAAGTTCTTTTATCATAAAGCAATAAATTTGTCTTGGTGCTAGCAATTTGTTGCGGGTGACATAACATTGCAAATTGATTAATCACTACTGTACGCAGCAAAATGAGAAAAGCAAGGAATTATTATGAATAGCGTCCGTCTTTTACGGGAGGGATTCATTATTCAAAAGTGCTCGATGGTGCTTACATGTGCCCTCGGTGCAGATTACATCCATTTGCAGACTTCCCACATCATGCTTACACAAATCAACAAACGTGCATTTATTAAGACATAGAATGAAAGCTATTTAAAAGTGAAAAATGGCCTTTTGCATTACTTTTATTCAAGGAAGGCAAATATGAGTGGGATGTTCCTGGGAAGGAACCCCACAGTTGTCACATAAGTGTCTCTGGGTTCTGTGCACTCTGGCTCACGCAGGCTCTACTAGATCTGCCTGCTCTGCCTTTGATAGCCCCAGGATCAGAAACACCCTGCCACCGGTTCTGGAACCTTCCCTCTGGCTCAAGAGACCTCAGCAATCAACCATCACTGCCTGCTGGGGAAATGCAGCAGATGAGAGTTCTCAGTTCTCTGAAAATGAGCCTCCTTACCATCCCCTGGGAAAGGAAAGGAAACGAATATTAATTGAGCACCTACTCTGTACCAGACGCCGTATTGAATGCTTTCCTTGCAAAAATAAAGCAAGTCTCTCTACCTCCCTGAACCTCCTACAATTGTTGTAAAGACCAACTGAAATAATGCGTGCACGCAAAGCACACAGTAAATGCTCAATACACGTTAGCTATTGTAATTTCATTTGATCATTATCATGGTCGGTATTATTACTACCACTTTACAGATAGGAAAACTGAGGCTTAGAAGGATGGCAAAATTGCCAAATCACACGGTGAATAAGTGAGCAGGGCTGAGCTTGCATTTAGGATCTGCCTCCCAAAATTCATGTTTTTACTAAACCACCCCCAGAGCTCTCTGTGACAGTCAAGATAAGGTGTATTTGCCTCCTCTAATCTGACATTACCCACCCTTTGCCTTCAGGGGTGTCAGATGGGACAGAGGTGTCAGAGGGTCTGGAGATTTTGACCCTCCCCATCTCTGCCCCTAACTTTCCCACATCAGTGGAGTTCCATCTGTTTCTTCCTCTGGTCCCTTGCTTCTCTACTTGTCCCCTTATATGGAGGACTCTTCGGGAAGGAGGCTCACTGCCTGCCCCAGTGAAGGCTACCGGGCAGCTCACAGCCCCAGTATTGATTATTGCTGCTGAACTCAGGCTTTGTTTAAAAATAGACTCAGATCTCAACTTTCATATTCTAATTAGATTTCAAAGCAACTCTTATAAAATGAGAAAGACTTTATTATTTTTCTGCTGCATAGAGAGCTATTAACCTCTCCCCAGCCAAGCTAAAGTCCTTTCTCATCCCTGCTGTCACCCATCAGATGAGAGCAGTCATCCTTCTTCTGAGAAAACTGCACTGAATCACAGGGTCTGTGACTGCCCATGCCCAAAGAAGCAGGTATGGCTGGCCTGGGAGGTCAGGATGCTCTGCGGGGAGTGAGCAGCCCATTCTGGCCTTGGTGAGGGGCGTGGAGTTTCTCCCCACCTGGAAACACTGGCCCATCACTTCCTAGCTGGGCGGCCGTGGGCTTTGACCTCAGACTCTAAAGAGTCTCACTTTCCTTATTCATGACGCTGGGCGTTGATAATTATCTCCAGAGTAACTGTGAAGATTCAGTGAAGCTGCACATGGAATGGGGCCCAGCGGTGTCTGGCATACTTGGGCGGCCTGGTCGATGTCTCTTCCCCCACTCAATCCCTACAACCCCCACCTCCTGTGAAGTGAGTCCCAGGGATGTTTCGGGAGTAATGAATTCCCTCATTGCAGCTAAACCACCCGTGATCCTGGTTTTGTAGGGATGTGCGATGGAACATGATAAATTATTGTTTTAAGCAGAAGCTTCATTCAAATATCCATTTCCCTGTCAAATTAATTTTGTTTCCATGTATTTTCTAGTGGGTTTTGACTGGGAGCACAGACAGTACATAAGCAGAAGAACATTAGATCTTTGGCCCATTCTCTGAGTGATGGGGAGCTGACGGTGGTGGGGCGGGAAGTTTGGGGGATTATCGCAGATGAGAACTTCCACCCACCCCAGCCATGCTCGGTTGCTGACATAGCTCTGAGGGTTAATCCTACTGAGCACGTGTCTGTCCACACGGCATGGCAGTGTCCCATCCCTCGTCAAATGGCTGAGTTCCTCGGGCCAGGGGCATATTTCCTGGGAACACCCAAGAAAGTAGCCGTGTGTCCAGTCTCAAGTTATGTCTGGAGCCCAGGCCCCCTTAACCCCTCAGGACTGCAGGGTGAATTTCCTAGGAACAAGGACATTCTCTCATATACCACACTATGATGATCAAGATCAGGAAATTAACACAGATGCAACACTGTTATCGGTTCAAGGTCCATATTCAAATTTTACCAGTTCTCCCCAAAATGCTCTTCATAGTCATTTTCCCAGTTCGGGGTCCAATTTAGGACCTCACTTCGCATTTCTGTGCCATGGCTCTTTTGATTCCTTCAGCCCCAAACCTCGTAGACCTGCAGTCCCCAACCCCCCAGGCCATGGACCGGTACCCATCGTGTCCTGTTAGGAACCAGGGCACACAGCAGGAGGTGAGTGGTGGTGTTGCGGCAATGTGCACAGCTAGTGTTACAGCTCTTGACCCAGAACAGCCTTTATTCCTCCACAGCACACCTAGTGCTACAGCTCTCTTCCTGTCTTCTGATCTCCTGACCCCCTTCCTTGTTCTCCTCCTGCTTTTATACCCTTGGTAGGGCTCAAAAAGCGTCCAATCAACTACAAGCTTTAACAGCCAATCAACATCAAGCAACCTTTAACATCCAATCAAAAACAGTGGGATTCAAAAATTACCCAATCAGGATCACGCAAGCAGCGTGGCCGGAAACAGGCGGTTGCACGAGGGGCCAGCAGCATTCCAGCACCCGGGCCCCAGTGGCACTCGGGGCTCCAGGTGGCTCTCAGCTGTGGGCCGGCCCCAGCAGCATGCCCTCCAACTGGTCAGGGGCAGCACTGGCCCGCAGAGATGCGGAGCGTCGGGGAGGCTGCAATCTGCCGTGTCCCTGCGCCGGACATTTTCCGTGTCAGTGAGCGAGCACGTGAAGCTTCATCTGTACCTACAGCCGCTCCACTTCGCTGGCATCACCACCTGAACTCCGCCTCCTGTCAGATCGGCGGCGGCATTTGATTTTGCATTATGGCGAGTTGTGTAATTATTTCATTATATATTGTCATGTAATAATAATGAAAATAAAGTGCACAATAGATGTAATGCTCTTGAATCATCCTGAAACCATCTCCCTCCACCCTCTGGTCTGTGGAAAAATTGTCTTCCATTAAACCCTGGTGCCACAAAGGTTGGGGACTGCTGCCTACACGCTCTTTGCCCTTCACGACCTTGACGTTTCTGAAGAGTTCAAGCCCGTTGTTTTGCAGGCGATAGCTCAGTGTGTGTTTGTCTGATGGTGCCCCTTGATTAGATTCCGGGTATGCATTTTTTGGCTGACAAACTACAGAAGTGACACTGTGTCCTTCTCGGTGTGTTCTCTCTTTCCCATTGGTGACGTTGACGTCAATTCTCCTGGTTAAGGTGGTCACCCCAGGTTTCTCCACTGTGAAGATATTCTTTCCTCTTTGTGGTCCATACGTAATTTGTGGGAAGATACTTTGAGATGATGTGAATATTCTTGCACTCGTTTTAGTTCCTACTGATCATTCTTCCCTGAATCAAATTATTACGGTGATAGCTGCAAAATGGTGATTTTTCCACATCCATCACGTGCTCCATCTCTACATTTCCCAGCCGGCATTGTACCACAAAGGAGAGTGTTCCCTTCTCCCCTTCTATTTATGTATTCATTTATTTCTGGCTAATACTATGGACTCAGAGATTCTTCTGGTGTATTCAGTGTGCTATAATCCATTGTCATTGCACTCATTATTTGATTGCATGATCTCATTGAATCCTCGTGACAATTGGGTGATATGGCCACTATTACCAGAGATAGTCATACTTCTGCCATAGGTCCTGCAGCTATGTCAGCTATTCAGTCCAGTGGGACTCTGCTTCCCAACTCACAGACCCAGGCTCTGTCCTGGAAACACTACTCTCTCTGCAGGGCTGGGCTAGGGACACAGGTGCCCACACATGGCATCACCAAGCCCTGACTTCCCACCAAGCCCTGTGGAAATGGGTCTATAGGGTGGAAGGAAGCCTAACTTCCCCAGCACTTTCTCGCTGTGTCCAAGGTAGCTCAGCCTGGAGGCATAGGGGCCAATTTTCTAATCTGTAAAATGGGTCAGTTTGGGCTACCCATTGACATGATGCCCCCAGGAACTCTTGGTACCAGCCACCTTTTAAATAAGTGAGTCTGACTTCATGAGCTTGGCCACTCCTGAATTCATCATTCAACAAATATTTGCTGAGCACTTACTATGTGCCAGGAGTTATAGCCTGGGCTAGCCTGGAGTTATAGCAACAAGCAAGTCAGACAAGCTTCTTATTCGTGGAGCGCATGTTCAGGTGGAATAGATTGTAATCAAAGCATCCCCCAAATAAATTCCTTATAACGGCAGGGATGAGGCCTATAGAAGGAGGAATCATTATTATGAATGTCTCCAACAGGACAATTCGACCTTGTTTTGCACATCAGAGAGTAGACAGGTTAAAATCAATGGTTTATAACACACTTTGTCTGAGACCATTACTCAAAGCAGCGAGGAGGAAGCAGAGACTCAGAGAGGTTGGCTAACTTACCCAGGATTGCACAGCAGTGGAATCCAGACCCCAACCCAGGTCTGCTGACTGTCCCACCCAGCATTGGTGCAACTTTTCTGCCAAAGCGGTTCCCTAAGGGTCTCTAGTGATTCTGGGCATAGGGCCTGTGTCCACCTGCCTACCCTAGCACATTTTCACGTTGTTTCCACTGTGACACTGAAGAGCCTCACTAAGTGCCAAGGGAAAGTGACTTTCTGATAGGCTCAAACATTCTCTAAATTAGTTTTGGTGTTGTTTTTTTTAAGGACCAATACCAGGAAAATCGAACAAACCTGAGTATGCCTGCCACTGGACATCAGAGATCTATAACGTGCGCCAGGCCGTGAGCTAAGCATAGAAGGAGGCCGAGAGGCACGCAGGTGGGTCCAAGGCTGGAGCCCATGCTCTTAACCACAGCCTGGGCTACTGCACAGGGGACGTGTGACAGGTGCAAGCCAGGCCTCAGCAATGGGAGCAGCCAGGCACATTGCAGGAGGGGGGAAGGATGCCCACGCCTGCCCCCACTGCTCAAGGCATCAGGGAGAGGCAAGGTGGGGGCAACTCAAGTTCATGCCCGCCCCTGCTACACGCCACACCGGCACCCCCAGCCTCCAGGTCTCCTCTGGCTGGCCTTGGCGGGTCCTGGCTTGACACCCGATCCCCGTGGAAGCTGACACCTCAGCTTGGGAGGGATCCGGGCAGACACAGCTGCCGCCACTGAAGCCTCGGCACGACTTCAGGGGCAGACTCTGAGGACACTGACCCAAGAGCTGCCCCCCAAGCTCCCTCTTCCAGCTCCACGCAGAGAGAGAGGTGTGTATATGTTCTTCTATATAATAATAACGGCAGGGGGAAAGCTTCCAGTTAAGCGACTCAGCTGAGTTTACACACTTGGGAAACTGGGTTCAAAATCCAAGTCATAAGGCCAGGTGTGATGGCTCCTGCCTATAATCCCAGCGCTTTGGGAGGCTGAGCTGGGAGGATCGGCCAGGCCAGCCTGGGCAAAATGTTGAGATCCCGCCTCTATAACAACAACAAAGCCAAGTCATAGGTCTTCAGAGTTTATACATTTAACCTCTTCTTCAATAAACCATCCCCCTGTATAAACAGGCATATATACTTGTCCAGTACCTGATATGTCATGGGTTCTTTATAAGAATTTGCTTAATGACCACAGGCAAATGTGTATATATGCATGTGAGTGTACAGGCAGGGTTGCTTTTAATGTGGATGTCTTGAGTCCTGGAGTCATTGCGGAAGATTCATTAAGATCAGGAACAAGGATACACGGCATTCCTTGCATCTTAGCTCTTGTTTATCTCATGCGTTTCCCCCTGGAAACAGAGAAGAACATAAACACGATTCAATTCAGATTTAGGATAGGGAAGTGATAGCCAAAACCCAGCCAGGGGATGGCATGATTGGCATCTTGGTGAAACTGAAAGACCACAGGCTTTGGAAGCCAGCTGGACCTGCTTCATCTCCTGGCCTCACCACTTACTTGAGTTTAAGTGACCCTGGGCAAGTCACTCTGCCCCTCTGAGCTGCTGATTCCCCACCTGAAAATGGAGCCAACAATACCTACGGCATTGTTATGAAGAGTCAGTATAAGGAAACTTCCCAGCTCAGAGCCTGATGCGTGATAGGTTCTCAGCATATGTTGGGTCCCTTCTTTCTCCTCGTAGACAGCATCACAGTGGTTCTCAGTCTGTTTGTGCTGCTATAACAAGATATCTGAGACTGGGTAATTCATATAGAGCAGAAATGTATTTTCTCACAGTTCTGGAGGCTGGGAAGACCAAGATCAAGGCTCCAGCAGGCTCAGTTTTCTAGTGAGGGCTGCTCTCTGCCTCCAGGAGGGTGCCTTTTTGCTCATCCTCTGGAAGGAAAGAGGTGTCCTCACATGGTGAAAGGTGAGCTGAACAGCGTGAAGCCTTTTTCATAAGGACCTTAATCCCATTCATGAAAGAGGCGTCCTCATGTCCTAATCACCTCTGAAAGGCCCCGCCTCTTAACCCTATCACATTAAGTTTCAGCAAATGAATTTTATAGGGAACACATTCAAACCACAGTAGTAACATTCATGGGAGAGAAGGGAAAGGAAAACTAGAGTACCTTGGCACCAGCAGAACCATGAGTCTCAATCTCAGCTGCATATGAAGTCCCTGGGGGGCTTGAAAAAGTCCTGAAGTCTGGGACCCACCCCCAGGGGTTCCAATTCAATTGGCCTAGAAGTTGGCCTGGGAATCAGACCTTTTAAAAGCTGTCCAGGTAATCCTAATGAGCAGTCTGGGCTGAGGCCCTCTTGTCCATGGGGTCTCCCTGACATTTTTTGAGCCACTCATGGGGTCAGGCCTTAGACACCCTTCTTCGCAGCCATTCCACCTAGTGTCTGCTTTGTCAGCTTAAGCCATGGCAGAGAGAAGAAGGAAAAAGCTCACATCATTTAAAGCTGAAGCCCTCTCACTTGAACTGGAGTCTGATTTTCCAAATCAAAACTAAAGACTTGCAAGATGAATAAGCATTAGCGATCGGTTGTACACCCTCATCCCTATAGTTAACAATATTTTATTATACACCTTAAAAAATTGTGTTAAGATGTTAGATCTCATGTTAAGTGTTCCTACTACAATAAAATAAAAATGTTTACAAAAGGCTCAGGGCTCTTAGTCTAATAAAAAAATTTTAATTTGTAAATGCATTGATATGCAAGGTGTTTTGAGATACAAGCATATCTTAGGTATACATTTAGCAAAATGACTTTGTTTCAAAAATAAATAAAAAACATTAGACCAAGTAATATTTAGTATGTGCCACAGACACTTTACCCCCGATATTCTCTCAATTATTGTTGGTCACAACACCCTCTGAGTGTGCTGGGGCCAGTAAGGATGGAGACATAGAAAATGGGGTATTTCCCACCTTTCAGACTTAAAACTCCTAGTCATTTATACTTAGGCATCTCCACAGATTTCTGAGTTGTTTTGGAATTTCCATGTAAAATAAAAGCTTGCTACATAATTGAAATTATGGCCAATTGACCATGAAATGGAAGTGCCCGTGACCAATGAGGTGTCGGGTGGGGGAGGTTTTTGCACTCAGAGATGGGGCCTCCAGAGCCCCAGGGCTAGTTCCCTGGCTCTGGGAGAGAAACCCACCTGGAATCCTTCTCGTTGCCCCCAGCCAGCTCACCAGCCTTCCCTGGTCCCTCTCTCTGGAAAGAAGCAGTTTGATGTAGCTCTAAAGGGAGACATTCTGCTGTGTGTGATCTTTTCTGTCTTGGTTGAGAATTCTTCCAGAGGAGGGCAGTTGGAGTAGGAAGGTCCATGAGGAAATATTTTCCTTTCTCAGGCCAGGGCTTTGCAAGACAAGGAACTGCTGAGCCAGACTGGAGTGTGGGAAGTCCAGAGGGAGGGAGTGGGAGGCGATGCCAGACAAGTAGATGCAGCCCAACTGCAGATAAGAATGGGATGCGCTGGAGGGCCATCAAAGGTATTAGGAGGGAAATCGTGTATTTAACATGGGTTTTACAAAGATAGCTCTGCAATGAGGATTTGAGGGGAGCAAATGGAGGCAAGGAGTCCAACCAGTCAGCTTCAACCACCCAGCCAAGATATCATGTTGGCATGGACAGTGACCACGGGATGAGGAGCAAGGTTGGTGAGAGATTCAAAATGTAACAAATTGAGACACAGGGGATCAGAACAGGTGCTGTGAACCAGCTAATATCCCAGCCATCTGAAAAGGTACTGTTATCCTCATCCTCTTGGAGGGGAAACTGAGAATCAACGAGGTTCTATGTCTTGCTAGTAAATGGTAGAGCCAGGAATTAAATGCAGGTCCATCTGTATTTCTAATTTAATAAACAGATAAGTAAAATGTGAAGATGAAGGAGGGACAAAATTGTGCTCTGGTGATGAGACTACACTCAGGAGATCACATTCAATTCTAGACACTTACTTTCAAGAGAGAATTTGATTGGCTAATGGAAGACTTAGGTCTTTATCTTGAAGGCAATGGGAAACCATTGACAGTGTAAAGCAATCAGTACATGTTTTCACTTTTAAAAGATCCTTCTTGGAAGTGAGTCCAAGAAAATATTCTTCAATAAATTGTATGTTTCCTTCATATGCATTCCAGTATATATCTTGGTAAGTTTATTACTTAAGATTCTCTATTTTTGTTGCTATTAGAATAAAATCTTTTTGTCCATTATATTTTCTAAATGGTTGTTAGAATTTTGGATAGATTTTTTTGTACATTTATTCCATATCCAGCCTCCTTAACGAATTCTTTTTATTACTCCAGATAGATATTCTAGTTAATTCTCTAAGTTTTTGAGGACAATAAATACATCTTCTGCAAGTAATGACAATTCTCTCAGTAGTCACAATTGGTAATTTTTTCTTATCTCATTGCATTTACTAGGACTTCTAGAACAATGGTTCTCAACTGAGGTCAGTGACACTCAACCTAGATCAGTGATTCTCAATTCAGATCAGTGATTCTCAACCAGGAATGATTTTGTTTCTTAGGGGACTTTTGGCAATGTCTGGAGAAATTTCTAATTATCACAGCTGGAGAAATGTTGCTTCTAGTGGGTAGAAAGGTGTTCTTATCTTAGTCTTGATTTCAATGAAAATGCTTTTGTGCTTCACCAACATGTGTGGATTTGAATATTAGTTTAAGGCAGAAATTTTCTTGAGTAAAGAGTCTTTAAATCCATATTAATTAAGATTTTTAAAACCAGAATTATATATGGAATCTTATCAATTTCTTTTATAGTTTTCATCAAGATGCTTTTTGCTTTTTTCCTTTTCTTACATTATAATAATTGACTTCTTGGCTCCATTGATATTACTTTAAATCATTAACCATTGTTAAACAAGCATATCTCTGCTGCTTCCTACCCTGTTGCACACTATAAGGAATTGCCCATGTAAGAAGCAGCTTGATTATAAATCAATGCCAGTGATTTGGAGGGTCCTCCCTTGTGGCTTTCAATGGGGACTCAGATAGGAAGCCACCATTCGTCTCCTCTGAATTATAGCAGCTAAACATGGATACCCTGAGCTTCTCATTGCCCTCAGCTGCCCTGAGGAAGGACTGCTAACCTCTATGAGGTCTCTTGGGATACTCAGTCCCACAAAATGAATTTTTCTTATACCACAGAGACAGACAATATTAGGGCAGACAATCTCAATCATACCCTAAAAGTTTGAGGAAAATTCACTCAGGCATCTTCACATGACAGTAACGGACAGATAGAAACTTAATTTTTTAATATAGATTTTCTAACATTAAGCTATCTTTACAGTCCTGAAATAATCATGTACTTATGGTGAATTATTCTCTTAAGATTGAATTTGGTGTTCTATGTTTTTGTAATTGTATTCGAAAGTAAGAGTGATCTCAAGTTTTCTGTCTTTATATAATTTTGGTATGAAATTATAATAATTTTACTTTCCTTTTTATGATATGAAGCAGTTCATCATGAGATTAAAAAGTTTAGATGATGATTTAGAAAATGTGTACCTATAAAACCACCTGCACTTGGTTATTGATTTGTCATTCTTAAGAACTATCTCTATGGAGTTAAATACCCTCTTTCACTTCTAATGTTTTGTAGCAATATTATGATCATCATATGCAAGGGACTTTATTGACATCTATAAAGCTTCTCTTGGATGTAGTTGTCAATTTTACTGTCTTTCTAATTTCTAAATCAGTACTTTCTGCTTTTGTCCTTGAATATCACTTTCCACCTATTGTCTAGAATACACGTTTTCTCCCAATTTCTTGAGTAAACTTCTTCTTTGATTGTTGTATTCTTTCTTATTTTAATGGTGAATTGACTTAAGGAAGTATATTACTTTTGAGTACAGTTTTGGCCGTTTCCCAAAAGTTTCCTAAATAACGTTCTCATTCTTTTTATCTAACTATCCCATGACTGCTAGTTTAGGTTCTCTCTAACCCAAAGCTTTTGTTTTCCTTTCTATTAATTAAATATTTTCCCTCTGTTTCTTATTGTTTCCTATTTTTATTATATTGTGTTCAGAGAATTTAACACGTAACATTTAGGGAAATTATTTATGTTTCTTTTTAGCTAATATATAAACAATTTTTATTAATATACCAAGAGTTCTTGAAAAGAAGCTTTTTCTCTAGAACATAATCTCCACTTTGGGGGATGTATCACAGAAGGAAACACAGGATTATCTAATAAGGCATATAAAAAATTATAACTTATAGTTAATATTTATTTTTATCTTGTCCCTTTTAACTTTTATTTTTGTATATGTTTCCTATGTCTTATATTACCATAGTAGAAGTGTAATATTATTAATAATATGAACATTTAGGGAATATATGCTTGCAAAAGTTTTAAACATAGAGGTGTATAGTGAAAAGAATAGAGATTATCAGACTAAAAAGCACATATTTAGTACATATGTGTGTCTTTAGATCCATATTTTAGTACAGTGGTATGTCTGCATAATTAACAAATATATTTATATTAAAACTACTCAAAAGTGTTTAAAGTATAGGGATTCACATTCAAAAACTTTGGAGATAATTAAGTTATCAACAATATTTTTCCAAAGAGATAGAAAGGTTTTGTTTTTTCAGAATTGTAAGAAAGATGGGGAAAGCAATCTGGATTCATAAGGGCTGCTAGTCTGAAAAGAACCCTCCAAAACAGTGCAACCAGACTCAGCTTCCCAGGGTCTTATTGTCTATGGGGAACATGGGTTTGTAGAAAGAAAAATGCAAATAGCATTTACATTTTTGTGGAGGGAGGGACAAAGGAATGAGCCATGAACTATGTGATCCTCCCATGTGGCTCACCTAAAATCTTCTACAGAGTTACTAAATCCACAAATACTTGACCTAAGAGGATTTTCATGGAAAGCTGTGTAAAGATCACACAAACTCAGGAAAGGAAGTTAAGGGAGGAGGTGACGTTGGTAGGTTTTAGGGAGCATTGGACAGCCCTGAGCCATGGAAGTGGGAACAAACTGGAAAAATTTTATCTAAATCTCCAAGGGTCAAGGTAGCCCTCGATGTGATAGCCCAACTCATAGGTAGCCTTATTTGTGTTTTACCTGCATGATCTACATTAAATTCCTCTGCTACTATTGTGTTTCATCACTTTTCCCTTTTGTTGTTAATTGTAATGTTATGTTATTTGGCACATCAAGATTCATGACTATTATTTTTCTTATTATGGATTGCTTTCTTATCAAAATAAAATTACCTTCTTTTAATGTCTTTTATGTGGGAGTCTTTCTTATCTTTCTGTGTCATGTTGATTTAGGTATAAATTGTGTACAAAATTTGCAGGTGGTCTCTGTGTGTTTGCATGCCTTTTTGCTTGCTTTAATCCAACTGAAAAGTCTTTGTATTTTGTATTCAATTTTGTTTTATTTAAAGACCTTGAGTTCTGGATCTTACTACATTGTATTTCATACAAGAGACGTATTTCATACTTCTCTTTGTACTTTTTCGCTATTAGTTTTTTTTTTTTCCGTTAGCACCATGACTATTTTTCTAAATTCTGAAAAAAGTTTAAAATATAAAAAAGCACTAGAAATAATATACAAAAATATTCCCCTAAACTTTGTTCTGCTTGCTTATTTTCTCTGGTGGTTGATTGAAGAGTATAATACCTTCTTACGTTCCTCTAAATTATTGGTTTTTGTTCGTAAAAACTGTACTTAAACTTGTATTTGTATGTTCATTAATATAATGAATTAAATAATTTTTGTTGACTTGTCTTCTATGAGAGGAATAAAAAGGCATTTAAAAATTTACCCCCAATCCATTCCTAACCCACTTATTTGTTTTCATTCATATAATCTTGAATTTTTAGACTCAGATTATTAATGTTTAATTTTGTTTGTTTATATTATGTAAATTTTTCCCAAGAATTATTTTTAGGTGATTTTAGGCATTGCTATGTAACCATATTTATGGTTATTAAAATAATAGATTCACTTCTATGTTTAACTGATTTTAATGCTCACTATTCTAACTTTTATGTTTGAATTACCCATTCCTGCGTCCCCAACCTTGATTTATCTCATTCATGTGGAATATAGTTTCAAGAATTTTATTTGCTTTGCTTTTTGTGTTTTAGGATGGGCTCATAAATGGTACACTTTGCATATACATCCTTCTATTGTCTTCGAAATTGAACAACTTGACTGGGAATGGTATTTTTCGAGTCATAACCTTTTCTTCTCAAAATTCCATAGATATCGTCCCATTGTCTTGCAGCATTCAGAATTGTGGCAAAGTCTGAAAGCAATCTGATCTTTGTCCTTTATGGGAAAACTGTTTTCCTCCTGGATGCCTGTAGGGCTTTTTCATTTATTAATCCAGGTGTTTAACAAATATCTGTCAAGCACCCACCATGTGCAAAGAACTGATCTAGACACAGTGGTGAATGGAACAGAAAGAAACATATTTGTGATGATGACACACACATGCTAGGAAGGAGGATAAAGCTGAGGAAGGGCACCAGGAGTTGGACACATCACTATTTAAACAGGACCATTAGGAAACCCTTTAGTAAGGTGACATTCGATTAGAGACCTGAAGGAAGGAGGGAATGAACCATGTGCTTGTGTGATGAAGAGCATTCTAGGCAGAGACTCTGAACTGAAAGCTTGCCTGGTGTGTTTGGGGAATAAGAGGGAGGCCGCTGTAGCTGGAGTAGGAATGAGCAAGAGGAGGGTAGAAGCTGATGAGATTCGAGTTGTTTTGGAGGGCCACATTAACCAGGGTATATACAGGTTGGCCTTTCCCAAGTCGGGGTTCCACAGAAAATATACACTGGGCATTGCTACTTTCCAAAGAGGGAGAGATGAGAAGCAAAGTTTCCCAGATTGAATTGTCTATGGAATCCCTTTATTGGAGACCTGTTAGGATTCACTTATCCTTGAACTTAACAAATATTTATTGAGCACCTGCTACACAGGAGGTGTCAACCTAGGCACTGAGAATACGGCGGCGAACAAAGCAAAGCCCCTGCCCTCATGGGACTTACATCTGTGTGTTGAGGACAAACAACAACCTGATATGTGTATGAGATCAGTGCCGCAAAGGGAAAATAAGACAGGATAAAATACTTGCAGAACATTCATTTTGCTAAATACTAGTCCATTTTTGTTAATTTTTCCTACTGTAGTATAGACCTTTTAATAAAATGCTTAAGTTTTTCTTAAGGTTGAGAAAGTTCTCTTCTAGTTCACCTTCAATTGTTACTTCTTTTGTTGTTGAGGTCTTTTGTTTTGTTTTGTTTTCATTCTGAAATTTTGAAGGGAATATTTTACAGTATCTCATATATACAAGAGAATACACACACTGGTCTCATTTCCAGGCCAGGCTCTGTCCTTGAAGTCTGGGCCAATTTCTCATCCCCAGGATCCTTCATGAGCGGGCTTTAATGAAAATGACAACACCAAGTGCGGAAGGCTTCCTGTGTCAGGCCTTCAGTACTTCGCCTGCATAAATCATTTAATTCTCACAACAGCTCAGTAAGGCTGGTTGGGCATCATATTATCATGCAGGTTATACAGATGAGGCAGAGTCCTGGAGGTTCACGACTGTCAAGCAGAAGAGCTGCAATTCGACCTGAAAACCCTGAAGGACACAGCCACCCCTGTTTGCAGAGGAGAGGGGCTTGGGGAGTTCAGAGATAGGCTCCTCTTTCCCTAAGAAACTTCCGAGCAACTTAAAATGCCCCAAGCCCGGCACAGATCTGGTGCTCTGCAAATATTTGCTGAAGGTTTGTGAAGTGAAAAGTTTCGCCCTAGGTCACTGATTCACAGCTGGGAGTGATTTTGCCCCCCAGGGGATGTTTGGCAAAGTGGGGAGACATTTCTGATTGTCACAAATGGTGGGAAAATACTACTGGGTAGAGATCAGGGATGCTGCTGAACATCACACGATGCACAGGACAGACCACTGATGACAAACAGTGATCCATCCCCAAATGCCAACAGTGCCAAGATTGGGAAACACGAGGCTCTGAAATCAACTAGGTCTGTTTATCTGCCCCTTATATCTCTGACAAGACAAAAGAAACTAGTTACCCCAAATACCATCATCTCCCGGAAGGGCTCTGGGCCTTGTAATTTACCTGGATGAATAGGGCTCTTTCTGTGTCTTTCGTCCCTTAATTCAGTCTCACTGTCCCCGATTTTGGGGGTCATCCCAGAACTGCCCTTGAAGACAAGACACTGTGAATTGTGAGAAGAGAGTGGGGATCTCGTCCTTTGGAAAAATCGAGCTGCTGAATTAAAAAAAAAAAAAAACAACTCGGCAGGCAAACCTCTCAGAGCTAGCAGAATAAAGCATGGAAGATTTTAGATTTCAGAGGCTGCCAGAGAGAAGTGACTCTCTGCTCCTTCCATTCAAGGGCTTTTGTTTTGCATTTAAATGACAAGGGAGATGTTGGAGAGAAGCTGGCAGCTCAGTCCTCTGTGAGGAGGGAAGTTGTCGCCCCTCTGAAGTGGCTGCGTTAATGTCATGTCATTACACCGTATTGCTGCACAGGTTAATATAATTGGGTGACTATGTGTGAGCAATGATCCGTGCCGTGTTACAGCTCTGAAACAAATGACATTTAACCAGCCGGTCTGTACGGCTCCTTGTTATCTACATGGTGAGCAATTGGAACGGAGAAGGGGACCTCTCGATGAGCAACTGATGAATTAGTTGTTGGGTTTCCTCGACAGCCTGGATTTATACGAGCACAATTCGAACATAATTTATTAGATCTATAAACAGACAGATCCGATGTTTTCACCGAGATTACATCTTTTCACCCTCAGATATTGTGTCGCTGACAGCCCTGTTATAATTTAATTTTATTATTCTGATAAGGTGTTGTTTCCGGGGGCTTATGTATTTATTTATTTATTTATTCTCCTCCAGAAAAGACATTTTCATGTTTAGCTGGAAAGGGATCAGACACTCTTGTGCTAGGGGGTATCTGGTAGCTACCCAGGGGACTCTTCCGGGCTGCGACTGTGAGCTTCGCAAGCTTGGGGACAAGGTTTTAACACAAATTAGTGTTAGGGACCCTGGGCCTGGGGCATGGCAGGAAGAAGACCTAAGGGAATGTCTGTGGAATGGAATTGGGGTCTGTTGGAGGATCTTCCTCTTGTCGAGACATCAGCCAATGGTCGACCTTTTCCCATAGAATTTCTCGCCTTTGCAGCCTCCTGCCCCTTTCCAGTCCCCCCCCTATTAACTCAGAGTACAGGACAGTCCACCCCAGGTCCGGTGACCACTCACCTGAGCATGAAGCTGAGGCCTCTAGCTACCTGGTCGAAGGGTGACCCACAGAGCTGTTCTAGGCAACTCCTCCTGGCCATGTGAAAAGAGAAGAGTGTGTGCCATGCCTACTCTCAAAGGCCCTTCTAGCCAAAAGGTCACATGTCTGAGTGATCAACATCTACCAGTAAAGGGACAGTGGCTTCCCCAAGAGCTGCAAGGGGGAGAGGGTGCTAGGGTTGTGTGTCCAGGCCAAACAGCATCAGACAGTGAGAAAACACCCACGTAGAGGCAATCAGATCAGGGTTTGTGTTACAGGTAGCTGTGACTTTGGGCACTCCCCTTCCCCTTTATGAGCCACTGCCTGGCTGGAACACAGGAGTAATGACACCTGCCTCATAGGTCCTGGTGAGAACAAAATGAGGTAACGAATATAAGTGTTTGTTCGCACAAGACTTTAGCAATAGTATCTCTAAGCTCTAGAGATACATGTTTTCATCCTGGGAGAGATGTATACTTTTATTGTCACTTTTGTTTTATAATAATAATAATCTTCATGCAGCTTTATATTTTACCAGGTGCTTACATATGATATAAAGTAACATGCGCTCATTTTAGTCTCCTAATAATTTCGTGAGGGTGGGTGACTTCATTTTCCCCACTTTACGGATGGAGAAACTGAGGCTGGTGGGGGTTACCCAGAGCGACTCAACCAGTTGCAAGATCCTAAGTCAGAGCTGAACAGCCCCCACGTCCGTGACTGTGTACTTCTGATAAAGTCAGGACTGTCTCTTCTCAGGATTGGGATGGAGCAGAGCACGGCTCTGAGGACAATGAGAAGGAAAAGTTTGTCGCCAGCTTTCTGCTCCTCGGGAGTTCAGCTGCAGCTTGCTCGTGGGAGAAATGATTGAGGTCAATTCACCAAAAGCCTGGGGTACGGGCGCTCTAGGCTTTCAGCTCCATTTGCTTTCAGGGCCAGCTTCCGTCCCCAAGGCCAGAGGCAATTCTTAGAGTCATTCATAAAGCCCTCCATGCCTCATGGGGAGAAAAGAAATTAATATCAGAAGTGGCAGCGTCTGAGCGGCAGCTTCATAACAGGCTTGAACCCCGACCCCTCGGCTACAGCTGGGAACGGCTCAGCCAAGCACGTCATTGACTCCCAGAGTCCTGGAACCCGAGATGTGCATGTGGGCTTGGAGGTCACCCAGCCCAGCCCCCTTATTTTACAGATGAGGAGGTTACATTCCAGAGAGGGGAGAGGGCTGGCCCAAGGTCACATGGTGGGTCGAGGGGCAAAATCAGGGCTGGAACCGGGTCTCCTGGTTCAGGACTCTTTCCAACACTGGATACCCCAGCAGGCATATTCTGTCGTGGGATGCCTTCTTGAGATCCAATAAAAGAACACAGGGCCCATCGAAACACCAAGCACACAATGTGCAACCCTGCACAGATCTGTTAAGTCATCGCTCTGCGGAGGCAGGAGTCCTACCCAGGAGAAAGGCACACACCCGTCACCCTTCACCCCTGCAGCCTTGAACCTCTTGCCCCAACTCACCATGCGTTCTAGCCCTCAGTCCCTCTCCCAGTTGCAGGCTGACCTTACTCTTAAGACTTCATGCTAAGATGTGCTGATTTTCGGGATCCCTCTCTCTATTCCCATCAAAGTTTAGCTTCTCTTCCAGACTTTTCTGCCTCAGGCCATGCTGGTAAATGCTTCCCAGTCTTCCCTCATCCTCAAAACCCTTCCCTAGGGGGTTTGACCTCAGTTCTTTAACGGGAGCAGGATGGGACCAAAATGAAAGCTTTCAAAATACAACAATTTTGACTTGAACATCACATCCTCAGAGATGCCTTCCCTGACCCCCCACCCATCGCCACCAAAGACCTGATCCGTTTCCAGCATCCTTTGCCAAGTGGCTCTTGCAGTTGGTTTGTAAGGAGGCCTGGGTGTGATTTCTGGATCAGCACGTGTCTCCCCGCTAGAGGGCGCTCTGAGAGGCCAGGGCGTGACTGCTCCTGTTGCCAGCGCCCAGCAGGGTGCTGCCTGGGGCAGGTGCTCCGCAATATCTACTCAGTGATAGAGGAATGCAGATGGGATTCATCCTCACCCACCCCCGAAAGAGTGAGCCTGCCGTGTAATATGAGGAATTCTAGGGGGCCCTGGGGAAGGGAGGGAGATCCAAAGAGGATGTTCTTCTGTGTAAAGAGATGAGTCCATCTTTAGGGTGGGCTTGGGCTGAGATGCTGAGCAAAGAAATAACACTCCATCCCCACTGCCCCCAGCCCTGAGGGTGTCTCCTGTTGCCCACATCTAAAAGGTGCCCCTCATGATACAGGGCTTGGGGTGAATGAGAGCGACCCAGGGTGGAGGCGGCTACTCCAAGATGTCCCCTCGTGCCTGGCTTCCCAAGGTTGCTTCAGTGTTTGGGGTCACCTGCAACCTGGCAGCCCATCAAGGTGGAGAAAGTAGAAGGCAGGAGTGGTAGAGTAGCCTGGGTCCTACAGGTTGGCCAGGGACAAGCACAGCCACCATGGGGAACAGGAAGAGAGGCTGCTAGATGCTCCCAAGAGGCCTCTCTAGAGCCTGTCTTTGGGTCCAGAGGGCGCAGCTATGAGCCTGGGGACTTAGCACCGGGGCTGTGTCGAGATGCCAGCGGTAGCAGATTAGCACAAACTGCCCACTGTAGCCAGAGCAGCATGTGCAGCCGCTGCTCTTCAGAAACAGCTGACCTGGGACCCTGAGGATGCAATTTTGCTCACGTCCTGGTCATGAGAGGAATGGGTGGCTCATGCCTCCAAGACACAGCAGTTCTCAGCAATAAGGACCTCTGGCCAAAGTTTTCTAGGGACCTGGGCACAATGTCATTGGAGGATGATGTCTTTCCTTCTTTCGGATAGCACAATCCAAAACAAATAGATCGTAAGCTCTGTGTGTCATTTTACATTTTCTAGCGACCACATTTTTAAGAAAAAAGTAAAAAGAAACAGGTGAAATTAGTTTTAGTAACATTTTATTTAACCCAATATATGCAAGATATTATCATGTCAACAATGGGGTAAACATAAAAATATTGAGATATTTTAGATTCTTTTTTGAAATGCAGTGAGTATGTTACACTTACAGTAAATAAGTGTAAAATATTTGGAATAGCCACATCTGGCCAGTGACTACTGTATTGGACAGCACAGCTCTAGAAGGTCAAGTCAGCCTTCAGCTTGTCATTCCCATGTGGCAAATGAGCATATCTCAAAGTTATCGGGTGTCTGAAGTCACCAAAGGTGACGCACAGAGCCATCAGGGCAGAAACAAGGAATTTCATAAGCCAGAGATTGCTCACTCAGCCCCACAATTCTCTGTCTACAAAGCAGGCTTGTGTAGGGTTCCAGTGGAATTTCTGTGGCCAGGGAGACCCCAGAGGGCTGGCTCTGTGGCCGCCCCCTGCAAATGCTCTGCTGTGAGCCTGGGAAACGAAGCTGTTTGAAACGGATCCAGGTTTTCAGCTGCCTGGTCCCCGCGCCCCATCTGCCAAGCACCAGGAGCGAGGCAGATGCTGGAAACACATCTGTCAACCTGCCCTGATCGTTTCTGGCACTTCCCCCAGCTTCTCGGAGCCTCTGCCCCCACCCTGGAAGAAGTCAGCCCTCCCTGGGTTTTCCAGTTCCTGGTCCCCACTGGAGGACACCCTGGGGCATCCCTGGAGGTGGCCGCCCCTGAAGGCAATGCCCCGTTCTCAGAGACTGGCCTCTCCCATCTGCTCTGCTGCCACCCGCCCCTCTGGCAAAGTCCCCTTCTGAGAAGGGAAGTGGGGCACAGACCCCAGCAGTCCCACGGACACGGTGAATAGTTCTTGGAGGGTCTGCATGGACTGAATTCAACCGAGTCACAGCATGGAGCTGGGCCAGTGCCTGCATGGCAAGCCACCAAACCCGCTTCTCTTCCATTCCGCCTCTCTTCTACAGGATGAGTTGCTTTGAGGATGCGATGAGAATATGTAAATACAGTTCCCAACGATCAGCACTCGACAAAGTCTGGGCAGAAAGAAGCAGAGAGCTAACAGAGAAAAGAGAAGACTCCTTAGCCAAGGTGATGGCTCCTCCATCGTCAGGGTTCCTAAGTGATTTCAGCGTTATGTTGTTTAAGGCGGAAAAGTTGGTCCATCTGGTTGTGCATGTATGGGTGGATTTTATGTACCTAAAAAAGTCATAGAAGTTGGAAGAGGTTAGAGTGTCTGCTTCCCCTGGGTCATGCTAGCCCCCAGGTTGGAGCCTGGACCCAACCTGGGTCAGTAAATGTGATTAATCAAACAGGTGGAGGAAAGAAAGAGGGAAGGGAGGGAAAGAAGGGAAAAGTCAAGAAAATTTAATGAAGGGATGAGGGGGGAAGGTGAACAATAAGGAGACAGAGCGGGAGGAAGAGGTGGAAGGAAGAGATGGGCCAGGGTTGGAGCTCCCTGCTGCCCCGGCCCTGGGGCTGCACCTCTGGCCCAGCCTCTGGCTCCCAACGGCGTCTCTGTGGCACCCTGGGCCAGGCACCCTAGCCCAAGCTGCAGAGCCTTCTGCCGGCTCTCAGCATTTCCTTTTAAACCGTCAAGGAGTCTAAACGTCAGCTAAACAAGGACCCCATATGTGGAAATATCCATTCTGATATTGATGTTTTCCTTATAAAAGCACATTGTTTTATGTCCGGGTGGAAGAACTCATTGTAAACTGTTAAATATGATGTAAATGCTAATTTCTCTGCATTGCCCTGTAAAGGAACTCCCTGGAAAGTGTGTCTCGTGGAAAGCCATAAAAGAAAATGGTACAAATAAATTAGGGAGCAGTACGGATGGTAGCATACGGTGTCTGCCTTGCCAACGTGCAGCCGTGTGTCCCCTCTCCAAACTCTGGCCCCAACAGGAGGGGATTTGCATAACGGCAGTGACAGATGCCACCACTTCCCAGCGGCTGCCCGGCCTTGACAACTTTCAGGAGACAGTCTGCTGGGGTTTGTTTCGAATAAAAACAATTTTTTAAATTGCCAAGCATTTCTCCCTTTTGCAATTCTTAATAAAATTATGGTTTTTAGTGGTTTGGATTTCAATCCTGAAAAGGAGAGGCATAAATGATATGGCGGAGGTCTGCCTTAAACACCTGGGTTCTGGGCTGCTCACCCAGGCTTGCAGTAACGACCTTCTCTAAAAACCTCGAATGCATTTTGGCCGCGTTCGAAAGAGAGAACGTGGCAGGTGTCTAGCGAACACAAGCCTCCTTCTCTGTCAGTAACCTTGCCTGTCCCGGTACTCTGTTAACCAAACCCAGCTCTGGATTTTTAACCACAACCCAGAATTTGTCGCACACAAAAGAATTAGAATCCGGGGTCACGCAGCTATTTGTGGAATGAATATTAGTATATTCTTTGCAAATGCATGATGTATGAACTGTATATATTTCTTTGATAAATTGTTTTTAAATATTTCCTCCTTTTTATTAATTGAAGAGGAGCCTCATGTATCAATGCCATTTTTTCCTGTTTTTCACATAAATTATTTTCTTGCAATGTTCGTTTGTATTATTATTGCCGATATTAAGGCAAAGACTTTTTTTGCCTTGTAAACAAGATTTTGCTTACAGCTAAATGAAAAGAAGTGAAGTTAATCACATTGAAATAATAGGTTTAAAAAGGTAATTCAGTGGTATTGGAATGAAGTTTAATCTTCGGCAATAGAAGCCGTGCTGAGAGAAATGGCAGAAAAGCTTGTTCTGTAATTAAATGGTATTTATCATTGGCAGGTCAGCTCTGCCAGGTGAGAGCCTCCAGGACTCCACAGAGAAGGGGAAGGCTACTAGGGCAGACAAAAGAGGCCCGGAGCAGAGCCTGGGAACTCCCAAGAGTGGACTGGGAGGAAGAGTTGGGTTCAGTGGCACCCCCTAGTACCGGGCTGTCCAACACCGCACGTGTGTACCTCAGCCCACAGCATTGCATCTGGCAAAAATGCCCAGACACCCACCACCTCCCTCCATAAGGCTCCCAATTAATGGCCCCCCTGTTCAGCATTAAATCACATGAGCTTAGCATTTAGACAGACCTGGGATCGAATCCTACAGCTGGTATCTTCACTCTCTTCATCGGTACAATGGAAATAAAAATGCACCAACCTCCTGGGCTTGTTGTGACCACTAGAGACACAGAATGCAATGTGCCAGGTACCATGCCTGTCACTGTTGCAATAACCGCACTAGTGAGCATTCAGACCTCAGGCAAAGCTGGGGCAGGTTGGAAGGATCTCCAGTCTAGAGAAGAGAAAGCTGAGCTCCTCAAACAGATGCTTCTCAGGCAGCCTTCCGCAAATGTGGTCAAACTCACCAACCCTGATATAGGCTGAGGGCAGCGGCCTGCAGCAGAGAAGGCTGAGGGGTAATTTGAAGATGATTCTCAAACAGCTCTCTGCAAACGTGGTCAACCCAAGAACAAAGCCAGTCACTGAGTTGAGCCCCATCCCGGATTTCTCTTGCCAGAACTCTGAATTCCTCCTGGAGCTGGGGGACATGAAGCCCAGACAGTTTGGCTGGGCTAAGAGCACGCTGTCCATCTATGCCTGTGGTCTGAGTTCACGTCCTGGATCTGCCACTCGCAATGGCGTGATTTTGTATGTGAGCATCCGAAAATGGGAGGAAGTGGCAGTATACTACCTGGTAGAGAAGAGGATAAAGTTAGATAATTCAGGGCGAGTCCTTAATCTTGCAGAGGCCGAGCCTCTCCTCTCATCCTACAACTCCTTACTAGCTGGTGCCTCTATCTTAGAGGCTTTGGGCCCTTCCATTCAAACTCAAGTTCATCAATAAGATCCTCAGGCTGCTGCACTTTGGGGAAACAAAAAGACCCAGTGGGGGATTGTCTGTCTTTGGGAGGGACGGTCCTGTTTTGAACGCTTGCCTATCAGGGCATTTGCTGGCAGGAAAATCAAGTATCCCCGAGGTCCTCTTCAATGAATCCTATTTCAATAGTGCCTGTTTGGCATTTGCAGTATTCTGGGGCTCACATGCTGTTAGATAATGCCTTAAAATCAACTGGCCTCAACTGGCCCACGTGCAGAAACATACCAGGGCATCCTTCAGCATCGGGGCAGCAGAGCCTGGCACCACTCCAGCTTCCCTCTCTAAGAAGCTCAAATTCAAGTCCCTTATTAGCTCTCCCATCTTTATTAGTGTTCCGGAGCAAAGTGTCTGCAGCTCAAGTTATTGAATTTTCACTAAAACCTCAATACTTGCACGACCCTTTTGTACTTTCATGTTCAAAAAGGTACAGACTTCCAACTGCCATCTCCTGCCTCCGTCCGTATCTTTCCTCATTACAGGCTGCCGTCCAAAACCAATATGAATTAAATAAATACCCCACTGAGAGCTGCGCTTTGGAGAATTGTCTCATTGCCGTACAGATGTGGGCTATCTCCAAACAGCACCAACATCTTGTATTTTATTTTATATTTGAGAAAAAAATTAAAATCCAAACAGTATCCAGGAAGGAAGTGTTTGCACGGGTGAATGTTTGATTTCATTTTTCTCCCAGCATGTCCTCCTCTTTCATCCCATAATGGCCCTTCTCAGCTAATCTATCTTGAAAACCCGCAGGTAGAGATGTTTATTGATACAAGACCGACGTGCAATGTGGTTTACAGAGACCATTGAAAATGCATAAATAGTAAATTTCACTTGATGTCTACTTATTAATGCAATTCCACTCTGAATATTTCTACAGAAAGAGGTTTGGCCAGATGGGAGATAAGTCTTTTACGTTATGGATATACATGAAAGAAAACATTTGGTTTCCATTCTAAATGACTGATACAGGCTGTCCCAATGATTGCATTTTTCAGGGCAAATCACCAAATTCAACATCAATTACTTTGTCTTTTTAGCAGTTTAAGGAAAAAAAATTTGGCTTTTTTTAAAAAAAAAAATCTCTGAAATCTCATAGAAACAGTTCAGCCCTCTGCTTCCTATGAACACAACACATTATTTTTATCATTTTACAAGAGCAACTTGCAACATGGTTCACACAGAATCATCCTGTGCCCTGAAACCACAAATTTGACTTCCCAGCAGCTGGTAAGTTTGAATCCCTAACGTATTACCCACAGACATTTGTTCCCTTAGACCCACCCAGGATCCGATGTCGCTGGGCGGATAAGCAGAGTGGAGGAACTCACATTCCCTTTATGCAGATTGTGGAGAAATATAGCGTGGGGGACATGCACTCGACAAGGCCTTTATGGTCCATCTGTGGAACCAGAATAGGAAATCAATGGCTGAGTCCAGACTGGGGCGCTGAATTCTTCCAAGTAATCATTTTTTTCCTTCCTCTGGTCCCCGGCCCCTCCTCTGCTAAAGACTTAACATCGCCTTGCTCATTTAGAGCATAATTGAGACTCCACTTTTATTTCATCATCCTTCCCCTTTCATTGATCATTGATAATTTTCTGGCTCAAAGCCATCCGGGGAATGGGCTTCCTAACCCCAGCAGAGGTGCAGTTGGAGTCATTGGGATGAAAATGGGTTCGTGCTTCGTCTCACGAACCAAGTCAGCTGGCCTGAGGAGCTGACCAGAGACTCAGGGATGCCTTCTACCTACAACCCTCCACCTCTCTGCCAGCCCACCAAGACCTAAGAAAATATCTGCCCTGCCCCCGAAAGCCTGTCTGGCCTCTCCAAGCACGTGACCTGAGCATCTTTCCCCCGTGCCGATAAGAATGCCAGCACAGTACGGAAACTGATTCCTTCCCCCACAGGTACAAAAATAGTGGGTGGCCAAATGCAGCTGTACCTCCAAGTAGCCAGATGTGAGAGCAGCACATCTGTCTGCAGTTTCTCTGTTCAAACCGAATCACTGATTCTTCACTCATGCCTGAGAACACGTGCCAAGGAGAGATACAGAAGCAGAGTCCCATCTCCCCTCCTCCAGACATACCAGCCCGGGGCCAGGGAAAATATATAAGGTGCATATGTCAGAGCCTTGAATTTAGGGAAACATAAGCCCTGAAAGAAGAAGGTATCCTGACAGAATGGATCAGAGGGGAACAGTACCCAACACAGTATCACAACATAATCTCATACCATCCCAGGAGGGGAAAAAAGTTATCACTGTGAGAAATGTGATAGAACTGACAAAATTAAATGGAATCAGCTTCATAGATTGTGAACCACAAGTCACACTTTTATTTTCTCTATCACAGGATAAAAATTGCAACGTTTTCATCAAGATATGAAACAGAGACAATGCTAGCATAGGAAAAGATCTATCAATGTGATATTCAAGTTATCTGCATGATCCCACCCACCATTTCTTTCCTATTATACCCATGGTAGTGGAAACCTGCTGCCAAAGTTTAAGAATCCAAATCTAGCAAAGAATTGGAAGATTTGGATGCAGTGGTGTGCTGCAGTCTGCTTTTACCAGTTCACAAGAACCAATTGTTACAGTTTTGGAAATTTACAAGCTGGCTAACATCATGTTGGTAAATTAAAATTGGCCATCATAGAAATATTTACACCATGTTAAGGGGCAAATGCTATAAATCAAGACTTCTATTTTTGTTCTAGACAGCAGGTTGTTAACTGTTTAACACCATCGATGGGAGGGCTCTTCTTCTGAGATCAGTGTGATGACTAGGTTTAGATTTAGCTGAATCAAGTTCTCTCTTAATGCCCTCAAACTGCTTAAGCCTCTGATTTTCTAACTGGCATCAGTACGTACCTTGCATTCCTAGAACTGCCTAAGGATAGATGGGGAAAAGGGACGAGGGGGAGAATGAGCTTTCCAGATCCACACTCCTGACTTAACAGACCATCTTGGCTTTGAGCTGTTAGGCTAGGTCTACATTTCAGGTTCCTTTTGTCAAAGGGTTCTGCTTTCTAAAACCTTAGCTGAACACAGGGACCGCTTCTGTGGCTATCTGCCTGTTTCATCCTTCAGAGAGGGGTGACTTACGCAAGGTCACGCTATGGGAGAGAAGGACCCTGGATCCTGAACCCAACCTGCTGTGTCCTTGTTGTGTGGCCTTAAGACAGGTCCGTTTCTCCTTCTCTCTGGCGAAGAGGTAAACTTGATGGTCTGTCTCTCTAAGGGCACTCACTGGCTCTGAAATTCTGACATTGAACTCTGAGTCCTTGGTCTACATGGATTCTCAAGGGAATGTGGAGAATTTAAGAAACTGAAAGATAAGAGATGGGCAAATGCCACCCAATTTTCCAACAGAAAATATAGAACCACAACCCTGATCCTGGACTCCTGCTAAGCCTGAAGATCTGCTTATTTTCTGGATGATGGATAAGCCCTGGGGAAGGAGCACCAGGAGGAATCTTCTTGAGTTCTGTAGGAACTCAGGCCAGACCATGACTTGGAGTGTCTGAGTCACACTGGCCTGGATTCACATACCAGCTCTCCCCCTATATGCTAACTGACAATGGGAAATTAATGTAACCTTTCTGATCTTTTCTGTCCTCATCTATAAAATAGATCCTAATAACATCCACTACTTAAGACTTGTATAAGGATCAAATGAGATAAACCATGTAAAGCACTCAGCATCATACCAGCCCAGACTAAGCACTTAATAGATAGCAGCTCTTCTATATTAATATTATTATTTTCTCACCTGATAGGGCCAAATTGAAAGACCAGAGGAATGAAACAGTCTCAGAATTTGCTGTCTCAGCTTTGACCTGAGTTGAATCCACACTTAGGGCTGAGCTGGGCCTGGACTTCTAAGGCAGACTGCTGAGTGGACTAAGCTCGTAAGGCAAAATTTTGGGTAGACCAGCCAGGAGGGAATTTTGCACAAGTAAGTTTGGGTTGGAATCAGTTAAGTCTTTCTGGTTTGGAGTGAAAGGAGCAAAACATACATGCAAGAAGCCACATGGACTATTCACATCCCAGGTCTGGGCCAGGAACGCATGCCCAGCCTTTGGGGAGGGGCTTCAGGAAGAGGCTGGTGAGGCTGAGCTCACAACGGACTTGCTGGGACCTAGTGCACCAGCAGCCCACATGACAAAGTGTGAGGGCAAGAGAGGAAGGCTGACCTCCTCACTTCTGCACCAGACCCAAAGCAGGAGCTCGGTTAATCGATGGGAAAGCCAAGGAATGGTCCCAACATCTGGGATATTGCATGGGAAATGGGCATTTGCATTTTTGCAGGGGGCACCAGCAGAGTTGGAAGTAGTGAGGTGCCCTACCATGGTTCATGGGCAGCAGGTGTCACTAGGAACGCAGGAGCAGGAGAGACAGAACTTAGCAAACTCCGTTATGTAGAGAATGAGACATATTCCTAAACACACAGGGGACTCCCCAACAAAATTGGGAGGACCTTCCAGAGGCCCCAAAATGGGGCCAGAGCCAGTGAAAAAACTAGTGACTTTTGTTAAAGCGGTCCCGGGTTTAACCTCTACCTGGGATGACATACATTTTGTATCTGGAATGAAGCAGGCATCCATTCGACGGATCCTGGGGACAGGTGGGAAAAACGTGAGTAGGTTGCTGGCGCTCTGGGTGGGTCCACAACTGGCTGAATGTACCTAAAAGGAAGGAGCTTCCCTTGGTGCAAATTAGAATCGCCTGGAGAAGTTAATAACCACCCTGCCCCCACCCTTGATGATTGCCACTGGATGAATCTGGGATAAAGCCTGAGCGTGAGTGTGTCGCATGATCATACCAGGTGACTCCCGTGAGCAGCCGGGGGTGAAAACCAGCGGCCTGAAGGAAAGTTCCCAGCAGAGGCCACAGGCCTGTGTCCTTGGTTCTTTCTTGATCAGAGCCAGGTCAGTGGCTTTGATGAGACTCTCAGAGTCTGAGATCCGTGCGTCAGGCGAGCTGAAGTCGAAGAGGTCCCCAGCACGCTGGCTAATGGTATCCAGAACCAGCCAGATCCCAGTACTCTACCTTTCAAAGTCGTGGGTGTCCCGTCAGTGAATGTGTTCGACCAGAGAGCGGGCGAGCCGCCCCTGTGCCGTCCCTCTTCACAAAGCCCCTATCACATCTCTCGCGTGCACACGCGTACAGATTAGGCTCAAAGAAGACACCTGGCCCACCTGAAGTCACCCAGATACGCAGCACCCAAAACGCCAGCCCTCCAGGAAGTGCAAGCTCTTCAGCCACCCCCTGATCATCAGGGTGAGTCACGGGGTGCTCCGGAGGTGGTACCTTGGGTGGCAAACAGGGCCGCGGGACCTGAAAGTTGCCGCTGCTGAGGCCCAGGCTGCCCCGGTGACCCGCCCTCCCCCGGGCCTGGCTCCCGCCAAGACACACCCACTTCCTGGGGCCTTCTCTCAGGAAGGAAATCCCAGTCATCATAAAAGGAAAATAAGGAAATAAAATCTTAATAGGATTTCATAGATGATATAAAATCTCTACAACTCTGGGTGACAGACACTAAAAAAGATCATTTAGAGAGAAAAAGCTTTCTAAGACTTCCTGTGGAATTGGTTGTCTGAACAAGCGTGGTGGGTGCTCGTATATAATGCTGTCACCGGGAGGCCGTGCCCGAGGGCCGGGGCTGCGTGGCGTGTGGGATCCAGGGAGAGGGACTTGGATCGTGAGATGGCACCAAGGCATAGAGCCCCGTCTGCCTTACGACCTCCTCCCCGTCTTTCAAGCCTCAGCTCAGCCACTGCCTCTTCTGGAAGCTTCCCTGCCCCCCCCCCAGACTAAGGCTGTCTGCTGCTAGCCCAGTGCTCCCAGCACACATTCCATTACCCAGCAGCCTTTCTCAGACCACGCCCACAGCACCCCAGCACTCCTGACAACCGTGTGTGTCTCCTTGGAAACAGACTCCTCCTGCACCCCACCCTTAGACCTGCCATTTTGGAATCTCTGGAGTGGAGCCAGCACCTACCTCTCTAACAAGCCCCATGAGGATAGGTGATGGGTTCCCCCGAGACCTGATGGCAAGAAGGAACCCGTCACGTGAAGATCTGGGAGCAATAAGTGCTAGACGGAGAATGGTGACAGGTGCAAAGGTCCTGGGGTGGAAAAAGAGTTTGGAAAGGCTGCAGGACAGCCAAGAAGACGACGGGGCTGGAGATAAATGGGTGTGGGGAAAGTGGTAGGAGTTGGGATTGTTGATGTATCGGAGACCAGATCGTGAGGGGGAAGGTGGCGTTTATGACCTTATTCTAGGTGTAATGGAAAGCCACAAAAGGCCTTTGTTGAAGACTGAATTAGGGGTCCCAATTCTTTATTCCACTACAATGCATTGTATATCCACACCTTTGCCACGTGCTCATGATGGTGACGTGTACTCCTGACTCCTTGATTTTTTGACTTGGCTGCACGGCTTGCTTTGAGCAATGAGATGGTAGCAGATGTGCTGGGGGGCTGAAGCTCAGAACGTTCTTGCATGGGCGGGCTTGTCCTCTAGTGCTCCCGTTTTTTCACCATGAGAAGAACGTGCCCTGGGCAGCCACTGTGCCAAGGAGGATGAGAGCAGCACATGGAGTAGAACTGCAGGCTGGAGCCACTGGGACCCACCCAGCCTCAGCCAACCTGCAGGCGTGTGAGCAGGGAATAAATGCCGGTCGTTGGATAGCACTGAGTGTTAGGGTGACTGGTGATACGGAATTATTGTGAAAATAACTGTCTGATAAAGGCGTTAAGCGGGGATGCCATCTGATTGCTCTTTTGTGAAGACCACTCTGGCAGCTGTGAGGAGACTGGGTGGTGAAAGACAGACGTGGAAACAGGAAGATGAGCTCAAAGCCCCCTGCAGTTGTCTGGGCAGGACCCCGCAGAGGGTTAGACCATCCTGGCCGTGGTGGAGAGGGGCAGGAGCAATGGATTCTAGGTGTACCTGGGAGCTAAAAGCTGACGGGAATTGCTGATAAACTGAATTTGGGGATGTGAGGTTAGGACCACCACGCTGCACAATTTCAGGAGGAAGCACACACAGGAAGTGGTGCACCTTGGCACCACTGGATGTAGTGAGGAGGGAAACGGAGAAACCAAAGACAGACAGATGTCTTCTAGATTTTTGGCTTATGTGACTGAGTGGATGGTGGTGCCATTTGCCGAGGGAGACCTGGTTGGCGTGTATAGGTGGAGGAAGCGAGGGGACCACATTTGCAGTGCCCATTAGACACCCAAATGGAGTGTCAAGTAGGCAGGTGGATATGTGGGTTCAGAGCTCAGTGGAGCGGTCAGGGCTGGAGTTATAAATGAATGAACCAACATTTGGCCATACGTGTTGCACACTTTGCTCAGCCTTTTCCCTCTGCCACATCTTCACTGGCCACTTAGCTGATATTTCTCCTTTAAGGTCCAGCTCAGATGTCACCTCCAGGCAGGGGAGTTAGTGGGTCTCACTTCTGTGTTCCAAGTTTATTGTAAATACCTTACTTGTTCCAAAATAGCCTGCCTCCCCCACTGGACGGCAGACTCTGAGAATCTCTGTATTCCCAGCACCTCACTGAATGCTTGGCACATGGAAGACACTCAGTAGCTTCAGCTTCCTTCCTTCACGTCACTGGTGCTTGAAGAAACAACACTCCCTTGAAACTTCTCAGCAGTGCGCTGGTACATTGTCATTCCATTTTAAAGTTGATCAAACTGAGGCCCCGAGGGGTTAAGGCCCTGACCAAAGTTTCGACAAGTGGAAGCACCTGGATCTGTCTGATTTCGCTGCCAGGGCTGTTTCCACGTTGCCTCTGCCCCATTCCTGCCTCCCCTTCCCCTCCCTCCTCCCTCTCCCTTGCCGCCCTCCTCCTCCTCCTCCCTGGCAGGGCTCCCACGCTGCCCGCGCCTCCACACAGGATGTGCTTCCTGAAGTTCCTGGTCCAGATGGCCTGCGGAAGCTGCTCCTCATAAATCACCAGGCCTCGCAGAGCTGTGCTCAGCCACTTTCTCCTCTCCATCTCCCCAGGTCCCGGTGCGTGGGCCCCATCTGCCCAGTCAGCAGAACCGGCTTCTCCAGCCTGGGGAGCATGTCTGTGGTCCCCCTCCCCACCAGGGCCAGGAGCCATGGAGCAGATTCTGGGTAGAGATGAGGGGACTCGCAAGCATCTATGTCAGGGACTTGGAGGTGACTCAGTCGGATGGGAAGGGGGCAGGAAGGGCAGTGCTGAAAGCTTTGCCCCAGGTAGAGGTGCAGGTGGGAAGGGCTAGCCAATGCCCTGCCAGCCAGGCCCCATCACTACTGGGTCCCCAAACCCTCTGCTCCCTAAGACACTACGCCACAGGACACATGCATGCTTGCCACCAGAGTCCCAAATGCATTTCCCAATACAGACCAGCAGCTTCAGTGACAACCCACTCAAGGCCCAACACACCCTGGGCAAGTCACTTCCCTTCCCTGAACTTTAATTTTCTTATCTGTAAATTGCAGATAATAGTGCCTGCCTCACAGCATTGCTAAGGAGTCAATAGATGGTGTTTCAAAAAGACACACGGCAAGTCCTCAGTACATGGTAGGAATATAAATGCAAGACACCCCTGGGGATTGTACCATTCAAAATGGGGACAGAATTGGGAACAACAGGGAACTGAGCCATTCCTTTCTATTCCACTATCACCATCTCCTTCATGTCCCAGAGCAAAGATTGATTGGATGTGTCACTCCCCTCCCTAGAAACCCTTCAGGGGTCCTGCAGTCACCTTTGACAATAATTCTCTACATTTCCTAATCTATAACTTTAAAAGCTACAATTTGGGACAGCATACTTGGAGGGTGTTGCAAGTTGGCAGCTGCCCACCAAAGATGCACACTCCCATTCCAACTCCCACGGTTGCACAGGCAGGACATTTTCCAGCCCCTCCTGTGGGTCTAGATGGAACCACATGACTACTTCCCACCACCAGAACACGGATGCAAGTGATGTGCTGCTCCCTTCCAGGCAGAGTACCTGTAAGAAGCAGGTACCCTCGCTCCTCCACCTTCTCTTTCCCCGCCCACTAGCTGGAAGAGGGGACTCTAAGATCCAATGAGCCACAAAAGGGAATATGCTTCAATCAATCCCTGAATGACTCTGTGGAACAGAGCCCCAGCACTGTCGATCTAGAACTCACACTCGACTTGGCTTGAAGGAAAATTGTTTTAAGACAATAATATTTTAAGAGTTTATCTGTTACACCAGCTAGTATTAGCCTAACTAACACAAAGGGGTTAAAAGACTCAAAATATGTGGAAACAACCCAAGTGCCCATCAATGCATGAGTGGATTAATAAAATGTGGTGTATGTATACCATGAAGTTCTACTCAGCCATAAAAAATGGAGAACTAATACCTCTTGTATTATCCTAGATGGAACCAGAGCCCATTCTTCTAAGTGAAGTATTACAAAAATGGAAAAACAAACACCACACGTACTCACCATTAAATTGGTATTAATCGATCAACACTTTTGTGCGCATATGGAAATAACATTCATCAGAGATCAGGCAGGGGCGGGGAGAAGAAGGGATGGGTAAATTCACACCTAATGGGTGAGGTGCACCCTGTCTGGGGGATGGGCAAGCTTATAGCTGTTTCTCGGGTAGTGCAAAGACAGTTCATGTGACCAAAGCATTTGTACTCCCATAGCATTCTGAAATAAAATAAATAAATATGACAAGTGCAAAAGAAATTTAAGATAACACATTTAGTCAATGAGTATGTAAAATTCCCAAGCAAAAAAAAATATAACTAATTTAAAAGATGATAAAAAAGAAACCCTCAAAATAGCATGAAACAATTCAGTAATAATAACAGTACAATCACGACTGCTGGGTAACAAATACCTCACGGAATCTATAAAGGCATACACCTGTATCTGACTATTTAATGGAGACCTTTCCATATCACATATCAGTGTGAGTAAACTTAGTGTTCTGGCCTTGCTCCCTTAAGTGCTTATGAAGTGACACTCTCGACTATTCCACTAGTCTTTTCATCTTGTCACATGACCCATCCACCCATTGGTAGCATCAGCCCTGTTTCCATCTGGGCAGGCCACCCAATCCCCATTCTCAGTCCCTGGGTTCCAACAGGGTAGCCAAAGTTCTACATCAACTAGTGGCAGTGCCTGGCCTGGAAGTGGGCACATGACCTACACCCATTGAGCCATCCGTTGGGCAGTAAACAGCAAGACTTTGTTCCGAGAAGCTGGAGGAAACACAATTATTCTTTTCTACTTGATTCAACCCTAGAAAGATGGCAACTATCTTGCAACCACAAGGCAAGAGCCTAACGAAGAATGTCACCAACATGGCAGAAGACAAGACCAAGAGACAGAGAAAAAAATAAGTCCTGATTACATCAAACCATGGTCTCTTCTTTTGTCTAAATCACATTCCCTTTCTTCCTAACTCCAACTCCGCATGGATTTTCTGACCCTTGCAACTAAAACAACCCTAAGTGGAACCTTCCTAAGGATGGGAAGCTCCCCAGCGGGAAAACCTCTGTCGTGCAGGATGCAATTTAGACTCAGAGTCTCGCACACCCTACTCCCTTTCCAGCCCCTGCGTGCTCTCCCCTGCACTCCCCTGCCCCCACTCCCCCTTCCCAGCCTCCACAATGACCGTACTGAATTCCCAGAGGCCGGTGAGCCCTCACCTGCCCCTCATCTCCCCATTCCTATTTCCTCACCGGCCATCTTTGCCCAACCACCCATAACCATCTTTGCAGCCTCTCTCAGACCTTCCCTCCTCTGCGCACTCTTCTCTCAACAATGGTTTGTTTCTAATTAATCAAATTCTTTTTCTCTCCTTTTTGCTCACATCTATGTTTGTTCTTTTCCAAAATAGATCTGGCCTTTTAAAAAAAAATGCTCAGAGAGGCATTGGCCCAGTTTCAGCATGAGATCTTGTTGAAACCACTCCAGGAAGGGTGACACCACCACAGACTTCCTGGGAAGAGGAGATTGAAACCCACCTCGGAAGACCAGAGCAGGGAAGAAAATGAGCAGCACAAACTGGTTCCCAAGGCCTGGGCCTGAGAAACGCTTGGGAGAGCCAATTGCTGAAAATATAATAATAATAATGATACCCACAGAGAGGAAGCCTGCTCCTCAGGAGGAAACTGACTCACCCCCAGATTCTCCTGTTCTCACCCTCACACCCTCCACCCCAACCGCTCCTCCCAGAGCAAGCAGGTGAGCCCCCACCTCCACACCTCTATGGGTTATTTATTGCTGTGTAACAAATAACCCCAACGTATAGCTGCTTAAAACAATAAACCTTTTTAAAAAAAAAAAAATATTTCACAGCGTTCCTGTGGGTCAGGAATCTGGAAGCATCTCAGCTAGATCATTCTGGCCCAGAGTGTCTTGTAAGATTGTGCCCACGTGGCCGAAGTCATCCGAAGGCTGGAAGTTCTGTTTCCAAGGTGGTCACTCAACACCTCACAGGTGAGTGCTGGCTGTCGGCAGGAGGCCCAGTTCTCCCCACGTGGCCCCGGCCACAGGGCTGGGTTGAGTGGACGCAGTGTCCACGAGTGTCCATGGCCACCCGTGAGTGTCCTCCAAGCACAACTCGGGCTCCCCAACACGTGTCATCAGAGAGAAAGCAAGGCTGAAGCCATGATCGCTTGTATGATCCAGTGGTGGAAGTCATGTTCCCACAAACAAGATCCTAAGGGTTGCTCAGGTCAGCCCTGTTCCACGTGGGAGGGGACCGCTCAAGGGTGTGAATTCCGGGGTCACTGTGCCCCTCTTTGAGGCTGGCAACGGGGACTTCGCACTTACCGTTTCCTCTACCACTCCTTCCCCACACCTTCCCATGCCCTGCTCTTTTCCCTCCTCCAAATCTTTGCGCAAATGTCACTTTTTCAAAAAGACCAGTCTTTTACAAACTACAACACTTTAGCTGGGCGTGGTGGCGCATGCGTATAGTCCTAGCTACTCGGGAGGCTGAGGCAGGAGGATCGCTTGAGCCCAGGAGTTTGAGGTTGCTGTGAGCTAGGCTGATGCCACGGCACTCTAGTCCAGGCAACAGAGTGAGACTCTGTCTCAAAAAAAATAAAAAATAAAAAAATCAATATAAACTACAACCCTTCCTCTTGCCCCAGAGCATTAGCTAATCTCCTTCCTGATTTACTTTTCTTCAGAGCACTTACCATCATATATATGTGTGTACATATATACTTATTATATAATTTGGGGGTTTTGTAATTTTAATTGTAGATTTACAGAAAGGCAGCAAAGACAGTACAGAGAGTTCCCGTATACACTCCACCCAGCTTCCCCAGTGGGTGTTCTGGTTGGTTTTCTTACTGTCGTTGTTGCTGTTGTTGTGATGTTATTGTTTTCCGTCTTCCCCCACTAGCACGGAAGCTCCAGGAGGGCAGAGACTTTTGCCTATTTTCTTTGCTGATGTATCTCCGGTGCCCAAAACATTGCCTCACTCTCAGTGAACACTCAATGCATCATCGCTGGATGAATGAAAGGGCTATTTAGCAGCTCAGAGAAAAGCCAGCGCTGGCCTTTTGACCTTGACGTTCATAACAGAACCACAGAGGGTATGTAACGTAGGGTGATCCCTGGGATTTAGGCGCAGTATTTAAAACTCAGCTGGGAAAAGTTTAGGTGAGAAAGTGAAATCCCAACTTGTTATAAAATGATGAAGTAAAATAATAAACCTCATTTATTCATTCATTCCACCGCCACCCCCACCCCTTTGCTCTTTTTGGTATGGTTTGCTTTATTGTCAATATAGCGAATTAGCCTTATGCTTGTGTCGATAGATCTATCTCTGTTCATCCATAACACGGATGCGGTATTCCCCTGGAAGAGGCCTAATTGGACAAAGCAGGGATGCTCGAGGAGAGGGGATAACTTCTGAAATGCTCATGAGAATCTGTCCCTGGTTCCCTACTGAGCCGTTCCTTGGAGGGCTTCCCATTTGGAAGATTCCTCCTCTCTCGTTGTTCCCTGGGAAAATTACCCCAACACAGCAATCGCAGGATGCATGCCTGGCTCCCTTCTCTGGGGCCACCTCGGCCGATGCCTAGCCTTGGTGAACTCTCACTGTTGGACTGATGGTCTCTCCCGTGCTCTGAGCCCCTCCAGGCCCTGCAAGCCCCCTTCCCATGTCAGATTCCTAACACCTCCCAATCCATCCAATGGGCCAGGGTAGGGTAGTGAGTATTTATCAAGCACCTGCAACAAGTACCCTGCACCATGCTAGGTACTCCACAGATACTTAACTCCACTGGGGTGATCTTGGTGAGGCTTCCAGAGTTTGAAAATGACAGTTCCTACCCCTTGAGGACTGCTATAAAGATCAATGAGGTGGTGCAAAGGGTTAGAAAACACTCTATCATGTTGTTTTAAAACATTTTACAGGTGGGAAAAGTGGAGCCCGGAAAGGTGAAGGAACATGACTGAGATCCCAAAGCTGACATGATGGAATTTAGGTCCAGGTCTGCCTAGTTCCAAACCCTTGAAATATCCACAGTATTGGTGTCACTCAATGAATGGTGCGTAGGCATTTTCATCAGAATCACCCGGGCAGCTGGTCTAGGAAGTGGAATCCCAGTCTCCAGGGCTGGGCCTCTGGGGGAGGGAAGGCTGATCTTTCATCAGCTCCCCTTGTGACCCAATGTCCACGAGGCCAGCCTGCCCCTCCTGCACCCAACAGAAGCTCGGGGTTTGCACTTTTGCCCCTCCGTCAGATCCATCGCAAGTCATGGGCAGCATCCTCCGGAGCTTTCTGGAACCTGGCCAAGGCTGTTCTCACCCTGGCCCCCCACACAGCCTGAAAGGTCAGTAAAGCTGAGTTTCTTGGCATTGGGACATCACCGAGGGCAGAGATATGGGTTTGGGGTCTCAAGGGAAACAGCCTCAGCTGGTAGAAGAGGATGGAACAAAAAGAGAAAACTCCACCTAATTATCAGCACAGGGCCAGCGTGCTGCTCCGAAGTGTCTACTGTGAATGAAACTGTGGACCTCCGTGCTGCAGAAAATATTTTGTCAAGGTGCCCTAGGACTTGAAACAGACTTCTTTGAAGCTTCTGTCAACAGGTTGACAGGCAGAGCTGCGAGTGGGACACATGTCCATAAAACAGGTGGGCCTTGGGATGTGCGTGGCGGAACAGGTACATCCTGGGATGGCAGGCCAGGAGAGGGCTGCCCACCTTCCCCACACCGGTGGGCCTCAGGGCCCCACCTGGACCTCAGCTCCCTGCAAACTGAGGACCACCCTGGGGCATTTCAGGTACAAGGCCTCACCTGACCCACACCAATTCTGAGGGACACGACAGTGCCCATTTGGCAGGTTGAGACTTTAAGGCTCAGAAAGGTGAGGTCCCAAGCCGGGCGTGGTGGCTCACGCCTGTAATCCTAGCTCTCTGGGAGGCTGAGGCGGGCGGGTCCTTTGAGCTCAGGAGTTCGAAACCAACCTGAGCAAGAGCGAAACCCCGTCTCTACTATAAGTAGAAAGAAATTAATTGGCTAACTAATATATATAGAAAAAATTAGCCGGGCATGGTGGCGCATGCCTGTAGTCCCAGCTACTCGGGAGGCTGAGGCAGAAGGATCGCTTGAGCCCAGGAGTTTGAGGTTGCTGTGAGCCAGGCTGACGCCACGGCACTCTAGCCTGGGCAACAAAGTGAGACTCTGTCTCAAAAAAAAAAAAAAAAAAAGAAAAGTGAGGTCCCCTGCTTAAAGTCACACAGGGGAGGTGGTGGAGCTGGGATTCAAGTTCAGTCTTGAATGGCATCTTTTCTACACAAGCGAGGAAGGGAGAAGCTATTCTGGAACCTTCCGACATGCCCATCCCACAGGCTGGAAAGCTGCGATGCAGCCCAGTAGGCAGCTGCCAGTTTTGTCTCTGGACCCCGGGTTTGAATAGAGATGGGTTTGGGGGTCCCGGCAGTGGTGGGAGCTGGGGCTCCATGCCCCACAAGGCACAATGGGACTGGAGAAAATTCACTCCTGACCCTTAAAACCCGACCCTTTCAAGCGAGATCTCTCCTGTGTTTGCTTTCTGTGGCTGCTGTAACCCATTACCACAAACTTAGTGGTTTAAAGCAACACAAGTTTATTATCTTACAGTTCTGGAGGGCAGAGGTCCCAAATGAGTCTCAGGAGGCTAAACTCAAGGTGTCAGCAGGGCTGATCCTCTTTGGGGGCCCTAGGGAAGAATTCACTTCCTCCCTTTTCCGGCTTCTCGAGGCTGAGCGCAGCCTGTGGCTCAAGATCCTCTTCCAGCTTCAAAGCCAGAATTGGCAAGTTGTGTCCTTCTCCCATCACATCACTCCAACCCTGACTTTTCCTCTTGTGACGATTACGTGGGACCCACCAGGCAACCCTGGGTAAACTCCTTATTTTAAGGTCGGTTGATTAGCAAACGTAATTCCATCTGCCACCGTAATTCCCCTCTGCCGTGGAGCCCACCACATTCTCAGGTTTCAGAGACCAGGATGTAGACAGCCCGGGGAGGAAGGGCAGGGCTGTTCTGCCTACCACACCCCCAGACCCCCATTCCCTCCCCATTACGCTGGGGAGGGCGGTGGGGAGCAGGGAATAAGCCCAGCCAAAGTCCACAGCCCCGCCTTTGGGGCCACTAGAAGAACCTCTGTCACCCCGTGCTTGACCCCAGGCCCCTGAAGGCTCACCATTCAGGCTCAGCCCTGGGCTTCTGATAGACCCCAGAGTGGCCCTGCTGGGCCAGCCTCCCAAGCATCCCGACCCACCCCCTCAGCACTGGACTGAACAAGGTCCTTTCATATTTTAATAAACCGAGTGGGAAGTCCAGGGTTTCCGTATGTCCTCTGCCACCTACCAAGCCCAGCCTCCCCCACTTGACATCCTGCAACAGAGTGACGCATTTGTCACAACTGGTGAACCTACATTGACACATCACCCAGAGTCCACGGTTTACATTAAGGCCCACTCTTGCAGTCACACGTTCTTTGGGTTTTGACAAATGTGTCATGACATGGATCCACCATTATAGTCTAGTACAGAGTAGTTTCCCTGCCTAGTCATTCCTCCCCCACCCCCAACCCCTGGCAACCTCTGATCTTTTTACTGTTCCCACAGTTTTTCCTATTCCAGAATATCACATAGTTGGAATCGTACAGTATGTAGCATTTTCACATTGCCTTCTTTCACTTAGTAATATGCATTTAAGATTCCTCCATGTCTTTTCATGGCTCCGTAGCTCATTCATTTTCAGGGCTGTATAGTATTCCATTGTCTGGCTGTACCACCTTGTATTTATCCATTCACCTGCTGAAGGACGTGTGGGTTGCTTCCAAGTTTTAGCAATTATGAACAAAGCTGATTTTCAGATTTTTTAAATAACATTTATAACTGTTGTCATTGTAGTTCTTGCTGTTATTAATGAAAGTTAATAATATAAATTTAAATATTTTAAAAGTTCTTAATCTCTCCTACTCCAAGGATTGTTTTATCTCATATTTTTTTATGAAAATGAGATCATACTTATAAACATTATCCCATTGTTTATTTTCCACTTAATCTGCTGTGGAATATTTCATCTGCCTCAAAGACATGGTCTAACTCACTCGTAACAGGTGCATGGGGTTCCGGGATGGATGCACAACTTATTTGACCAGATCCTTTTTGATGGACATGTAGATTGTTCCGGATGATTTACACTTGCAGGTTCTTGAGGGGAGGAAAGTTCCCACACTCTCAACCCAGCCACCCGGGGCCCACGCAGGCCAGACTACCCCAGCCCCCACCTTCTCCCTTTCTCACATGAAAAGTTAGGAAATGCTAAGGGAAGAAGAGGGGGGTCTCCAGGAGTCAAGAGGTCAGCAGTGTGGACGCTGCTGGTGTCAAGTAAGATGAGGATTTGACACCACCAGTCAGGTTTGGTGGCCCAGAGATGCCCCTCGATGCCATCACCTGACCCCAGGGGTGGGGTGAGCCCAGCCTCCTGCCTGAGAAGCAGCAACAGGAAAACCCAAGAGTCGTCTGAATCGCTGCCTATCTGGCATACACGCTTGTCCCAGCGCCTCACGCCCACCCTCAGTTCCCCTAAAGCAGCCCGGCAAGCAGCTTCTGTTCATCCCATTTCACAGACAAGGAAACAGAGGCTCAGAGACCTCACCTGAGGTCATGTGGCTGATAAGCCACAGAGCCAGGGCTCAAACCCAGTTGTTCAGGGCCCGAAGCTGGGTCAATTGCCCCAGCTGGTAGGGTGGCCCACCAGCCCACCCCAGGGGCTACATGACCTGACTGTTGTTTGAGAATCAGTGATTCCCACCCACCGGGTTTCTGCACTGGTCGTTTTTACTGCCTTTTTCTTTTGAGTAAAAAATAATACAGGTCCATAATTTAAAAATTTATTTGAACTGGAGAGAAAAGAAGAAATCCTCAGACGCACCCTCCAGAGGTAACATGCATGACCAGTATTGAGGGCCACTGTGTGTGCGTCCGTGTATACACACACACACACACACACACACACACACACACACACACACACACACGCTCGCCCACCCTCTTCCATAACTATCCTCCATGCACCTGATGCTGTCAGGGACATATTTTTATCTTCATCAGTTTCCCAGGGACACATTACCATCCCCACCTTACAGATGAGGAAACTGAGGCTCAGAGAGGCTGAGCCACTGCCCAGGCTCACACAGCTAGTGAGGGCAAGCCTGGAATTCAGAGGCCATGGTCTTTGCAGCTCCCTCCCGCCTGCAGAGAGGGCTGGCCGAGAAAATCTGCTCCACACCCTGGACACCAAAGGCCCAGGAGGCAGAGGTCAGAGCATCAGCAGCACCTGCTGAGCGCCAGGCAATGTGTCCCTTGGCACCTCAGGGCTCTGGTGGCCACAGTCCCAAGAGAGGGCATCCTAACCAAGAGTCACCCCAGGAGCCTCCCTCTTGACCTGGAAGGGTGACTTGAAGGCAGTGACAGAGTCGGCGAGCGGGCAGGGAGATCGGTGTCAGCCCCACGAAGGAATCTGCAGAGCTTCCTGGGAGGGGGCCAGGGGTAAGACCCACGTGGTGGCCCCCCTCAGTCGTTTCTTCCTTTCAAGCTCTCACCAAAGTGCTCGTGGCAGATCTATGTGGGTCACAGGACAGAAATAAACATCATTTGAATAATCCCAGGCTGACAGCCTTGGAGGATGGACAGGAAAATTAGCCCCTGAGAATGGCAGATCTGAGCATGTCACCAGTCGCACCAGAGAGGGTGTCAGTCACTCCCGCCCAGGCCCCTGGCTCAGTGCCCCGGAGAGGGAGACTGGGAGGAGTAGAGGCCCAGGTGACGTGACATACCCAGTGGCTTCCCTGTTGCTATCGAGGAAGGGCAGGATTCGAATCCAACCTCAGCCCTCCCTCCTCCTCCAAGGAGCCATCTGGAGTTGGGTGGCCATCTCAGAGGGAGCCGGGGGCCTCATCTGGGGTCTCCATGGCAACCTGGGAGTCCCACCTCCAGTGGTGGGATGGTTTCCCTGAGCCAGCCACAAGCTGGCCGGCCCCACGCTGGCCGACCCCGCGCTCGGCTGGCACCAGAGGCGAGGTTATTTTCCAGGTTGCAGGACCCAGCCGGCGGCAGCCAGTGCAGAAACCACTGGTGGTTTTGAGAGCTGCGGTCAGTGGGAGTCAGCCGATTCTCAAACAACAGCCGGGTCTTTCAGCCTACAGGGTGGGCTGGCTGGACCACCCAGGGTGGTGCCACAGAAAGGACGGACTCTGGACCAGACATCTAGGTCGGAGCCCCAGCTCTGCCACTTGCTGGCCAGAGCCGTCATCGTGTCTATTACTGAGCCCTGGTCACTGCCATCTCCAAGCCCTGCGTTTGGTGCCTTATATGCAACACTTCATTCTAACCCCTTGAATGAATATGTCCTATTATTTTTTTCCCATTTTACAGATGAGGAAACTGAGGCTCAGAGAGATGAAGCAAATATCCTAAGATCACACAGTCAGTAAGGAAAAAAAAAAAAACTTTGACTTAAACTTAGGTCTTTTCTGTCTCAAACTCTCATGCCATGTGTACACAGGTAAAACCACTAGATCGTACGTATTGCTGTCAGAGAACCAACCCAGCGCCAGATGGCTGGAAACCCAAATCTGACTTCCAGCTCCACCTATGACTGTGGCTACCTGGGAAGATGATCACATGTCCCTGAGCCTCAGTTTCCTGGCGTATAAAATGGGTGAGAGGAATCCCTGCCTCGTGGGCTGCCAGGAAGGTCAGATGAGATGCACCTAAATGGAAAAACCACTATAGGAACAGACCCCAAAAGCTGTCAGTCCGGGCCATTGTGCCTCTGCCGCCCCTCCTGGCTCCTCTCCGTGTCCCGTGCTGGCCGGGCTCAGGGTTGTGCCGGCCGAGCGCACCAGGCGCGGGCATTGTCCCCCCTTGCTGAGCAATGCGGATCGCGCCAAGCGTTCCCTCTCCTTTCGTGCATGTTTTTCATGACCCGCTGCCAACAGCTCTTTGCTGGGCGGCTGCCACCATTTACCCAGCACAAGAAAACTGCCTTTCTTCTCCCATTTAGGGTCTGGCTTTAATTTCTACAGTATTCTCTTTAATAACAATGCCTAATTAAAACATCTGTTAAAAAGTCTGTAACATTAACTTTACAGGGAGAATTTAATAGAATTATATTGGAATTGCAGGCATTTAACGGGCTTCCTAATTAGGCTTTTCTTTAAAAAAAAAAAAAAAGGAATAAGAAAGAAAGAAACATTCCACAAATTAAAATCCAGCTCTTTTTTTATGATAACGAAGGCTGCCGGGCCAGTGGCTGGAGAGGGCAGGTGGGAACTGGCAGAGAGGGGGAGCCAGGCCAGCCCCGGCCAGCCCGGGCTAGCAAGGTCTCTAGGACGGAGAAGAAAACGGGAGGGAAGCTACACTGAGTGTCAGGCAGGCATCGTACTAGACCCTCTCTCCTTTGTAATCTCAATTGTATCCTGACAACAGTCATAGAAAGTATTATTCGCCCCACTTGACGGATGAAGAAACTGAGGCAGAGAGGGAAGTAATTTGCTCAGAACCACACAAGCACGGAGCCAGAAAGTGGCAGAGCCTTCAAAGTACGCACTTTCCCCGCTGCTCCCCACGGCCTTCCAGCTTTGCACCAGAGCCCTGTGCGGGGCCCCTGTCTCCAACATGGTCACTTCTCAGTGGTGAGCCCCACGGCTGCCTACTGTGATCGCCCGTGTTCTGCCTGGGGTTTCTTTCTGCAGAGGCCTTGTCAGCTTGTGCTCCTGGCTGCTCCTCCCTGGCCCTGGCTGTCACCCTGCATGCTGGGGCATGTGGTGGGTGGGGTGGGAGCACAGCCCAGTGCCAGCTGGGGAGCACCCACTCAAGGGAGGAGTCAAGAGAAAAATGTCCAAAGTAATCGTTCTCAAAGTCCTGTCCCCGGACCAGCAGTGCCAGCATAACCTGGGAGCCTGTTAGAAATGCAAGTTCTCAGGCCCCACCCAGACCTACTGAATGAGCATCTCTGAGGGTGGGGCCTTGCCCCGTGCCATTGACCCTAGCTTAGTCCCCGAATAAGTGTCACAGGGGTAAACCCCAAGGAGAGCTCCTGACCTGAGGCTGGCCTGCTAGTTACAGGAAACAGGTGACATTACCATCTCCAAGCAATAGGAAAGACCAAACCCAATGACTTTCCTGCCACTTCCTAAAAAGAGCCTCCTGTTCCTTCCCGGCCAAATCCGACCTCAGAAGTGGTCCCCAGAGGGAGGTGTGGGAAGTGGAGACCAGCCTAGGCCACTGAAGAGGGGGCCGAGTCCCTCCAGGAAGAATTTAAGCAGACACTCCCAAGTTCAAGGAAGGGGGTTGTCTCCTTCCTTGAACTTGGCTTTGAGATTGCAGCATGCCCTGTCCGCTTTCCACTGGCCATCAGCAGACATTTAGCAAAAGCTGCCCAGCCCCGAGGTGTATTCAAAGACGATCCTCACCTGGTCTGGGCCCTCGCAGAGCTCCCCAGCAGAGTGGGAGCGACAGACCGACTCACAGACAGTTCCCATAGCAGGTCAGAGGGGCCCTCGCAGGTGCTGTCTCTGGGCCCATCCCGGGCACTGGGTGAGTGGTTTGTTTCTGTCCTGCTGAAGGAGGCAGTGGGGTGTGACAGGGCAGGGACTGGGGCGTCAGAAAGAACTGGGTTTGAAGCCTGACTCTACCGCACACTGCCTATGTGATCTTGGGCAACTGGCATTTCCTTGTGGAGCCTCAGTTTCCTCATCTGTAAATGTTCAAGGCACAGAGTTGGTACCCAGAGTCATCTGGCTGTAAATCTAGGAATCAGAACCTAGGAAGGCAGAGACAGTTTTCTGTCCTTCATGCTCCCTGTAGGGCCCAGAGCACCTGCTGGCGGGACAGAGCGACAGCAGCACGCAGGGTGAGGGGATGTGGCCACTTCTGCTAAAACAAAACCCAAACTTTGCAGCCGGGGTCTGGGCACGGGGCCTCTGGGTTAGGGATGGCTCCTAGACGCCCCAGCCCTGACTCTGTCCCTGAGTCTCTCCCTCTCCTTAAGTATTTTGCTTGGGTTCCTGCTTCCACCTCCAGGCAGGCTTCCAGGCTCTGCTGCACCTCTCCTTTGTCACCGTAGCCTCAGAGTGGCCAGACCCCTCCCCACAGCTCCTCATACATACGTAGGAAACCTTAGAAGGTTTCCTAAACCTAAGCACGAAGGAGGAACATCACGAGAGAGTAAGAAAGCAAGAAGAGGAACTCTGGAGTCAAAGTGTTCTACTCCTTATGAGCCGTGTGACCTTGAGTCATTTAATTAACCTCTCTGACCCTCAGTTTCCTCATCCATCAAATGGGAACAATAACATGATGACTAATTCTGGCATTGCTATGAGAATTAAAGAAGTTAATATTTGCAATGGGCTTAGAAGAGTAGCCAGCGTTCAGTAAACGCTGCAGAAGTATTTGTTCAATAAATAATAAATGAAGGCACGAATCCAGTCCAGCTCACAACTCCGAAACATCAGAGCTTTCAGGGACTTGAAAGTGCCACCCCAGCCTTATCTCCATCCCTGGCCCTCATAGCAGGCACTGCACGCTGACCCTGGCTCGAGGCATCTCCCCTGTCCTGTCCATGCACAGCTGGTCACACCCATGGGCCAGGGGAGGGGAGCAGGCAGCTCTGACCTGGGCCCCCATGACTGCTCTGGGAGGACTGGAATTCACAGTTCAGTGCTTAGGCAGATGCAATTGGACAATCTCCTGTGTGATGGCTTCCTCTGTTCAATTACCACTAAAATTCACCAAACGGAACTGAGAGGTTTTAACGCCAGTAATTGTGGTGCAAAATGCTCTGTAATTGGTCTCACAAATGAAAGTGGGGAGAACGCTTTCGAAAATGAAGCTGCCTTGCCCCGAACAGTTCAAGAGTGATGGCTCAGACGTGCTCCCCAGAAACCAGTTGGCCCCACCATCCCAGGCCTGAGACCCAGAAACCAGTTGGCCCCACCCTCCCAGGCCTGAGACCCCCCGCCCCTTGCACTCCCCCAGTGGGGGCCTTGGGCGTCTCTCTCCCCACCTGTGTGGGGACAGACGCAGTGATGGAGAATACGCAGGCAGGCTCCTCCTGCAGACCCCGTGCACCCTGCTCACCCTCAGAACCTCAGGCTGCAAACACCGGAAGCCTGGCGGGCCTCCTTGGGGTGGCCTTTTTATTCCCCCTGCTTTGATGCAGATAATGCCACACTTCCAGGCCTCGGCCCATGGCAGTCCCTCTGCCTGGATTCTATTCCCCCACTTCCCACTCACGTCCACTTCTCAATTAACCTGCAGTGCGGCTTTCCTCGCCTTCCCCAGACGGAGGTCGCAATGTCTGCCTTCTGGCGCAGTCCCCTCTGCAGAGCCCAGACGCTGCAACTCATCCTGCTGCTAGTAACAATGACAATGGCCGCTCGGCTACTCCAGTAAGGAGGGAGAGAATTTTAGTTCCAAAGCTGGCAGAGGATTCCAACAATCCTCCCGGCCCCGCACACATCTCCTGTGTCTCCCTTCATGAAGGGGGGTCTGTTTTCCCTCCCCGTGACTCTGGGCTGCTCTTGGGACTTGTTCCAGTCAAAGAATGTGGCGGAAGTGACAACGTTCCCATGCCAGGTTAGCCTTCAAGGTCCAGCAGCTTTGGCCTTTGCTGTCTGGGAAGCCGGAAGCCGAGCTGTAGAGAAACTCGGGCTGGATGCCTGAACAATGACAGACCTCACAGGGAGGGCTTGGAGGATGAGGCCATCTCAGATGTTCCATCCCCAACTAAGCTCCCTAGTGAATCTACACTGTACCACCTGGAGAAAGAGAATTATCCAACAGAACCTGGTCAACCCACCAACCCACTGGGAAGCAGGAGAAATAATAAATCATGCTTCCTTTAAGCCACTCCGTTTGGGGTGATTTGTTACGCAGCAAAAGCTGACCGATACATTCTACTAAGGAGAAAACTTTTCTTTGTTTAGCAAAATACTCTGATGAATGTTTTAGGCTATCTGAGATCAAAGGGAGGAGGGACCTAGCTGAGACGTGCTTGGCGTTCATATCACCCGAGAGGTTTATAAGAAATGGGGTTTCACAGACCTACTCCCCGAGAGTCCGATTCTGCAAGGTGGGGGTCTGGGAACCTGCATATTGACAAACAGTGCTGATGACTGTCTTGGGCACAGGAGTCTGAGGACCACTGGCTGGCAGAGAAAGGAATTGCTGCATGAGAAGAATTTTCTGATTTGGGGAGAAGGGGAATGAGAGGGCTGGAGGGAGAGAAGGAAGGATGGGAAGAGCGAGCAGTTGGGAAGTCCCTGGACTGGGAAAGGCCTTGACCTCCAAGAGCAGAGTGCTGGCCGACTGGGCTGGGCCAACCCTGCGACACGACCTGCCACACTGTACCTGGATCTCGATCCAAAGTCTTCCCAAACCTTGGGAGGGGGGATGAGTAGGTTCTTTATCTTGACTGTGGTGACAGTTTCATGAGTGAATACATGTCAAAACTTTTCAAAGTATACACCTTAAATATGTGGCATTTATTGTATGTTCATTATACCTCAATAAAACTTCTTTAAAAAAAAAGATAGTGTTACAAACACAGCTATTCATCAAAGGGGCTTTGCCAAGGTGGCCTAACCGGGAAACTTCAGAGAGTGAAAGGTGAGGTAACACGATGGGACAACATGCATAAGCCAGACTACGCCTGGCAAATCCAGATTGGTCACCCTGTGCTTTGGGGACATCAAGGATTGGCCAGGACAAAAGGAAGGGGAGTAAGAGTAAGAAATCAGAGAAAGAGAAGCCACAGGTGACTAAGAGAAGAAAGGGTTGTAAGAAAACCTGTCACCAGGCCCTCACTGGGACTGCCCATCCTCGCTCAGTCAGACCTTGCAACAGCCCCACTATGCAGATGGGCAAACAAAGGTTCGGGGAAGTCACCTGCCTAAGGCCATCCAGTTAGTAAAAAGCAGACACTGGATTTGAGCCTAGGAAGTCTGGCTCTGGGGCCTAGGAACTTCACTTCTCTTGGGACTTCTGCTGCCTAGGAGTGGGAGGCTCAGCCCCTCTGACTTAAATTTCTGCTGAAAAATCCCAGGACCAGAAGGCTGCTGCGGTGACAGCGTGCTGCCACAGCCCCTCACTGTCACACTGATGGGTGCTTCCTGGGCTCCTAGCATCTGCTCTTGGGACACAGCACCTTATGTAATTATCACAATTACCCCAGGGGATACATGTTTATTATTCTCCCCATTTTGCAGATTAGGAAAACTGAGACCCAGAGAAGGTTCATCGATTTGTCTAAAAGCACCAAGCTGCTAAGTAGTGGAGCCAGGTTGGCACTAGGACTGGAACTAGCTACCCAGGCCAGTAGTTTAAGGCCATTTGAATCGACCAGGGACCTTGCTTACATGCAGATTCGTGTTTAGTAGGTCTGCAGGGAGGCCTGAGATTCTCCAAGCTCCCAGGCTTGTCAGAAACCTTTCGCTCTTTTGCTGCTGTTGTTGTTTTATACTGACTGAGACCTCCTCGAAGACAGGGTGTGTCTCACCTGTGTAGCACGCCCCCTGTGTGGCACGTGTCGGGGGGAGGCCTAGGACCCTGGAGGTTCTCCAGAACAATCTGAGGGGAGGGAGGCAGGAGGGAGGGGGGAAGGAAGGAGAAGAGTGAGATAAGAAGTGGGGGCAGCCCCTTCTCGCGCACCTGCCTGGCACCGCAGCTTGCATGCTCACAGCACTCCAGAAAGACTTACAGCTGCAGTATTTTTGCCACCACTGTTGTAGCTGAAGGCAGGAGCCTCCAGGAGGTGAGGTCCCCGGCCAGGACACACAGCCAGGCACCCACCCAACACCGAGTCCCGCTCACGACATCCCGTGGAGGAAGCTCGGGCACACTGCTTCCCGCCCTCCGCCCTCGGGTCCGGGTGAGCTGGGAGCCCGGGACAGGACGCCGCAGGAAGCCTGTGGTTTCCCCGCCAAGCCCTCCGGGGACCGCAGCTCCCCCTCCACTCGGTTCTCAGGTCCTGACTTCTCCGCACTCAGGCCGACCCAGGTGGTCTGTGGCCGGGGCGGCTGAGCCAGCAGAGGGGCCCAGGCAGGGTGGGGGCTGTGCCCCCAGGGGCTGAGAACACACACACACACACACACACACACACACACACACACACGCATGCTTTCCCATAGGAACCTAGGAGTCATGCCCAGCCACCGCCCAACCCACCGGCCACGATCGCCCCCACGCCGACGTTCTCAGGAGACCTGGATGGGCTGAGGACCAGGGAACCGGCGTGAGAGGCGATCAGAGGCCCCGAGGGGGGAGAGAGGAACCACAGCGGGCGTTTTGTGGACACAGCGTGAGGCTTTTGCTGATCCCAGCAGCCTGTCCGTCCAGAGAACCCGATGGGGAACGCCAGCTCTGATGGCTGGGAAGAGAAGGCTACTGACCAAAGAAAGAGACAGAAGAGGGACAGAGACAACAGAGATGTCATAAGGGGAGAGACATTGGGGCCAAGTGAAACTCCATGGGAAAGAGAGATCAGGATGGAGAGTTATAGGCACGAGGGGGAGGGCAGGTGGGGGCAGAGGGACCCATCAGACTGGGCCTGGCCACCCCACACCCCCGGCTCAGCAAGGGCAGAAGTTTTGGCCTCCACACCCCAGGGTAATTAATACCGTCTGATGGCTCAAGCCAAACTGGCAAGAGGCTGGCGGATGGTCTACTGTCAATTAAGTGATTAATATTGGCAGAGCCTGTGACACGGTCCCGGCCCCTCTGGGCACTCCGAGCAGGTGAGCTGTGGCTCTCCTGCCCAGACAGGAGCAGGCCACAGGTAGCCAGGATGGAAAGGCGCCCTTCCCCCTCCCTCCAGGACCCACACCCAGCCCCTTCCTTCTCTGAGACCGCTGTCTGGTCCACACAGCCCGGGCCTGGGAATCTGACGGTCAGTCTCTGGCCAGAGGCGGAGCTGGGGGCCCTTCCTCAGGAAATGAGCCCCACGCCCCAGGAAAGAGGGCACACGGTGGAGGCGGTGCCCGGCGGGGCCCAGGGGCTCTTCCTCTGCCACTTCGAACAGCTCGTCACCAGAAGTGTTGTGCACGCGTCCCCAGACGTCAGCTCAGATCTGCTCTTCGTTGTCAAGTAGGCAGAAGAATTCTCGACGGAGCCCCGGTTCTGCCCATCTGGCTCTGCAACGCCCCAGTTATCCCGGCTTGGCACCCGTGCTGAGCGCTCTGCGCCAGTTCTCAGAGGCAGCGACCCATCTGAGGCCGCGGGCACAGGTCGGAGCCCCGGCCCTCACCACTGACCCGCAAGTGAATTCGGGGAAAGCAGGCCCGGAGGGGTAGGGTCCTGCCCGCACGCCCTCTGGCCGGGGCCCGCCTGGTAGTGCCACCCTACCCTGCGGGACAAGACGTGGCGCTCATGTCATGGTGAGCTGCCCACCCGGTCAGAGCTAGGCGAAGACGGAAGATCCAGGGAGGAGATGTGGAGAGGTTAAGTGCCCTTCACCATGAAGGAGGACAGCGGGGTCTATACACCCTCCTCCTGTCACCACTGACATCACCACCTCCCCACCACCACCATCATCATCATATCTTCAACACTTACTGTGTGCCGGGCACGGTGTTGGGCACTTCATAGGAATTAGCTCAAGCCTTTTTATCCTCACAAATACCCTGTGAATTCGGGACCGTTATCATCCCTATTGCACAGGTGGGAAACTGAGGCACAGAGAGGCTAAGTCACTTGCCCACAGTCACCCAGCAGGCTGGTGGTGGAGCCAGGATTTGAATGCAGAGAGTCTGACTGCAGAGCTCACCTGTTCTACCTCGTGACCATAGTTGCACTCCCTCACATGTGCATAGCCCTTTACAGTTTACATCCATGACCCTGGGTGGGTAGATGGGGGACAACTCTGTCTTCACAGACGGGCACATTGAGTTGCGGGGGCCAGTGGGCATTAGAGCTGGGAGCCCACAGATCCCAGCGCCAGAGCTCAGGCCCAAATCTCACTGCCCCATGTCCCAGGGTGAGACGAAGTCTTGTGTTGAGTCCAGGAAGACCCCCAGTCTTGAGGACACAGCTGGCAGCCACAGAGCTGGCCTGATCAGCCCTGGCCTGATCTCTTAAGACTTAAGATGGGGGCCAAGCCCCCACCACCCAGGCCTTCAATTTTTCAGCCGCCTAATGGCACCTGGCATGCCGCATCCCTGGTCTCCCGGAGCGGGTTCCTGCTGGGTTCAGCACTGGTCAGATTAGAGGCAGGGCTGGGAGAAGAACACTGCTCCCTGCCCAGCGCGCGGGAGGGGTCTGCTGCACTGGTGGGAGGGGCTGCAGGGGCAGGGCCACGCCCACCGAGCGCCCAGCCGTGGACCTGCTGTTGCAACGTAGCAAAGGCCCCAAATATAACTGAAAGAGGGGGTACGGTGACTTCGGTGTGGCCTAGATCCAGGGTGCAGCACCTGGGAGGACAGCGGACAGGGGAACAGGAGAGGGCAGAACTGGAAGATGCAGGGGACAGGGGAACAGGGCAAGGCAGGCCTGGAGGATGCAGTGAGGAGAGCAGGAACCCACTGTGGGATGAGACCGTGCCACCAGTTTGGTGACCCCACCAAACTGGTCTCATTTCTGCCAGGGGCAAGGCTCCATGTTTTAGGTCTCTTGGGTGGCCCAATGGCAGCTTGTTGAAACACTAAATATAGCTTGAGAATCCCTCCTGGCCAGCTTGTGACTGGGTCTGCCTTGTTCTGGGCTATTTCCTCCAGGGAACCTGGAACACAAAAGGTCTCAATAAATAAATATTTGTAGAATGAATGAATGAATGATCCCCATGAGGAGGAAACTCCAGATTCTTTACTCCTGCCAATATGAGCTGTTTCCTACACCCAAGGGAATCTCCACCCTCACCCAGGAGTTCTCAGCAGAATCTGTCACAGGTTTGCAATGGCATTAACTCTGCCATGGCCACAGAGAGGCACACGGGCACACACACTCACAGCATGGCAGGGTGAGTTTATGCAGGACACACACACTCCCCAGGAACGGCTCTGCGAGAGTAAGGGCTACAAGAGCAATAGCTGCATAGCCGTTGCTCCCAATTAAAATCAGAGTATAAAAGGGAAGAGAATTTATCTGCAAAACCACAAGGCCACAGAGAGGTCAGTGAAAAAGCCTCTAAGCTTGTTTACAAAAATATGCAATTATGCATTAACTGTTCTGAGATAATTGCACTTAGCACTTGTTCTTAATCTACTGGCTGTTAACCATTTAGGGTGAGAAAGGATGCTGGCGGGGAGGAAGGAGAGGACAAAGTCATTGATTAGGCTCTTGCCTCTGAGCCCATTGCAGATGGTAGGATTGAGCCTCAGTCTCCTCCTCTGAAAAATGGGGCTAAGAATGCCCGCTGGTCAGAAGGTAATGATACCACCTAAGCAAACACTTCTACCACAGTGCCAGGCAGGGGGCAGCCCACAAAGGTTGGTAGTTCAGATTCTAACCAGAATCATGAACTCCTCTCCGTGAACTGTCTGTCTCTAGATGCCTGGTGAAGGGACAGCTTGGCAGCAAGGCTCATGTGACAAAGTAGCCACTCTTTGGGCAAACCGTGTGCTCATCTACCTACCTAAAGCCCCCAATAGCCCCCATAAAAGAGGCTCCCAAAAGGTGCCAGGAGGAATCTGAGCTGTCCTGAGAAAGAGCCCCTCCAAAATGACAGCTCTAGCAAACCCTGGGTCTGACAGTGCATTCAATCTTTGAAAAGAAAAATAAATTACTTCCTCCCCGAGATTAAGTTCTTTTATTTTTCTCTGTTCCCATTTCCTGGCTCCTTTCCTAGTTCTGCCTGTTTGGAGGGTTCTTAGGAATTCCCAGCACATGGGCCAGGAACAAACAAAACTTTTTTGAGTTTCTACTGTTTTCTGAGAATCACAATATATCATCTAAGATCACAGTTTCTAAGCCTCTGTTTTCTCCTCACCTCTAAAAAGAGAAGAATGAAAGTAACTTTCTCATAGGGTAATTATGAGGGTTAAATGAAATCAGACACGTAAAACCCTTAACGCAGCACCTGACACTTAACCACTCGATAAATGTTTGCTGTAATTATTATTCATAATTCTCCCAACAAAAATAATACATAATTAAGGTCTCCAGAGAGGTTAAGTAAGTTGCCCAAGGTCACACAGCTTGTAAGCAGCAAAGCTAGGATTGAAACACAGACAACCAGACTACCACCACCCTATGCTGCTTCTACCTGGTAAGTGTCATCTTCTCGTTACACTCAGAGACCTGAGCCCAGGCAAGAGGACTTGGGAAGGTGGCTTGGGATTTTTCCATGGTGGATGACCAAGAGCATACAAATACTCATATGCACAAGGCGGTCAGACACAGGGGGATCTTAGAGACCATGTTTTTCTGAGCTGAGACTTTCTGAAACCACATGGTAAGTCTAGACTCACACCCCAGTTTCCTTTCTTCCAATCAAGTGCATGCCTTCCAGCTGCACTAACGAGATCATTATTGCCCCACCAGGGTGTGGCAGAGCACTTACTTAGGTGGCTTACTTAGCCTCTCTGTGCCTCAGTTTCCCCATCTGTCAAGTGGGGATAAAAAGTAATTTACTAAGTTATTGTGAGAAATAATAAATGTAAAAGTGCCAACAACATCCTAGGAGCTCCATAAAGGTTAGTTTAATTTGGTTTAGGTTTGGGGAGGATCAACTTTTGTTTCATTTCATTACCAGGCAGTAGAAAGCCACTCCAACATGGCTGATTTTTTGCCTTAAAATTGATATCTTCCCTTTGCAGAGGGTTCACAGGCATTCAAGAGAGTGACTCGAGGCTGTGGCTTAGCCCTTCTCAGCCTGCCCTCTCCACGTCTCCCTCGCCTCTTCCTCCTTCCCAGCTTGCCACCCCATTTTTCTCACCAGCAAAGACCTTTTCTCTCCAGGCCCACGGCACGAACCCCGCACTTCCGAAGGAAGCAAGCACTGAATAGATTTAGCAGGTTCTGATAAATGTCACGTTTATTTTGGTGCCAATAGAGTCACTGCATTTTAATTAGGACCCCCCCACCCCCACTCTGCCCCAGATGTTGGTGCTGGTGGGAACACCACACGTTCCGCTGCCACCTCGAAAATGAGGTTCCAACAAGCGGGCGCAGGAAGGTGATGTGGGGTTCGGCCCTTCCGGCTCCCTCTCTGGCAGGGAGCCCCTGTTTCTGGGTGGCTAGTTCTGCCAGCCAGGGTTTCTCATGCCTCTTTTCTAACCTCAGTCTCCTCATCGGAAGCAAGCGATCATACCCTGTCCGCCCCGTGAGGTAGCGCATGCTGGCGCTCCCCGGAGATGCCCAGTGCCTGTTCCTGGATTCTAATTGATTCCAAACATCCAGGCCCCGGGGAGTGGCCGGGAGAGCCTGGCTGGGAGAGCAGAGCCGGCCGCACTGCAGAAGCTGATGTGGGTGGCTGAGCCAGCGATTTTCCCGTGCCAGAGAGTGAGAGCCACAGACTGGGCCCCTTGTCCCAAAGGCCACACCCAGGAGGGGAACCCTGGCCTGGGAGGGAGGGGGTGGGTGCAGAGAGGGGCGGGGCCAGAAGCATAGACCTTCCTTTCATCCCGGCCTGAAGGGATGTGGGACATGACAAAGGACACCCAGACCTGGCTGCCATCATCTCCCCGCCACCCCACCCCACCCTTACTGCAGCCAACTTCAAACGCCTCTGGGCTGGAGAACTAATGAGGTGATGGATTGGTGCTAGGTGGCAGCCTTTGAGAATCCCTCCCACACACACTGTAAAATAAAATCCACCCTTTCTTTGCATTTTGCTGAGCCTAGGTGTTCTCTGGGTCCCTATTGTCTATGGGTTTTTTGCTCCAGAAGCTTTTTTTGTCATAATCGTGAACCAAAGCCTGCAGGAAAGCACTGTATAGAGAGGAGAGAGGAAGGGTGAGAGGGGCAGGAGACGTCAGAGGGAGGTGCTGGGGAAATGCCTCACGTTTCCATGGGAAACCGGGTGGCAGAGCCTGGGTGCCCCAGAAGCAGAACCTGAGAAAAGGAGCGAGGGCAAGCAGTGTGGTTTAGGATGTGGTCCAGGAAGCACCAGCAGGGGACGGGGAAAGGGAGACTGGGAGGGCAAGAAAGCCAGTCAAGGATGCACAGTCGACAAAGTCACCACTGTGCCACCGTGGGCAAGTGGGACTCCATCCTGCTGGGAACTCCAGGAGCCAGGCTCAGCGTGCACCACCGGAAGGGAGAGGGAACTGGGGTATTTATACGCCCGCTCCCACCGGTCACTGAGGGTCCTTCCTAGAGCACTAACTCCTGACCCCCCATCTCTCCATCCTAGGTGGAGAATCACATGTGCCAGAACCAAAAGCATTAAGGGCAGGTGTCAACAGCATCTTCCACGCTAGGCAATCTGTCAAATGGCCCGGGGAGGTGGCCAGTGCATGGGTTACAATATCTGTCTTAGAAGTAAGGTCACTGAGGCTCAGAGAGGCAAAGAGCGTGGTCCCCTACTACACAGCTAGGGAGCTGCTAAAAATGAAAATCATCTCTCTTCCAAATTCTAACTTAAACTGACCTTCTCCCTGAAACTGCTCCCTGCTCATCCCATCCCAGGAGAATTACTGTTCCCATGATATCTCATCTAGACTGTAGTTAGGATGTTTGTCGTGCTGCATCCTGATGATCCTTTCACCTGTCCCTCTCCTCTGACCAACTGAGAGCTGTTTGTAAAGTGCTGGCACAAGGAGACTTGCTAAGGAGACTTAGCAAATGCCCGTCTCCTCTCCTTTGTGCTTTCCACAAGTTCCTGTCCCCAAAAGCCAGCACAGAGCATGAGACACGTAAGTGCTCCACCGAGTTATACTGAACGACAAAGTAACTCTAGAAATGAAGTTGTCCTCCATGTGTCCCCCCCACAGAGGAAGAAAGACTTAGTGTAGGTCTTGATGCAAGAGGAGGAGAGAGGCAGCAAGTCAACGTAGAAATGGCACTCCGGGCGGGGAGCTGGCTGTGCAAAGGCATGAAGGTAGGTTTTGAGGGAACCCCAAGGAACTGCGTATGTGCAAATGGGGATCAGTGAAAGGTGCAGCTGGAGCGGTGAGCGGGAACCAGACGGTGAAGGTCTCCAGGCCAAGGAATGGCATCGCCATAATGCACGAAGGAAAGGACTTTGCCAAAACTTAATACGCCCCGATGAGCCATCAGGACTTGGGGTGGGAGAGGATGCTTCTGGCCAGAACAAAGTCACCAAAGCTCAGAAGAGGCGGCACAGTGCTGGAATCCTGAGCCGATAAAAGTCCAGGGCTGGAAGTTTCTGTGATTCCCTGACCACTGTGGGGCTCTTAGGTGACAAACCTCCCAGTGCACCACATTCTAGGAGGGGAGAGGAAGAAGTAGAATCATCTCATGGTCACTCAATGCTCAAAAAAGGAACTAAGGCCAAAATGACGCAGAACCTCCTAAATGGGGGAGTCAACACTCAGCAGCAGCCTGGGGAGAGCTTTAAGTCACTGAAAATGATGACAAAGGACTCAAATCGGCTTTGTCCCCAAACTCTGTATCTATAAATGGCAACACTGAACCAGAAGCATGGACAGAAAACCATTTTTAATAATAAGTTATATTCACCTTATTTTTCAGATAATTAGGTGATACATATCCATTCCAAAAGATATGAAATATACAGAAAAGCATGTCAAAGAAAATAAAAACCACAGATAATTCCACCAGTAGATTTTCTTCTATTCTTGTTTAATCACCATATGTATCATAGAACATTTCCATGAAACTGAGATGATGACATAAACACAGTTTCTGTTAGCTTCTTTTGTCATTTAACAATGTATCATAAGCATTTTATCTGTGTCATTAATTATTCATCTATATTAATAATTGCATGTTTAATAGCTGCACAATTCTTGTCATATGGGTACTATACTTGATTGCTCAATCCCCTATTGCCGGACACTTAGATTATTTCCAGTTTTTCACTACTATCCATAACAGTGCAGAGAACACTTTTCCTCAGGACAAATTTCTGAAAACAAGATTACTGGATTAAAGGGTATGAATATTTTTCAGGCTTATGAAATGTGCTTCTAAATGCCTTTCAGAAGATCCATCCTCATGGAATGGACCCTCTAGCCCTGTGCTCTTCAGCGCGGCAACCATTGGCCACATGTGACTACTTACGTTTAAATGAATTAAAATTAAATCCAATTAGAAACTCACTTCCTCAGTCTCACAAGCCAAATTTTGATTGCTGAAGAGCCACATATGCTAGTGGTGACTGCATCGAACAGTGCAGATTTAGAACCTTTCCATCATCGAGAAAGCTCTATTGGAGAGAGCTCCTTTAGACTCTACAGAGGACAAAAGGACAATCCACAAAGTAAATCAGCAAATTGTACAGTATGTCAGAGGGAGACATTTGTCATAGAAAAAGATAGAGTAAGGGGGTGTGGGGGTACCAGGGTGGGGAGAGTTTGCCATTTGGATAAGATAGCCAGGCAAGGTGTCTCTGACAAAGTGACATTTTAACAGTGACCCACAGGAGGAAGAGAAAGCAAACCATGTAGATTATCTGAAGGAAGAGAGTTCCAGGCAAAGGGAATAGCAAGTGCAAAGGCCCTGAGGCAAGAGTGTGCCTGGCATGTTCAAGAAACAGCAAGGAGATGAATGCGGCTAGAGCAGAGAGAGGGTTCGAAAAACATAGGAGATACAACCAGACAGGTGGCACTATGAGGTCACGCAGGGCCTTATAAAGCGATTGCAAGGGCTTTGGCTTTTATGCTGAGTGAGATATGGAACAATTGCAGAGTTCTGAGTGGAAGAATGCTACAATCTGATTGACGGTTTACAGAGTACTTCACTAAATTGAGGAGAGATTGTAAGGGGCATGGGGACAAGGACAGGAGCTAGGAGACCAGCGATGAGAGGGACGTGACAATCCAGGGAAGAGACGGTGGTGGCACCAGCCCTGCTGATGGTGGTGACCAAAAGTGATCGGATTCTGGCTACAGTTTGAAGGTGGAGCCCACAGGATTTGCAGGTATGGCTGCAAACAATTGTGCGTGCTATAAATAAAAAGCACAGGGGTACGGTGTATCACTGGTGAGCCTGGAGGGGCAGCCTCTCTAAGGAAGCCACCTTGGAGCCCAGAGTGGAGATCTGAGTCGGCGTCAATTTGGTAAAGGTTTATAGATGCCTTGCAGAATCATCTACAGCCTCCCGGCAAGAAGAGGAGCCGAGGGAAGGAAATGGGGGTGGAAGAGGCTGTTTTTCTCTCGGGAAAGGAGGAAACTTCTCTACAAAGCGCTGGAAATAGCCCAAAGAGTCATGTTTTGTTAGGTATGTATCTGCAACCCAAACAGCTTTGCTGTTACGGGCCTGTTTGTCATAGATCAGTTAGTGGGTAGATTGCATCGGCTGGAAATGGAGATTTAGACAATGCCAGAGCGGATAATGGTGCCCGAATGCTGTCAGGCGCTAATCAGGACTCGGCAATGACTCTGCTGTGCAGATTGAAGTGCGAGCATTTGGAGTTATTACTCAAGGCTTGTCTCTGCAATTAGATGATTGCATAACCTTAATATGATCAATCTTGCCGGATGTGAATTGTGCAGCTGTAACCACAAAATAAGGTGGCATTTCTGTTTTCTTGTTGAACACAAACATTATATATGCGCAAGTCATAATTTTATAACAGTCGCTTTTGGCAAGAAAGAGCTTTGTCAGTCAGAAGATGCAGTTGAGGAAAAAAAATATATATATATATATGCAATGCAAGTGCTTAAAGAGACGGTCATAATGTCAGGCTTCGCCTTGGGAAATATTGCTTTGTGGGTTCTGCTTCTTCTCTTTTTTTTCCTTTGTACACATCAATTTTGAGGCCAGGAAGTTGGGAAACTTGGAGCCTGTATTGAGCCCTCCCGGGACAACACAGCTTTGCACCCGCACATGCACCACGTTGAGAGTCAGAGGGAATCAGCTAGATATTCATCAGCAATTGCACAGCACACCCCGTTCATCAAGCCTCATTGTTCGGTGGGGACGTGAGCTACGACTCAGGCTCTTCAGATTCGAGATCCTTGCAGAAATCTTAGCCCGCCCCCCAAGGCCCGGCTTGAGGGACTACAGGGACACAGCCCTCAAATGCCCTCTGCACCTCGCAGGCTCAGGGTGTGTCGAAGGGGATGAGACAATGAGGGGACAATGTCAATGATGCCTAGATGCCTCCCCCTTCTCTGGCGCAATTGTCAGGGGGCACAGAACGCTGAGAAAGTAAGAGGTTAAGAGTTGTTTTGTTAGAGGTCAGAGCTTATTCTCATGAAAGGAGGGAGAGGCAGAAACACAGAGAAGGGTTGGGAGGAAGAGAGCAAGGAGATACAGTTAAGAATAGCGCAGTGCGATGGGATGTCGGGAGGTGAAACCTGCAGACCCAATGGGTGAATGCCTGAGACTAAGTCAGAGTGTGTGTGTGTGCGTGTGTGTGTGTGCGTGTGTGTGTGTGTGTACACACCACCAGCAGCATCCGACCAGGTCTGTCATTTCATGTCTGCAACTAACGACAAAGCCAAGTGTGGCAGGCTGAGTTCCCCGGGAGGCAGACTCCGCAGTGGAGATTTGGATGCGGGTGGTTTACCGGGAAGTGCTCTTGGGGTCCATGCCTGCGGGGAAGGGAGCAGGAGTGGGCAGAGGGAGAGACAGGAGTGGGCAGAGGGAGAGACATGCTGCAAGGAGGTCACCACAACAGTCTCAGCTGGCCATGGGGGAGCCCTGAAGCTGGGACAACCCTGAATTTGGAGAAAGGGGACCAGGCCATCATACCCGTGTTGACCAGTCATTGGATGTGAGCTGCTGCGGGAAGGGGGTGTGACCTTGAACCAGGGGACTCTCTCCAGCCAGGGTAATTTCTGGAGAGGGCTGACAGCCAGCAGCTGACAATTTCCCCAGCAGCTTGCAGAATCAGGCCTTGGGTCCTGAATAAGGGGTCTAGGCAGTGAGACGGAGCATCACCAACACCAAGTAAAGAATTTGAGGGCAGAGAGAACTCAAACTGGGTGGAAGCCAGAGACTGGCCTGAGGTGGGGAAGAATCGGGTGTGGACCGAGACTGGTGTTCCTGACGGGTGAGCCAATGAGCTGCCGGTTTCCAAGCCAGAGACAGACTCAGCTTGGGTCCCTCAATCCCAGGCCCCCGTTTCCCCCAACCAACCATCCATCTCAGACCTTTGCCCAGTGGCCAAGCTGAGTGAAAACAAACGTCTGAAAGGCGTGGTCTGAACAGGAGGGACCCCACAAACCAGCATCACGATGCGACAGCTCACATTCGCAGATCACCCGGTGTGCAGGGCTCTGTGCTAAACACCACAAGTGGCTGTCACTACCGGTCTTCAAGACAGGCTCACACTGGTCCACGTGGGAAACCTTGCAAAGGTCCGCCGGAGTCAGAGGCATGGTTGGGGTCCCCGATAACCAGCGGGTCCCCAACCCTCACCTCCAGCAGCCCATGCTTCTCACCTGAGCTCCAGATCAGCAGTTCATTGCCCTGGTGGACACTTCAGCTTGGACATCCATAGGACTGTCCAACTCACATGTCCTAAATTTCCCTCCTCATCTTCCACCCTCAAAGCTGGACATCCCATCTGTTCTGTGTTTCAGTAAAGAGCACCAGCATTCACCCCAATTTATAGAACAGAACGTGTCATCCTCCACTCCCGGCTCACACCCCCCCCACATCCAACAAGTCCTTCTTAAGCCTAAATCCATCCACCTCTCTCCATGCCCAGCAAGCCCCCCTCATCTCTCTGCCCTCCTGCCTGTGCACACACAGGTGCATTTATACTCTATCTTGATGCTGTCCCATGAGGTGCCCACAAAGCCACATGTAGCCATTGGGCACTTTGAAATGTGTATTGACCAAATTAATCCATGCAGTAAGTATAATAATACCCTGGATTTTGTGAACACTCAATATAAATAGAAAGAATGTAAAATATCTCACTGATAATTCTTTATTGGTTCCATGTTTAAATGATAATTTTGGGTAATTCATAGTCATAATTGGCTAATTCATTTTACCTGTTTATTTATTCTGGTTTTTTAATGTGGCCACCAGAAAATTTAAAATGATAGGCGTGGCTGCATTCTGCTGCTATTGGTCACTGTGCTCCAGCCCATCAAGAGGGGAGGGACACCCTCCCATTCCACCAATCCCTAGGAGCTTTCTCCATTCAGAGGTCAGGGAACTTGCCACAAGAATTTCAACTGATCTAAAGTAAAGAAATCAGGCCTGGTGCGGTGGCCCACGCCTGTAATCCTAGCACTCTGGGAGGCCGCCGAGGCGGGTGGATTGCTTGAGGTCAGGAGTTCGAAACCAGCCTGAGCAAGAGCAAGACCCTGTCTCTACTATAAATAGAAAGAAATTAATTGGCCAACTAATATATAGAGAAAAAATTAGCCGGGCATGGTGGTGCATGCCTGTAGTCCCAGCTACTTGGGAGGCTGAGGCAGAAGGATTGCTTGAGCCCAGGAGTTTGAGGTTGCTGTGAGCTAGGCTGATGCCATGGCACTCACTCTAGCCTGGGCAACAAAGTGAAACTCTGTCTCAAAAAAAAATAAAAATAAAGTAAAGAAATTGTATTTCAGAGCTTTAGCTTCCGTCCATGTGCAGTGGATAGGTAGCCACCAATGGGGCCTGCATTTTCAGGGTACTGGTAATGCCTGGGCAGACTGAAGGCAGAGGGAACCAGGAAGGGCGGCAGGACTGCCTCGCTTGTGAGCCAGGGAAGCCGTGCGGTGCGTGCTGCCGTGAGGAAGGAAATGAGGCAGCTCTGTCCCTGAGAACCATTATTTGTTCAGGTAGGGGGGTGCTATGTGGGTGTGGGTGCAGATTTCATCGGGGGGAGAGGAGATCAGTGCCCACGGGTCAAGGACGTGGAGTTGCCTGAATATGGGGAGTAGCCGATATTGAGCTCTAGAGAGTTTTAAGAGAATGGCCTTTTATCTTAGAAAAAATGAGGGAGAGACCTTAAGAAAGGCAGCAAAGCTCAGAAACCCCTTCAGAGCACCATTCTTGCGGTTGGTACAGTATTCTTTCTGGAACTCTCTGGAAAGTCACATTTTACAGACTTTTAAATATTATCATATTTTCTCCTCCATTGTAATTTCTGTTGGATACCATCAATACTTCCATAAAGCCCACCGCACTCGGACGGCATGTGTGGTGGGCTGGAAAGGAAGGGGGTTTGGAGGTGGGGAAGGGAAGGCCCAAAGGTGTGGAGCAGCCCCACACTGATAAGGACAGATCTCCCAGACACAGGGGTCCAGGTGCAGCCGGGAGCAGCCAGGGGGAGCACTGGGCAGGGAGCTGCAAAAGGATGGAAGGCTCAGGAATGGCTGCGGACGAACACTGACTCTCCCAGTTTCACCTGGAGGATGGCCCTGGAAGGGAGACTGAGTCTCATCCCATCCTGCCGCCTCTTCTGCCCATCCTTTCCCTCCCTGGCTACCACCTCTCTCTCTTGTCTTCAAGACTGAGCTCCGACATCACCTCCTCTGGGAAGCCTTCCCAGATGCCCTAGTCTGGGCGAGGTGTCTTTCCTCCATGCTCCCATATTCTTGATTCCATTGTCACTGTCTGTCCCCTCAACTCGCTTTCTCAGCAGTGGGCAGGAAGCAGATGTGATTTACCTTTGTCATCCCAGTGCCCAGCTCAGGCACTAACACATAGTAGGTGCTCAGCAAACATCTGCTGAATAAATGAATGGTGTCAGCCAGATTCTGGGTACAAGAGGGACATCCTGGTCTCCAAGTACCACCTGAGGTTCATTTCAACTCACTCCACCTCCAAAAAACTTCTGGTTTCCCGCTTGACCATCTCCAAGTTTCAACAAATAACTCCTGACCTCTCCAAAGCTCCAGGACAGGAGGAGGTGGTGGGCATATGTTCGGAGGCCCTCTGATGAGAGAGTTTTTCCTAATGCTCCCATCACTTAAACAAACTGGGATCCTGATTGATAGGAGAGCCATTTTTACAAAGACTGGGAAAAATGGCTTTTAATATCAGTTTTTAAGAAAGAAAGTATGGCCCCTATAAACTGTTAAACTTCACTTTATTGACCATAAATCTGTATTTTGCTCAATGCAAAAGTTTTTCATCTTGTACAGAAAAATGCTGAAACAGCGACAACTGCCGAAAACAAGAAGTTTTCTCTTACGAACAATTTATATGAAAAAGTTATTGGATTTCTGGTTAGGGAGGCCAGGCCAGGCATCTGGAGGCTCCCCCTCCCACCCCCAGGGCCAGGCCAGCGGGTGCCAGACGCGACCCATTGCTGATCAATGTCAAGAGAAAATTAACCAATTGTAAGTCTATTAAGTTGTGGGCACCAGGGATTTCAGAGCCTGGAGCCAAGATGTGTTTCTCCCTGAGGACCGTAAACTGAGGTTTTCTTTGCTGAAAGTGCAGCCAACAGCCTTTCTTCCAAAGAAAGGGAAGAAAGAGCTGCCTTTGGAGAGCATCTACAAGCTACTAGGTCATTGCACAATTATTGTCTCATTTAAATACACGAGGTGGGCTTTGCACAAATAAGCAAATGTGAAATTAGAGAGGTTAAGAATTTATCCAGAGCCTCACAGCTTGGAAGTTACTAATTTATCTCCCTAAGCCTCAGTCTCCCCATATATATAAAATAAAGCTAGAAGTGTTTACCCAGGGCTGGCACAGCGTAGATACCCAGGAAACGTTTGCTTCCTTCCTGGAGTCAGGGAAGGGCAAAGTAGGGTTTCAAAGCCAAGTCTGGGTAACTCTAAGACCCATTCTTTTTCCCCTGCAGAAATTGCCTTCCATATCAGTCTCTCTGAAACCAGTTGCCCTAGGGGCATGGGATAATTGTGCCTCCTGTGTATACCTGGGCCAGAGGAGCAATATTCTACACAAAGAAAGTCAACCCACCATAAACATCGTACATTTCTGACAAGCACCTGGCACGTTCCTTCCAAGGACCTCCTCCTACAGCTTCCAGTGCCAGGAATTTCACCATGAGGTTATACACTCTTGAATTAAGGTATTAACTCATGCCAAAGTGAAAATATTCTTGGTTTGAGTTAACATATTTTAAAAAAATCATAATATCAGAGCTACAAAGAATCCCCAGAAGTATCTAGTCCATGAAGAGCACACAGGGCATATCAGTAAGCCCAGTCCTACTGATTGGTTGTGCCTGCTGGAGGGCTGTGTTAAAAAGGATTCTGAGGCCGGGCGCTGTGGCTCACGCCTGTAATCCTAGCTCTTGGGAGGCCGAGGCGGGCGGATTGCTCAAGGTCAGGAGTTCAAAACCAGCCTGAGCAAGAGCGAGACCCCGTCTCTACTATAAATAGAAAGAAATTAATTGGCCAACTGATATATATATAAAAAATAAGCCGGGCATGGTGGCGCATGCCTGTAGTACCAGCTACTCGGGAGGCTGAGGCAGAAGGATCACTCAAGCCCAGGAGTTTGAGGTTGCTGTGAGCTAGGCTGACGCCACGGCACTCACTCTAGCCTGGACAACAAAGTGAGACTCTGTCTCAAAAAAAAAAAAAGAAGGATTCTGAGGTTAAAATCTAGGCTTGGTGGGGAAAAATGTCATATTCTATTGGTAAGGTCTGCTTTAGGCAGGAAAGCAACTTGGCAGAGAGGCTTATGAAAACCTCTTTAATGGTGTCCTAACTTCCACTCTCCCCTTCCTCTTGCCATCTCATTAAATCTGCCAGAGTCGTCTTCCTACCACAGAGATGTGATCCCATTAATCCCCAAGTTCAACATCTTTCAATTTACCCATAGGACAAAATACAAAGCCCTTCACGAAATGCTTTCCCCTCTCTCTCTAGCCTCACCTTCTGTCCCTCCTCTCACTCGTTATACCCCAGCAGTACTGAACTACTTAATTTACCCCAAACACTCCACGTTTTCTCATAGTACCACATTTTCATACCATTCTACATAGAACAACTTCTCTCAACCTTCCCAAACAGCAAACTCCTACTCATCCCTCAAAACCTAACTCAAGAGTCAACTTTGTGAAGCCTTCCTTTACTCCCCAGTAGACTTACATGCTTCTTCTGCAATGCCTCACTGCATGCTGTGTGTTAATCTATTAAAGGCTTATTGCATTGTTGGCCCCCTAAGGGTAGGAACACATTTAATTTTCCTCTGTGCCCTGAGCATACAGCTTAGAGCCTATCACAATGACAGATAATAAATATTTGAGTGTGTAAATAAATGAGTGTATGAATAATTTTCCCTCCCTAATGCATATGCTTGTTCATCAACCTTTGAAACCAGATGGACCTTTCAAATACACACATCATTCTGTTGACACACATCTATGGAGGCATGGCTAGGAGGTACAGGAGTGATGGAAGCAGACACAGTCCCTGCCCTCATGGTCCTTATAGTCTGGTGGCAAAGACAGGTAATATATGGAAGATAGACAAATGCACTTGTATTTACAAAATAGGAAGGATATGATGAGGATGAACACAGCGCTGTGATGGAAGAAAGGGGTGGACCACTCAGTCGAAACTTTGGAGAAGGTAATTGTAAAGACCTGCAGCATAAAAAGGAGCCAGCTGTGCAATCTAGGAGACAGGGATTCTAAGCACACAGAAAAGACCTGCAGAGTTTTCAAGGTAGTAAAAGCTTGATCTGTCTGTTGCCAAAAGGAAGCACAGAGGCTAGGGAGGAGTGACAAGAGAAGAGAAGAGAAGAAAGAGAAGAGAAGAGAAGAGAAGAGAAGAGAAGAGAAGAGAAGAGAAGAGAAGAGAAGAGAAGAGAAGAGAAGAGAAGAGAAGAGAAGAGAAGAGAAGAGAAGAGAAGAGAAGAGAGGAACAGGATAAGGCTGTGGAGAGAGGCAGAGGCCTGATCATGCAAGGCCTTGCCAAAGGAAGGAGTTTGGATTTTATGCTCAGAGCAGTAGGGAACCATGGAAGGTATTTATGCGGGAAAGTGACATGGTGTGATGATTTAGTTTTTAAAAAGGTCACTCACGCTGCTGTTTAGTGAATGACTCATTTGGGAGACTATTGTAGTCATCAAGGCAAGAGAGAATGTTGGCTTGGCCATGGATGGTGGAAAGAATTGATGGATTGGGAGCATATTTTGGAGGGAAAGGAAATAGGACCCTAAGCTCCACACCCATTAGCTCAAAAGCCCAAACACAGTCTCTCCGTACGCGGCTCTAGTCCTCAATTGCCTCTCTAGGCTTCTGACTTTGGTTGAGAAAAGTTGCTCCATCCCAGAAAAAGCCACGTGGGCTGGAAGCACACAACACACTCAGCCTGCCATGTAAGAACACAGGGATGAAGGTCACTTGAGTGTCTAGAATCCCTGCCCAACGTGAACCAAGGTAGAGCTGGCATGATTCCAGGATAAGCCCAAATAGCAATTGTCACATGCAAAACAGAAGGTGCCCTCCTTTCTAACCATGTTTTGCTAGTCATTGAATTAAAATGCCAAAAATGGAAAAACAAGCACCACATATACTCACCAGCAAATTGGTATTAACTGAACAGCACCTAAGTGGACACATAGGTGCTACAGTAATAGGGTATTGGGCAGGTGGGAGGGGGGAGGGGGGCGGGTATATACATACATAATGAGTGAGATGAGCACCATCTGGGGGATGGTCATGATGGAGACTCAGACTTGTGGGGAGAGGGGGGGGAAATGGGCATTTATTGAAACCTTAAAATCTGTTCCCCCATAATATGCTGAAATAAAAAAATAAAAATAATTAATTAAATAAAATGCCAAAAATGATGGTATTGGAAAGTGTGGGCTTTAAGGCCTAAAGAGGAAAAGGAAAAAGATGAATGGGGCAAAGGGAATTGACCAAATGTGGGGCCACTCGCTCCTCTCTCAAGATGACAGGAAGAAAACAAGATGAAAAAAGATCTTTAGGTCTAGGTTTTAAGTTAGAAGTAAGTTCATAGGTATCCATTTCATCATTATGTTTTATAACTTGGATATAATATGTATTCATTTGTATGTATCGAATATTATATTGAAAAAGAAAGAAAAGATAGCTCTTCAGGGGAGAAAGTGAAACTACCTCTGCGTGCTCAATATCTAATGAGCACGTAAAATAAAAGGTGGAGTAAAAGTGTTGGCAGCTTTGAGTTGATGAGCTGAGTACTAGAAGGCAGGTCAGAACAAAGATTAGGTCTGAATCCCTGGTTCATTTATTCATTCAGTAACCGTTGGCTCGTGCATGCTCTATGCTCTATGCTGGGCTTGGGGCTGCCCTTGCAGAGCTCTTGAGCCAGAGGGGGGTAGGCAGAGCAGAAAACCATCGCTGGGGGACATGCGTGTAAATGCTGATGAAAGCCTGGCCCCACCCAGGCAGGAGAACTTAGGGAATGTTTCCCAGAGCAGATGACAAAGGCACTGATCCTACAGAATAAACAGAAGCATTTCAAGTGCACAGAGCAGTAATGAGCTGGTGCCGGCTGGTACCCGCCTGAGACAGCCAATTATGCGCATCTCTCCCACTCCAGTTTAGGGACATCCAGTTGGTAGCTTGAAACTGACCATGGTGGGAGCATTTACACCATGGAAATTGGCAAATGCTACTAATGAGGGTGAAGGATCAGTTGGTGGGTTGGTTGGTTGATCTGTTTGTTTGTATTTTCCAGCACACCATTGGGGGTGAGTGTTAATAGTGCTAGGAAGACTTTTGATGTTCATAATAAGGGGGCATTGAGGAAGGTGAAGATAAAGTCAAAGGCCATGAGAGTAAATTCCTGTGCCAGGGAAGACCTTTTGGATAACAGGAAATCTGGAATCCAAGAGATCTGAGGTTGAATCCCAGTTTTGCAGTGTTCTAGTGGATGATCTTGGCAAATCATTTCATTTCCTTCAGCCTCAGTATTGAGGCAGGAGAAAGTCACATGATTGGAGTTGAAATTTAGAGAAATTACTATAGCAGTGACAGACTGGAGGTGTGGGGATCTCAAGGCTGAAACAATTATCTAAGGAAGAGGTGATGGAGAAATAAATTAAAACAGGTCCGCTAGGATGAATGAGAATTAACAGGTTCAAGAGATATTTAGTAAGCCCATGGGCCATACCTTGTGCCTGATTGGAGTCAGAGAATGAAAGGCAGGAAAGATAGAAAGACAGGATATGAGGAGTGAAAGAACTCCTAGCTTAAGAGAATAAGTGGACGGTGGTGCCATTTGCTGTGAGATTGAACAGAGGAAGAGAAGCACGCTTAGAGAGAAAGTGGGCACTGGTTTGTGGTATCTTTGAGATACTCAAGGACGGATGTCCTGTAAGCAGTTGGATATAGGGTAAGAGCTCAGGAGAGAGGGTGGAACTGAAAGCACCTACCTAGGATAACATCCCTGGGAACATTTGCGCAGTGCACACCCGTGTCCCACTTTAAAGTGCCCCTCCATGAAATAACAAGCAGGACCCCAAGACCCTGCTCCCACTGCCACAAGTTTCATATCCTTCCAGGTGTCCAATGGAGAATGGAGGGTATTCACTAAAGCCTCAGTGTTTTATTAAGAAATTTGAAGAAATCCAGAATTCTAGAGGCTGTATCTGTGGTGCTTTCATGTCTTTGCATCTTCACACACATTTCTAGTAATTTTTTAGTCGGAAGAAAATAAGTCAAGAGGAATTAACGTGGATTTAGCAATTATCATAGGCAGGGGACCACCCCCCACCCCGGGCACGGTCCATGAGGTAACTTATTCAGTCTTGACAACAGACATTATTTCCTCATTTTGCAGATGAGAACTTTAAGGCTCAAAGAGGCCACTTGGCTTCTCTAAGATCACAAAGCAAATAAGTTGCACAGGTACGTTTTGAATGCAGATCTACCTGACCCCAAAGCCTTAGGCATGACATCATGGCTCCCAAATGACCTGTTCACTGTTCTACAATAAAATGAGCCACATATTTTATACCCTTGCATGGCTGTTAACTGCCTTTTCTTGAGGTGGACTGTCTTTGAAATCATGCCCTTGCTATCAGCAAGGGGTGTTCAAATGATTCTGCTACAATATGATTGTTTGATTTCTTTTTTCTTTATTTCCTTTGCAAAATAAAAAGTTGGCAGCCTTGTGTTGGTCCTCAAAATATTCTTTTAACATTTCCTGGTCCATGAAATCCAAAATATTGGAAATGACTGTAGGACCTCATGCTGAAATTTCACCTTGATGTTTTAAAAGATAGGGGTAGAAATAATTCTGCCCTTCACCGTGACTGTGCATGAGAGACATATGGGGACCCTTGCTCTCCCTGCAAGGGCCACTTCACGCCTGCCATTCCAGGGCTCACACCAAGAATGAATAGGCAAAAGCCTTTAGATGCATCAGCGGCTTGCTCTGAACTCCTAGCTGAGACAGAGAAAAGTTGATCTTCCAAAGATCATTTTTAAAATTTCATTCCTGGTTGATAAAACAAGATGGAGGGGATTAAGAGATGAATATTAACAGTGGAATCTCACAATATACCTTTTATATCCTCTCTTCCCCAGACAAGTGCTCTACCCAGAGCCCAGGGGAGACGAGGTTTTCTTTAAAATCTTTGAGGTCAACAAACAGGACTATTTTGAGATTCCAGGACTGGAGACTGCTTTTCTACTTCCCCAGCCCATCAGGGAGGAGCCCAGCGGTGCTGGTTTCTTCTCCTCTCCCTGGCTGTGGCTTTCTGTGCTTAGAAGGAGGTTTTCCCTCCCTCCCTAGAGAAGAGTCTGTATTTGTGGGGAAAAAAATTATTGGACCTACTACGTGCTAGGCACTATGTTAGGCAATTTCAAGCATACCATTTCATTTCAGTTTTTTAGTTTATTTTTATTGCTTTTCTGATTTCAAAAGTAATGCCTACCCATTGTAAAAAAAAAAAAAATTTACATACCAGCTTAGATAAGTTGTATAACCTCTCTGAGCTTCAATTTCCTTGACTATAAAATAGAGATAAGAACTAAACAATATTGTGGGTGAAAATGCCCCATTTCATCTTTAGAAACAATCACTATTAATACTTTGGTGTATATACCCCAGGCAGTTTTCTGTTAATACATATCAACATTTGTTATTAATAATAATTTTGCACAAAAATGAGATCACATTACACTAATGCTTCGTGGCTTGTTTTTCATGAAAATCTTTACATGTTAAGGTATGTACACACCTAAGAATCAGGTTTTATAAGCCAACAGGTAGATGAGGAAACAGAGGATCATGGAGGTTAAGCAACCCATACTAAGTCCATAGAGTCAGACAATGGAAGCAAAACACAAATCTCATTTGTTTGCTTCGAAGCTCATGTTCTTACTACTGCACCTCAGTTTCTTAGACAACAAGCCACAGTGGAAAGAGGGTGCACCCCCAAATAAGGTGAGAATCTGGAGGCAAAAATCACACAGTCTGGTGGTGGTACCATGTGGTGGCAGTGGGATCTAGAAGGATGTCAGAACTGAAGTCAGAAAACCTCAGTTTTAGCAATGACTTGTAATAGTTTATGACATCAGACACCTGAATAACCTCTCCAAGCCTCAGTTTGACCTCCTATAAAATGGGGACAAGAATAGTGCCTGCTTCATAGCATTGCTGTAAGGGTTGAATAAAGCGAACACATGTAAATGACCTGGCACATTTCTGAAGGTCTTATCATGTACCGGGCATGGTGCTAGGCTCTGTGGATTCAAAGACAAGTGAGACATAGTCCCTGACCTCAAAGGATTGACAGAGGAATCATTAATTAATTTTTTTAATTTTACAAAAAGGATTGACAGAAGAGACACTTATGTGCCCCCAAAGTGTAACAAGGGTAGAGACAGACACCTAGAGGCAGGGTCTTCTGGGGATACAAAGGAGGAAAGGTGAGCACAGGGAGGGGGAGGGCTGGGCAGGTTTTACCAGAATGTGTGGAGAAGCACAATCCAGCTAACAAATCTCTTTATCTGCTACAAGAAATATAAATCCTTAGATATGCAATACAAAAATATATATAATTTTGAGTACAACACCTGAATATGACCAGTAAGTATATTTCTCACTAAATGTCAATATGCAACAACTATTCTCAGCCAGTGCTTAACTAAACAAATTCTCCAGATCCCAACTAAGTGTTCTGACAATGGAAGGATAAAGGCAGCAGGTGACAGCCTCAACGCAGAGGCCACAGACAATGGCTCCAGCTAAAGACAGGCACCTCCAACCACAGAACACCCTGTATCACTGAACCCCAGTAGGGAAACTGCAGGCCAGAGTGTTAGCAAAACACAGGTAAAGACAGAAATCTCTTGTCTCTCTCACAGAAGTCCAGGCAGGTAATCTAGAGCTGGTTTGACGCTTAACCAAGGCAGGGATGTAGCTCTCTCCTCTGTGTTGCTCTGTCATCATGGCCTCATCCTCATGGTCAAAGATCCAGCCATCAGGTTCGTGGGGGTGAAGGAAGCAGGGAGAAGGGCTAAGAACATGGGGACTTTGTCTCTTAGGAAGGCTCTTGGGAGCTGCCCACTACTTTACCACCTACGTCTCATGGACCAAGCAAGCCACACATCCACAACTAGCTTCAAGGAAGGCCAGGAAATGTAGTCTTTCTTCCAGGCAGCCATGTGCCCAGTCAACAATCCCATGACTACGGGAAAGGAGAGAATGAATTGGGCTCAACTAGCTAGCAGTCTCTGCCAGCCAGGGCTTTCTAGGTCAGGCCAAAGACAGATTTAAGATTCTAAACCCAGAAGGGCTCTGGCATCTAGGCATCTAGAGAATGGGACAGTGAGAATTTCTAGAAATGACCCCCAAGACTCCATGCTCCCTAATCCCTAGAACTATGTGTGGTGTGAGATATTAATTATTGTGTTGCATTTCATGGCACTGTTGACCTTAAAAGGGTTATTATCCAGGTAGCCTAATCTAATCACATGATTCCTTAAAAGCAGAGAATTTTCTCCAGCTGGTGGCAGGAAAGGAAGTCAGATTGCAAGCTCCATCGCTGGCTCGCTGATGGAGGGGACCCTGGGAGAAGGAACGTAGGAGGTCTTGGGAAATGGTAGCCAGCATGCAAATGAAAACATCAGGCTTACTGATAGAACCATAAGGAACTGGATTCTGCCAACAACCTGCATGAGCTTAAACACAGATTCTTTCCCAGAGCTTCCAGAATTGTACCTGGCCCAATCCAGCCCAGCCAACGCCTTGATTTCAGCCTCACGATACCCTGAACACAGAACCCATTTGAGCCTGCCTGGACTTCTGACCTAGAGAAGGGTGGACTAATAAGTGGATGTTGCTTTAAGCCGCTAAGTTTCTGGTGATTTGTTACACAGCAATAGACAGTAGCACGTAAGACACCCTTGCTTCCCCATATATCCTCTGAGCCTGCTGCTTTGGCTTATGATGCCTTCTCAGAAATGTGTATGACGTTTGAAAGAAAGGTAGACAGTAGACTTAAATGTTATAAGTGAAGGGTCCCACTCCCAGAGAACTAAAGCATTTATAAAACCCCAAATTACACCTCGCCATTAGACACGGTCCTTAGAAATACACCGATTCTGTACGTAGTTCTTCAGTCTTGTTCTCTCCTTTCCCAAGTCCACCTCCCTAAGTCAGATGCACATTCAAGAAAGCTAAGGATTTTACTATTCTACCTTTGTCACCACTGCGTTGAGTTTATGAGACTTATATGTCTTGTCACTAGCCTCAAAACTCTCATTTTTTCCATTATTTCCATAACACAATAAAGTCAAAATAACAATCATGTGCAAACAAGGCAAGGAACACTGCTACACAAACAAAGATGGCATAATTGCTGAAACTGGACTCTCGGGGGCCAGGCAGCACCAACATGGGACAGCCCCGAGCCTTCTTGGTTGGCCAATGTAGGGAATCCCCACGTCAGCTGGCAGCAAGCCATTTACAGGTGCCTGTGGGATTCAGGAAGGGGGGGTTGTGCCAGTTGCCCTGCAGAAGCTGAGGACCCCTGCTCCACGTGGCAGACCCTGTCCTGGTCCTGTCTTCGTCCCTTCCTTTGTCTCTCTGATTCTGACCCCTCTCGGTGTCCCCAGTGGGCTGCCTGTGTCAGCAGGGCCACATTTTGGTCACGTCTGCTTAGAATTCTCCCTCTCTCTGGCTGAATGTCCTCCAGGCTGAGACGCTATATGCAAGATTTTCATCAGCTACGTCACCTGTGGCACCAGGTCCTGGTGTTCTCAACTCGCCAAAGCACAGATGTGTACAAGCTGGAACTTAGGAGACTTCTCTTTCCTCCAAGGTTCTATTACTTCCTTAGAGCTGCTGCAAAAAGTACCACAGGCTGGACGGCTTAAACAACAGAAATTTATTTTTTCACCATTCTGGAGGCTGGAAGTCCAAGGTCAAGATGTGGGCAGGTTTGGTTCCCTCCGAGGCCTCTCTCCTTGGCTTCTAGAAGATCATCTTCTCCCTACCTCTTCACACCATCTTCCCTCTGAATGTGTCTGCGTCCAAATTTCCTCTTCCTGTAAGGACACCAGTCATGTCAGATTGCAGCCCACCCTCAGGACCTCACTCCAACTTCATTACCTCCACAAAGACCCTGTCTCCAAATAGGGTCATATTCTCAGCCACTGGGGGCAGGACTCCAGCGTCTGAATTTGGGGGCAGGGGTCACAATTGAGCCCCTAACAAGGGCACACTCTGCTAAGGGCTTCCGCTGCCAGTTTTCAGGAAGAGTCTGTTTTTCTGGTAAGTGTTGTTGGCTTTTTCTCCACTGTGTGTTTTCACCCTCTCTGCCCTTCTCTCTCAACAAAGGAACCTTCTAGAGCTTTTAGTCTAAAGTCGAAAATATCAGGCTCTGTACACAGTGGCTTCGTGGTCCTTCCTGGGTCTTCCTAGCACATCCGCCACTCCTGGAAGCAGCTGCCCAGACATCCCCTGAGGACTCAGAACAAGCCTCCTGTCCCTGTGCTAGCAGGCAGGGACAGGACTCAGAACAAGCCTCCTGTCCCTGCACTAGCAGGCAGGGTGGTGGCTTTGGGTGAGGCAGCTTCTGCAGAGCCATCAGGGAGGGGGCTCAAGAGCCCCAAAGTCAGATTTGGTAGCTGATGGCTGTTTGTGTCACCCCTGCTGGTAGCAGGCTATCCTGAGCCCACGGGGGCAGGCCAAAGCCTGCAGGCAAATCCTACTGGCCCGACCCAGTTAGGGTGACCACACACAGGTAAGGAGCCAGTGGTAGCCTCCAAATCTTGTGCCTCCAGACCCAGGCACCTGGGGGGCCAAAAGACAGGGGAGAGAGTGATTCGCTCTGTGTCAGCTCTTACCATGGGCCGGCCTCTCTCCCGGGCCTCATCTCCGCGACCGTTCTACACTCCTTTTATAAAGACAGACTCGGAGACAGAAGAATCTACACTGCGTCACAAAGCTTGGAAGTTGATGGAGCAGGATTCAAACCCAAGTCAATCTACCTCCAAAGTGTACGTGATTTATTTACTCTTCCTTTCTTGAAGAATTCCTCTCCCTAATATCCAGGGAACATAGGAGAATGGGAGAGGTCTCAGAAATCTGAAGCAGGAAAATCACTGGCCTCAGGATAAGCATAGATTCTGAAAACGGTAGGCAAGAGAGTTAGTAGCTGGGTTTTGAGCGAATTCATTGAGATATTTCTCTGATTTCCGGTAGCTTTTTTGTCTCGCTCTAACTCACTATCCAGGCTGCCCTGAAACAGGAAAGCTCAAAGATTGGCATCACGCTTTGAATGGAGGAAAGGAAAATGCTGCTATATGAGCAAACATAAATGTGACAAGGGACCTCCAAAGTGGTCTCCACCCCTTGCTCACTCCAGTGCTCCTTCTGTACAGCAGCCAACGGGTCTTGCAAATGTGCAGCTCTGAGCCTCTTGCTCTTCTGCCTAAACTTCCTGTGGCATTGCATTATCCTTCAGCATAAAATTCAAGCTCACCATGCCCACCAAGGCCCCTTCCTATTTCCCCAAGGCCCAGCCCCTGCCTCCTCTCTCTCTCTCTCTGCACCTCCTTTTATAAACACTCACTGCGGCTGGAGCTGAGGTCAGGGACCACACCTGCACCCCAGCCCTAGCAGAGGTCAGCCCTAGGCCAGACCTAGCAGAGAGAAGGCACTTAGCATGGTCTGCAAATGTGTGAATGAGGGAGCAAAGGAATGACTTTAAGAGAGCCAAGTGGGTATTCCTGGCTCAACACTTCTCCTGCAGGTAGTGGCTCCTGGCTGGATCCTTCCACCTGTGTCTCTGGCCTCCCTAGGTCCTCAGAGTCCTCTCTACCCAGCTACAGATGAAGAAAGAGAGAGCGGAGCATGTAGGGAAGGTTGGAGGGTCTAGAAGCCCACTGTCCACCAGCCAGAAGCAGACAACGGCCCCGCCTCACTGCAGGGAGAGCTGTAAGCCTAGGAGATGAAGGACGTGGACCTGGCCGTGGACACACGGCAGGCTCTGGCACGGCCCCAGAGCATCCTGCCCACAGCAAACTCCCCAACATCTATGAAATTCCCCAACACTTGTCCAGAGTGGACCCTTCTTTTCCCCTCTGCCCCCTTTTTCCTCAGCCCTCTAACCCATTCTCTTTGCATTTTGTGCTTTCCCAGTGCAAACCTGTTCTTACCTGTGTAATACGAGGTGGCAGGTGAGGGAGGGGGCAGTGACATCATTTCCTTGGAGAGCAAGGCAGGAACTGTGCCCCTCTGCCTCCATCCCATGCCCCCCCCCACACACACACACACACGGCTGTCTTAATCTGCCTGGGCTGCTGTCACAAAATACCCTAAACTGGGTGGCTTATAATCAACAGAAATTCCTTTCTCACAGTTCTGGAGGTTGGGAAGTCCAAGATCACGACACCAACAAGTTCAGCATCTGGTGAGGGCCTGTTCCTCATAGACAGCCCCTTCTCGCTGTGCGCTCCCATGGTGGGCGGGGCGAGGCAGCTCTCTGGGTCCCTTTATGAGGGCACTGGTGCCATTCATGAGGGCCCCACCCTCATGACCTACTCATTGCCCAAAGGCCCTGCCTCCTAATAACATCACCTTGGGGGTTAGGATTGCAAAGCATGCATTTGGGGGGCTGCAAACATTCATATCACCACCGCAGCCTCATGTGGGGCTGAGCACGCAGAGGAGTTCTCTGCAGCTTCCTCACACCAAGGTCTAGATGTGTCTCAACCACACCACCAGGTTGGCCGTGTCAGCGTAGATGTGGGTTTTGCAAGAGAATGTCCATTTTCTGCTAAGAGGCCTGGGAGCTCGGCTGACATCCTCGCCACGTGCCCAGCAGCCCAGCCAGTAAGCGGGGTGGGGGAACTGAAATTTCACTTTCTCAGAAACAGCAGATTCAGCAGCTGTGGCTGCTACAGGAGACACAGATCTGCGCCGGCTTAATTTCCCTCAGCCTTTATCACCATACACAAAGCAAGAGCTCTTATGCCCTGTCCGGCGGCCAAGGACTCACCTCGTCTGGCATTGGTGAAATGCTATCCCGGCCTCCAGAGTCACCAGACACCTTCCCCCAACACCCGCATGGCTCGGATCCTCCCCGGCCCGGGGAAGGCTGTTCCTGGCCAGGACAGACACCGTCCTCGCTGCCATCTGGGGTTCTTGGAGGACCAAGTCCCTACCAGAAAGGGAGCCAGGTTTGGGCCCTGCAGGGAAGACCGTACCGGGGCCCGCGTGTTCCCCACCTCCAAGCCTGAGCCCCGAGAAGTGGGAGGGGAGCCATTCCCAGGACCTCTGTATCATTTGAGCAGAAATGATTCTGCATTTCCTGCAGAAAAGGAATAGCGACCTTAGGGAGGGGTGTTCGGTCTCTAGACTTGGGATTTTTGTGTCAACCTTAAAAAGCAAACTTTAATCAGAGCCACCTGTGGCGAGGACCCTGAGGGTGAGGGAAAGAGGGTGGGGCAGTCAGGGAGACAGGCAGGAAGCAGGTGCTGCCAACACCATCTGTCCACAGCTGGTCTCCTGTCCCCAGGACCCATCTCAACCTGAGCTCTGGCTCCTACTCCAGGGCCACGCTGGGCAGTCCAAACACAGTGTCCAGCTCACCTCTGCCCCAGCCCCTCCTCACTCCAGCAACCTGCCCTCTCCCCTGCCCCAGCTTCCCTCCCCTATAACCTGAGAAAGGCCCCTCAGCTCACCCGGGCTGTCTCCTCCTTCTTCTTAGGGCCCCAGGCAGTGATCCCGAGGGCCTATCTGCTCAAACCCACTTACCAAGTCCCCTGGAAAGTCCTGGATGTTGTTTTATCCCCTTCATTCCTTCAACAAACCCTCCCCAACCCCTAATTCATACGCAGCCTCGTGCTCAGCTCTGAAGGTAAAAGCTGACCAGTACCTCTTTTCTGCCCTCTGCAAGCTCTCAAATTCAAAGAAAGGAGATAAGCACAAAAATAAGGACGATGTTATTAACGAGTTAGTGTTCAACACTTTGGAGCGCCTACTACAAGCGAGACCCTATAAAATGCATGCTATAATGTAAAGACCACTGTGACCCAGTCCCTGGAAGAGAAAAAGAAACATCAACACCCAATGTCTCACTCTGCTGCAAGTTCACCCCAAGAAACTATGGAGATTGAAGACCCTCGCTCCAAAACCCTGCAGGGGCTCGGTTGGCTGATGCATCCAAGACGGTTTCCTTCTCGTTGGAGGTTTTGCAGCAGGTGTCACTGGTGCCCCACAGGTGCTGTACACATCAAGGCTTGTCACTGCAGGTGCTGGGGATATTCCCCGGAGCATCTCTGGCCCCAGGCGGGGCAGAGGCCAGAAGTACCGGGGAACTGGTGCCACTCCCACCCCAGCACAGCCCTCGACCAGTGACAGAGGGACAAGTACGGGCCCCGGCTGCCTCCCTCCCAGTGACGGTGGTGGCGGCACCTCTGAGGTGTGTCTCACGTGCTCTCCCAGCAAGATCCTGTCCCAGTGGCCCAAAGCAACAACCTGCTCGTTAACTCACCCCTTATTGCCTTCCTTCCCTTCCCCAGCTCACTCACGCCTCCTGCCCCATGTCTCCTGGGATCACCTTCCGGATAATCCACTTGCACCTGAACCCCTCTCTCGAGGGCTGCTTTGGGAGGAGCCTGGCCTAGGGTTTGAAGCATCTGAAGCATTTGAAGACTTCAGGTCCTGGTCTCCACCCACATGTTCCTCTGCCGAGGCCAGCTCCTCTGTGTTCTCCTCCTCAGACACGCCGAGAGCACTGCCTCTGCTCGGATCCAACCTGCACCTCCACCTGGCCTCTCCCCACACCACTCCCAAACACTGCCCCAAAGAGCCCTCTCTTTCCTCCAAGGCACGTCCAAGGTCTGTCCCTGCCACGAGCCACTCCAGCCACCCCTGTGCTGAAGCCCTCATGTGCGTGTCTGTCTGTGTACACTTGTACGTGTGGATTCCCCTCCTCTCCTCCGTCCCCACCCGCTGAGAACGCTGCCTGAACCAACTGGGCCCCTAACCTCATTGTGTGGATTGAGGAAAGACGTAGTGGGTGGGGGGAGCGAAACTGCTGAGAAACGTGTGATTTCTTCACTTCTGAAATCCTGTCCTGAGGAAGAGAAAAGAATAGATTTAGGAGGGGGAGAGAAGGGACAGGAGCCAGAAATGGCTTAGAAAGAGAGAGAGAGAGAGGTGGGGAAGGAAGAGAATAAGTCAGGAACCACTCTCAGCCTGAAATGATTGGTTCTTAGAGAGAAAAATGAATAATTCCTTTTTTTTTTTTTAAGTTTTAAGTTTTGCCTCCTGGGAAGCTGACCTCTCTTTGTTATTTTCTGAGCCTTCCATAAAAAGATTCACTTTATTTGTGGATATTGACAATGCCATGGTCACAAAACAGACCAGCGTTATGCTGCCCACATCTTAAAATCTTAAAACAGGGGTTAAACTCTGGGTCCTTCCCCGGCTCCTGACGACTCAGCCATCCAACCGTCCTGCCTCCCACTCCCCGAGCTGCTGCGGGAGAGAGGGGCAGTGGGCACCCTCGGGCCGGAGCCGGTGACACCCCCACCCTCCCAGACCCTGGTCCCAGCCCTCTCCCACCTCGCCCTGGGTCTGACAAGCCGCCCTAATGGATTGACCGTGGCCTCTGCTGGAGGGGCTAAATATAAAACTTTCCTGCGCTCCTCTTGTCAAAGTTAAAAGCTTTTCATGTCTGTGTTAATGTTTTTTTTCTGTCTGCTGGCTCCAGTGACAGATGCGGCATCTTGTGCTGAGTAACTGGAGAGTGAATGGCTGGCAGGAGCCGGGGAGGTAGCGGTAATTTATCTCGAAGAGTTTAAGCAGGATGACATGGCTGGGAACAGAAGGGGGGCGAGGCTGTCACCTGATTACTAATTCCAAGATTTCTCCTCCAAGAGGGAAAAAGAGTGAGTGAGGATGAAGGGTACAAAAAGCAAATCAATAAACAGGTTAGCGTCCGCGTCATTATTAACTCTCGGCCTGTCAGCGCCCCATTGAAGCGATTGCTCGAGGCGGCCTCGGATTTAATGGTCAGTGCAATAGATTTACTGTAAATGTTATCGGAGGCAGGGGCGGGGGCAGGGGGCGCGAGGAGGCCTCCATTGACAAATCATTGGATTGCGCCTGGATGCATGAAGCCATTTCTGAACATGCATAAATAACCCCGAGCTCAGGTCCTGGGTGGCATTTCCTCCCTCTGATTTAAATGCTGCCGCCTGTTTTCCCTGCATCCTTCACTTCCGGAAGGTTCCAGCACCCAGGTTTCCCCTAAATCTTTCCAAGGGCCTCCTGCTCTGGCTCTCATCAAACCTGCAAAAGGTCAGGCAGCAGGTCTGCACCAGGAGCCTCTGGGATCCAGAGAGAGTGAGAGAGCCAGGAAGAAAGTGAGAGAGTGAGAGAGCCAGACGTAAGAAAGGCGGCCAAGAGTCTGAGGCTTCACCGCAGCAGGTGAGATGCCCCTAAAGGAAGCATGCCCTGAGCTCAGGGTCTAGCAGGGGTCCTCAAACTTTTTAAACAGGGGGCCAGTTCACAGTCCCTCAGACCGCTGGAGGGCCGGACTATAGTTTAAAAAACACTATGAACAAATTCCTATGCACACTGCACATATCTTATTTTGAAGTAAAAAAATAAATGGGCAAAAACACCTGCTTGTGGCCCGAGGGCCGTAGTTTGAGGACGTCTGGTCTAGGAGCTGGGAATGGCTGCTTGAGGTGCCCCCTGATCACTCTCCAATGCCCACATCCTCTGAGCATCTCTCCTCCTGTGCTTACTAACAGCACAGGAGGACTGCTAGTGGTGGGAGGACTTTAGACTGAGTCCATTCATCAGAATGTAGTTTGCTGTCCTACCTTCATACTAGGAGCCATAGCAGAGCAAGAATCCAGGAGCAGGTGGAGGCAGTAGCCAGAGAGCACACAGTAAGGTAGCCTGCTGTTTTCAAAAGCGGGGTCGCTGTGTACAGTGGTTCAGGCTGTACACTACACAATTCTAAGGGATGTCTCTCACGTAATCTATGTGAGCCCACTCTCTGGAGTTGTGCAGCATGGGAATGTCACAGCCACATTTGGCAGTCAGTCCCAACAAAGAGGCAGTGCCAGGTGGATGACAGAGAGAAGCAGCCAACTACAGAAGTGAACGCTGAGAACCTTCCCAGTAGATTCCAACCAGAATCAGAGGGGACCACTGTGAAGCCAGGCATGGGTTGTCTAAACAGCTGAGAGGGTTTTAACAGCCCGTAGGAGCCTAGACCATTGAAAACTGTTTCTGCTGACACTCAGATGAGTAAAAGCCCGTGGCAACGTCAGGCAATGCAGATTTTGTCTTAGCTATGCTGACCGTAATCTTTCAAACCAAGCATGCAGACTCAAGGTCTAGCAAAGGATTTTTGTTCTACTGGTGCCGATGAAAAGCTTAGATACAAAAAGATTCTGCTCCCTCAGGCACTGAGATTGCTCCTAGGGTCAGAGGCAGAACACAGCACCCAGGCTCTCAAAAGTGACACAACAAGATGGAGTCCAGGAAGCACAAGCTCAAGACCCCCCTCCCTAAAGCTGCCCCCAGGACAAAAGTCACCTATATTGCTAGACCCACGAAAGCCACCCAGGGATGGCAGGCCTAGGAGTGATGGCCTCACATTCCCTGTTGGGTGTCTCAGCTCTTACCTCACAGGTACCAATTTCCTATTTAAATTCCCTAGAAGGGTTTTGAACCAGAGTGTTTGAAATACCTAGCTTGTTTCTGTTCTCCTTCCTGGGCCCTAGCTGATCCACAGCCCTGTCTCAACCATGGCCCCTCCCCGATATTTTATATGCCTTTCCTGCTTAGCACTGGTCATCATCCAACATACTACATATTTCACCCATTTCTCACATTTATTTTCTGTCTCTCTCACTAAAACAAGATTAGGGCTTACCTGTTTTTTCACTGCTCTATCCCTGGAGCTGTAAAGAGTCCCTGGCACACTGGTGCTCAAAAAGTACTTGTCAGATAATGAAATGCAGACCGTGCGGGCCACCCCATTTTGGACCCAGACTGGTGCCGAGGGTCTCTGTGGGGATTCCCACTGCGGACACACTGCCCAGCCCAGCTCGCTGCACCGTCTCCAGCCTGAACCCACCAATCATCTCCTGACACTGCTGATCCCTGTGGCGGTGCAGTCACAAACCAGGTACTCATGGGGGACACAAAGGGGACTCACTGGGTGACATTGCTCTGGCCCCTGAGGGCTTGGTATTTGCACGTGTGTGTGTGTGTAGATCCACACACCTGCACACAAACCTACTGGGACCAAATTCATGTCAGAACTGAAACCCCAAGGTGATGGCAAGAGGTGGAGACTTTGGGGAAGTGATTAAGTCGTGATTAAGTGATTAAGGGCTCTGCCTTCCTGAGCGGGACCAGTGCCCTTGTGAAAGAATCTGCACAGAGCCGCCCAGCACCTATCTCTTCTGCCATGTGATTGCACCAAGAGGGCACTGTTTTTGAGGAACTGGCCCTCACCAGACACCGAATCTGCTGGCACCTGGGTCTTGGACTTCCCAGCCTCCAGATCCGTGAAAAATAAATTACTGCTATTTATAAATTACCCAGTCCAAAGTATTTTGTTATAGGGGTGGGACCAACTAAGACACCCACACACATGCATGTACACATACATACACATACCTACATATGTGTGGGCACATACACACACATGCATGCTTGCATACATATACATGTGCTCATACCTACAAATGTGCCTATATGAACATGTGCACACATACATACCACACATTGTGCACACATGTGTGCACACAAGTGCCTACACGTGTGCGAGCATGCACACATGCGCGTACACCCACACATGTGCATGTACACATATGCATATCTGCATGTATGTGGACACACGCACACACATATGTGCATGCATGCATACATATACATGTGCTTGTACCTACATATGTGCCCGCCCACATGGACATGTGCACACATGCATACCACACATTGTGCACACATGCATGTATGCACACAGACACCTACGTGTGTGAGCATGCACACATGTGTACACATCTACACAGGTGCACTATACACCTGCACACACACACACACACACACATGCACACATGCCATGGGTTGCATGGGAAGGGAATGAAGAAAAAGAATTAACCCCCCTATGCAGTCCTGTGACTGAGCTCCTGGAGGCAGGTAAGCAAACCTCTTCCTCCTTACAGATTTCAGTTTCCAGCTCCAAGGATTCATAGCAACCCCGGGTGGGGGGAGGTGGCAGTATAGGGGAGGGTGGCGGATGGTGCTTGTGTGGATGGGGTGTGTTTAGGTGGTAGGTATGTGATACAGCTGTTTAAGTATGTGGTATGTCTGTGTGCATGTGGTATGTGCCTCTAGTGGGGGAGGTATTGTAATGCATGTGGTGTGTTGATATATGTGTCCACGTGTGTCTATGTGTGTGTGTTCAGCATGTGTGTTTAGGTGGTTCTGTGTGGTGTGTGCACGTGTATTTAGTGTCACACATGGAAGTTCCTGCAGCTCATGAAGAAAATCACAAAGGGACTCCACTAGGACAGCCGGGCTCCTCAGAAGAACTGAGGACAGAACTGGGGCCCAAAGCACCTGCAAGTGTTCAGTAAGAACTGGAGCAGCCACTGTTGGCGGAAGCCCCCAGGGGGCTCTTCCCTTACTCAGACTGGAGGAAATACACTCCAGGGAAGGGGGGTGGGGCTCCAGCTGGGGCAGGCCTGGGGTCCCTGGAAGGCGGGTGGGAAGTCACACTGGGGCCTCAAGAAGCTGCTCTCCAGAGGACAAGGCCAGCCCAAGGGGCCCCGGAGGGCTTCCACGCAAAGCACTTCTCCAGGGCTTTTCTCAGGGTATGGGACAGAGTGGCACTTGGTCAGCCACCTACGTAGCCCCTTCTCGCCAAAATTCCTCTAAGGAGCATGGCCCTGCCGCACAGGAGATGGGCGACACCACTGGGTCTGCTCTAGGGGGAAGGTGTGGGGAGTTGGCAACAGGGAAGTGGGGCCCACCACAGCCCCCCTGCTGGCACCTGGGCCAGGGCACCCCTCGGAGGGAACAGTGGTCCAGGGGGTGCCGCATCACACAGATGAAGGAGCCATCTCAGAGCTGGGCGGGGCAGGGAAGGAGCAGGACCTGCGGATGACTCGGGTGGGAGGACCACATGACCCAAAGTCCTGGCGGGCACCTGGAGGCGAGGAGTGGCCTCCCAGGGGACAGTGAGCCAGACGGGAGTGCCAGAAGTGTCAGGCAAGGTGACCTCTCCACCTGGCACTGGGCTCCTTACCGGCCCAGAACGCCCCTCACCCCAGCCTCCCCTCCCGAGTGGGGCAGCGGCTGAGCCGGGCCATCCACGGGGGATGTGCCAAACAATTACTTTCCTTATTGAATATCTGATTAATTATTCAGGAGCCAAATCAATTATTCATATCTCATTTAAGCGAGGGGGGAAAAGCCACTGCCCCTTGACAGAAGCTTCTCAGCGCCTCCCAAGGCCCCGGGGACGGAGTCATCAGCGGGAGAAATTGTCACAGCAGGAATGCGGCACTGCCTCGGCTGCAGCCGCCCCAGCCCTGCGACTGCACACGCCGTCACTTCTGCGTGCACAGACCCCGCTCACACTTTCTCACACACGTGCGCACACGCCGAGCACCCACCAGGTGCCCGTCGGGCCCAGTGGTAGTGGAGACTGTCACATAAATACTCAGGTGCATAAAAGGAAAGAAGTGCTCCATCACACGGAGGAAGAAGCCAGTCCCTCGATCTGTCAGGGAAGGTCCCCCGTAGGAAATGACAGTTGAGTTAGGATTTGTCAGAGGAAAAGGCAGAGAAAGTGGGGAAGGGCAGTCCAGGTGGCGGGACTGCAGGAGCAAAGAGCACAGGTGCCCTTGGGCACAGGACAGGAGCAGGTGGCAGAGAACAGATGACCTGGAGCCTTGGGCTTACCCAGTATGGCGCCAGTGAAAGTGTGGTGGTGCCTTGGGGGATGCCATGGCTGAAATGACATCAAGCAGTGTGCAGGGCTTGGAGGCCCCTGGAGGCCAGGGCATCCCATTCCAGATGCTGGTTAGCACCCTCCCCCGGGCTCTGTCCAAGGTGCCCCTCGGCCAGGGGTGCTCACAGGGACCATCTCAGCGAGACTCATGAACCAGCAGACTTTTGTAAGTGCCAGGAGCTTTGTCACTTGCCCCTCCAGGGCTTCCCAGCAGGAATGGAGGGAGGGAGGGCAGTGGGGGGGAGCTCCCAATCACCATGGACTTCAATTCGGGAAGTGAAACTTACTGACCACTTTTTACAGATGGAGAAACCGAGGCCCAGAGAGGGGAGCTAGCTGGCCCTTAGTCACCCAGACCCAGGACCAGTGATCTGGCCTGTAGCCCCCAGACTCAGCAGTACAATGCAGGCTGTGGGGAGGGGGGGGACAGGTCGGTGGCTGCCCTTCCCACCTCAATCCAAGTGCTCCCCAAGCCTTGGGTGTGGGGCCCCGCCCAGACGCTTCTGCAGAGAGGTCTGAGCAGGGGGTGCCGTGCTACCTGCTCCCACGCTGTCCTTGCTACAGCATCTGTTTTGCTTGCTCTCTGCAGCTCTTGCTAATTCACTTGCCATGTGTGATTGTGTGTGTGAGTGTCTGTCTGTCTCTCTCCCTCTTCCTGTCTCCACTCCTCCCATCTCACTGTCTCTGACTGTCCCCCACCTGTCTTTGTCTCTCTCTTCCCCCTTCCTCTCTCTCTATTTGTATGTCTACCTGCTACCCTTCGTTGCCTTTCTGTCTTTCTGCCTTTATCCGGCTCCCACTCACTGTTGGTCTCTTTCCCTCTGTCTCTCTCCCTCCCTTTTCTCTCTTCTCACTTTCCTCTTTCTCCTCCTTTCTCTCCCTCCCAAGGCCATCCCCAGCTGGGACCCGGCCCCGTCCTCCCCCAGCCTCTCTGCCTGACCAAACCCAGGCGCCCCACACCCACTAATCAAATCTGTGACCTGATTCAATTACACCCAGCAAAAATGCAGACGTGTAACCTTGTTAATACCACGTTTATTAGAGGGAGGGGAGGAGAAAATTAAGATAGACTTCGTGTTGCTGCTAATTAGAAAAATTGAGACTTTACATCTGCGTAGCGCTGAGCAACATGTGGTGGTAACAGATGTGGGCGCATTACACAGCTGCACGGGGCGGGGGTGGCAGGGGCGGCGGGTGGGGGTGGGGCAGAAAAATGCTCCCAAGCCAGCCTAGTGCCCGAGCCGCAGCCCCTCCACGCAGGCAGCGACCCAGACCCTATGACACCCTCGGGAGCAGGAAAGCCAGGACCTGGGAGGGGACGCAGGCCCCAGAGCCACACCTTGGATGGCTGTGTGACTTGGGCCAGCCCCTCGCCATTCTGTGTCTTGAATTCCTCATTTACAAAACGATGCCGTCAGCACCGGCCTCATGGTGCTGTGGTGTGGGGGACAAATGAAACGAAGCAAGTCCAGCCCGAGCACAGGGTTTGCGCCTGCTCAGTTCTGACCTGGGTGCGTGGTGCCGAGCGGCCATGCCGTCACTGCCCCTGCCCGGCCCCGCCCCACACTCCTCCCCACCCCAACCCCGACAAGGCCAACGGGAGCCAGGGCTCGGCCCGTCAGCCACCAGGCCTTTGTGGGTCCCAGATGGCCCCATTTCAGAGCTCGTGGGGCCTGGATCCTGGGCTTCCCTTGGGAGGGAACCACAGAGGTGAAACCCCCACTTCCGGGGCAAGGCCAGGGGGAGGTGTAGGCCAGAGACGGTGGTGCCAGGCAGGGTTGCCAGATTTAGCAAAAAAGGACAAAAAACAAAAAACAGGACACCCAGTTAAATTTGAATGAAGTTCAGGCAAATGGCGAATCACTGTTCAGCATGTGCCCATGCAACCTTTGGGACATACTTATGCTAAAGCATGACTCGTTGTCCATCTGAAATCCACATTTAATGGGGCATCCTGTATTTTATCTAGCAAACCTAGGTGGAGTGTCAGGACGCTGGAGAAGGGGAGTGACCAGGGCTCCCTTGAGTCCCCCAACGCAGGCAACCAGCCTCTGGTGGGGTCAGGGGGAGACCAGTGACCTGCCCGCACTTTCCCAGCCCCGGGAGCTCAGCCCAGCCCACTCCGCACCCCACAGTGCCTCTGTCACAGCCAAGTGGAAAAGGGCTCCGGCCCAGCTCACTGCACCCCCCGATGCCTCCGGTGGGTGAGTCCTGGGACGAGGAGGAGCCCACCTTCCACCTGCAGGGCGACGCGGCAGTCAGAGCTGTGATGGAAGAAGCTGGACGTTCATGAAATGTTGCCTCCTTGTCCTGCTCTGCGTCTCCCCCCTTCTAAGGCCATCTCCTCTGGCCCTGGGCCCCTGGATGGGGCATGCCTGAGGGCAGCTAGAAGCACAGCCCCCCGGGAGCCCCTCTGGGGCTCCGCACTCCATGTATCTACAAGGCTGCATGGAAGTGACCCATAAAATCAAAGGAAAATCCCTTCGGTGCACCATGAAAAATTCAGTGATGAGGAGACCTGAGAACAGGACAGAGGCAGGACCCACCTTCCCACCCGAAGGGCTTTCCAGGCCTTCTGGCCACTGGTCCATGGTCGGGGCACAGCCAAAGGCCATGAGATGTGGAGCCAGGGGTGACCAGAGAGCTGAAACAGGGCCAAGGATGCAACGGGAGAAGCCAGGTGGCCGTCCCAGGCCAGGGTGGGGAAGCCCAGGGTCAGCTTTCCCTGGCTGTGTCTGCAAGGTGGGCGTGGGGGTGGGGGCTGGCCTGGGCAAAGGTCTCCAGGTAGGGCCACATCATGGCCATCCACCTCCACAGCCCCAACAGGAAGAGCCTGCAACCTCCCAGCTGGGGAGTCCTGCCCGGGGGCCAGCAGGGGCTGCAGAGGTTTATTTATGGTGTCTTGTACAGCCCACCCCCAGAGTCCAGCACAGGGGGTCATTTATCCAGCACTTACCACGCGTGCTGGGCACTGTTTTCAGCATTTGACAAAGGTCCACTCATTTATTGTCCTAACAGCTGTGCTGGTTGCCCCCACCTGCCCCGCCCCACCCCTGCCCACAGCGACTCTCCGACTTGCTCTGACACGATCCACACCCCAGGCTGACCTCCACCTGCGCATCACCTGGCCCCCTGGCCCTCCAGCCTGGTGGGGAGGAAGACAATCGCTTCCTGCCTTTGCTAGGCCAGTGTTCCCCAGCCCCATGCCTTTCTACTTCCTTAACTGCGCCCTTACCGTGTGAACAGTCCCTTCGGAATGTCCTTTTCAGAGAAATCCTTGAGCGAGTGCCATTTATTTCCTGCCAGGATCCTGACAGATCTAAGCATCCGTTGAGGGAGGGTATCGTTACCACCCCCTCGAGAAGATGAGAAAACTGAGATACAAGGAGTTAATAACTTGCACAAAGGCACACTGAGAGACACCATTCCTGGTCACCAAAGCCCAAGTTCCTTCTCCTCAAACACCCTTGGGGGGGTCCACATACAAGCCTTGTCCCTGGCCCCCATTGGGTTCCTCTCTCACCCCGAAGGGCTGGGCTTCCAGCTGTCAGGTTCAGACCTTACCTAATGGCTGAATAAATGAGAACACAATCTCTGGAGCAGGAGCGGCTTAGGGGTAGGATGCCACTGCCTCGTGAAGCTGGGATGGCATAGACCAGGCCCCCAGCAACGGAATGGGAATCACAAGGCCTGTGACCAAGTCCAGGTCTGTTCACCAAGAGAGTCCTGTAAACACCCTGGCCAGGCACAGGGGATTCTCAGTCCTCATTTGAAACTAATGGTTTTCAACAAGGGCAATTTTGACCCTTAGGAGATGTTTGGCAAGGTCTAGAGGCATTTTGATTAACAGAATTGGGGAGAGAAGGTGCTACTGGCACCTCGTGGATGGCGGCCAGGGAAGCTGCCACACACCCGGCAATGCACAGGGCATTCTCCCTCCACAGCAAAGAGTCATCCAGCCTAAGGCTCCAACAGTGCTGAGGCTGAGAACCCCAGCTTTCCCCACTCAGAGGACCACAGAATCTCAGAACATTGACCCTATCACAGAGGAAGGTACCAAGGGCCCAGGAAGACATCAAGCTACTGCTGAGTTAGAAGTAGCCAATATCCAAGTGCAAGTCAACATTTACCCCCAGAATCAGGTCTGGCACAGGGTGGCTGGTCACTGACTTCACCTGGCATCTGGCTTTTCCCAGGGGGCCCTCAGCTTGTCCTCAGCTGCCTCCCCCAACAAGGATGAGGTAAGATTTGGGATGATAGATCCTGGGGACCTCCTTCTCCTGGAAGATCTGGATGAGTCCAGAGAGTTAGCCTGTGGTGAGTTCCCCCCTCCCCACAAGGGCTCTGGTCAAGACCACACGCACTTTCCTGCACAGCCTGAGCTGTATGCAGCAGTTTCTGGGGAAAAGAAATAAAAAGGTCTCCCCTCTGCCATTGCGATGGCATGGTCCCCTGCCAGCACCCCACACTGGGGGTTCACAGGGTTTATTAGCGTGATTTGAGGTGTCCAGGTGACCCTGTTATAAAGCCACCAGTGGGAGCTGCTCCGAGACATCCTTCACACATGGCGAGCTCCACCTGGTCCTAAAGGTAATGGGACAGGATGAGGGGTTTTGGCTGACACCCCTTCACCATGGCCCCTGTCTGTCTGGATGTGATCGTAGCATGGGCACCACTATGGGAATGAGTGGATCACACTCACCCCCCATTCTTCCGTCTTTCTGGTCGGGATTAGAAGTTGTGGGAGAGCCAAGTCTGATGAGCCTAGTTCAGGGTGAGTCCCCATCTCTCAGCCAGAGAGGACAGATGTGCTGGTTACTCTCTGTCCTCCCTCCCCTTCCTCCCAGTTTCGTTCTCTGTCCTTCTCTGGACCTCAGAAGGCTGAGCCCTGGACTTGCCCGGTGTTAGCCTCAAAGGGATCCCCTTGGAAAGCCCCAAACTTCTTTCTGATGATGCTGCCAGTGGCCTCAGAGCTTGGCAGAAGGGCTGTCCAGGGCAGACACTGGCCCTTTGAGGGGAGAGATGACTTAGCAAGCAGCTCCTGGCCACGTATTTATTCTGGTGAGCACCGTGGAGAACAGCCTGGATCGGGTCCTCCTAGGAGAGTTCTAAGAAGGAGTCCTATGCGAAGTCAAAGGTTTTGTGAAGTGGCTCTGCAGGTGCTGATGGGGAGCCCGAGTCACCCCTGCCTGGGACCACAGGCACAAGGTCCCCTGCTTGGCATGGGCCAGAGAACCTGGAGAGGGATGGGGATGTGTTTGAGCAGAGGGAGCCAGAGTCCACCTAAAACCACATGCTCCAGGGGCCAGGTCCAGGGCTTGGCCGATGGCCAAGAGTGGGGCTAGAATGCAAAGAACAGTGGAAGCTTTGGGGGCACCCAGTACCCATTCTCCCGTCTTTGGATAATGACATCAAGATTGGCTTTCAGGGAAGTGTGGAATCAAAGCTCACAGCTCAAATGAAGAGTCTTTAATGAAGGGACTACTTGCAGAGCCGCAGACAGCGCTAAGGAAAGAAACACCAGTGGGGGAGTCACCCCCACGCCAGTCCCAGTGGGACGCGGTTACCACCCTCAGGGCTCTGCAGAGGGAGGGTCCAGCAGGATAGAGTCCTGCAGGGCCAACGACTACTGGAGCTAGAAAGGGAGTGGGAAGAAAGACCTCACCCTCTCTGCTTCCACCTCTGGTCTCTTGCCAATTCCTTCCATGGGCCAAACCCAGTGGGAAGCCAGAGGGCAAGTCCAGGGTTCAGGCTTCTGAGGTCCAGAGAAGGGCAGAGAAAGGAGCTGGGAGGAAGGGGAGGGAGGACAGAGAGTAACCAGCACTTCTGTCCTCTCTGGCTGAGAGATGAGGACTCACCCTGAACTAGGCTCATCAGACCTTGCTCTCCCACAACTTCTAATCCCAACCAGAAAGACGGAAGAATGGGGGGTGGGAGGGACCCACTCACTCCCATAGTGGTGCCCACACTACGATCACACCCAGACAGAGGGGCCACAGTGAAGGGGTGTCAGCCAAAAACCCTCGTCCTGTCCCATCACCTTCAGGACCAGGTGGAGCTCGCCTTGAGTGAAGGATGTCTCAGAGCAGCTCCCACTGATGGCTTTATAACGGGGTCACCTGGACACCTTAAATCACGCTAATAAACCGTGAGAACCCCCCATGTGGGGCGCTGGCAGGGGACCACGCCATCGCAATGGCCAGAGGGGAGACCTTTTTATTTCTTTTCCCCAGAAACTACTCGATAAATGCTTTTAGCATCTTTTTTAAATAAAAGGGGAATGAAATGTAAGGGGCATATTAGCATCGCTCCCATTTTCAATTAGCCCAAATGATCGTGTTAAAAGCTATTAATAAACCAGCGAGGGTGGAGGTCACCGGGAGAGGAGTTCATCAGGGAGGAATCGGCAGCCCACACGGAGCCTAGCGCCGCTGCGGAGGGCTTCCTCCCTCTCGTTGCCTCCCGGGCTGCTGCCAGGGGGACCCGCCACATTCCCCTAACGTCAGGAAGGGCAGGACGGCAGAGCAGAAGCATCCGCTAAGGTCTGAGAACTGGCTCCTGCCGCCCCCCACGCCTGCTCAAACCTGGGAAGAGAGGAGACCCTGGTTTGGAGGTAAACAAGTAATCGGCTGGCTCTATCAGTCCTGTCAGGAAAAACGGCCACGTGGGCCAAGCTTGGGCCATGCCCGGTGGCCTGCGCAGCCTGTGCCTAGGGGTTTGTGTCCCTCACTGGGAGGAGGGGCTTGATTGATTAATGACGCTGCCGGGCGATGCTTTAGAGGGTGGTGGCGTGCCTGTCCTGCGTCCACCCTCCCTGCCTCACCCTGTTGGGAGAGTGACTGCTCCCTTTGGTCCCTTCTCCGGCTGGAGATGCTGCCAATCAAACTACACCCAAGTGCTCCGACCCCTTCCTCCCTGCCTCCTTTCATCCCGGGCAGGCGGCCCCGCAGGACCCCGGTCTGGACTCAGCGTTTCTTCTCAGTGCTCACCTGAGCACAGGGACTCAGTGCTATTGCCCCAGCCATGCCAGAACTAAGAGAAGAGGTGGGACCTTTTTATCCCTTGTCCCAGAGACTTTCAGACCAGGGTTGGGACTCAGTCTTCCCTGTCCCCCTGGACTCCCGCAGAGGCTTCCCTGTGTTTCCCTGCCTCCAGCCTCACACCCCCGAGCTCTCCTCCCATTGTCTCAGAACGACCCACAGAACGACCCACAGAACGCAACCCTGACTGTGCGCCTCTCCTGCTGAAAATCCCTCCGTGGCTCCCTATTGCCTCCGCATAAAGCTCATTCCCGGCCCCATGTCGGGTCTCTCCCTGCACTCACTGTGCCTCCCAGGCTCGCCCTGTGCTTGGAACACCCCTTTCTCCTGCACCTTGTCAGATGGCGCCTGCTTGTCCTGGAAGGTCCAGAGGTCACCTGCTGCCCAGTGCCCACTGTGACTCCCCCAAGTCTGGGCCTCCCAAGCCCCTTGTACCTGGATTGTCACTGTCTATTTGCACGTCTGTCTCCTCCACGTGACTGTGACCGATGCCACAAAGCACCGCCCAATACAAAGAGGATAGTAAATGCCCCTCTGGACCCTGGAGACGAGGCCTGCACTGACCCTCACCCCTGCCGCCTCACGGTCTGTTTGTCCCAGACTCCCACTCCCACTCCCTCCCTTCCTGTCGGGGCATGGCCCCAAAAGGAAGAGATGCAAAAGGAACCCAAATGGTCCAAAGGGAGGTTTGGGGGGAGTCTCCCTGAGCAGGACCACAGGGGCATTTCGCCTGTTGTCCTTTGGCTACCTGCCTCCCCCCAAAAGAAGGAAGCAGACCTGTGGTCTGGACTCAGTTGCCTCATTCCCCCACCCCCCTTCTCCGTTCCTCATGCTACTCTGCAGACCAGAAAGCTGATTCCAAAGCTGAACGAAGAGCTGCCCGTGGGCCGAGGCCTGGGAACTAGGAAGGCGGTAGCTGGCCAATTTGTGTGGCCTCCAGAGAGACCCAACCTGGGCCGGGCCAGAGCCCCATCCCTGGCCCCCAACAACCCCACCCCCACCTGTGATGGATGGTGAGCAGATGCCTCCTGCCCCCTCCCTTCTTCTCCAGTTGAGGGTTTTTTTTGTTAGGTTTTGCTAAAGCAACCTGCAAATTAATTTAATATCCTCCTTTGGTTGGGAGCTATGAAGCTGGGCTCGAGGCTGATGATGCATGAACCATTGGTGGCAAGTATTTAATCTCTGGACAATGGATAGAGATGTTAGTGCACGCCACACTAAATTCTATTTACGCTGCCTATTAAGGGCAGTCAAGCTGAAGGGAATCGGTGCACATTACAGGCCCTAATGGGAGAGGAAGCTCCACAACAGTACATTAAAGGCGGAAAATGAATTAGGAGGGGATGGCGGAGGAGAAAGCAGGCAGGCGAGGGGCCGTCTGCAGATAACTCTTCCTGACAGCCCGGCACACACGCCCAGCCCCACTGGTCAGGTACTCCAGCGGCCCTCCCGGAGACCTTCGCTGTGGGGACCACCTGCCCAGGGGCTAGGGACATACACGGGAGCTCTTGTCCTGCGGGTGAAGAAAGAAAAGGGGTGGGAATTATCTCAGGCCACCAACCCAACCTCCCTGCCCACTCCAGGTGGGTCCACCTGAAGGCTTGGGACATTCTTCCTCCCTATAGGCTGGAGAGAGTGGATCTGCGGGCTGTCATTGCTGCTGCTATAACATTATTGGGCAGAACTTGGGGGCACTGGGTATAGTGCGGGGGGAGCAGAGCTACAGGGGCTCTGCATAAGACATGGAGCCTCTCTAAGCCCCCATTGCCTCAGCTTCTCCAGTGTCATGGGGGCTTAAGTCTTCCTAGCCTCACACGGACCCTCAGTCCTCCTGTTTTCTGTCTGTTTGCTCTACCATGTCTTGTCCCTCCAGAGCCCAGGGTAGGGCTGTGCACAGAGAAGCCATCAGCCAATGCTTGCTTGTTAAAGAAAATATTTGCCCAAGGTCGCCCAGCAGGTAAGCGCCTCTGCAGGGATTAGCACCAGAGCTGTCTGTCTTCCATCACAACACCTCCCTCCAACACCTTTCTTGTAAGCAGGGGATTCCTGGGGTGCCTGGGAAAATCTGTGCAGGCATCCTCCCCTTGAAGCCGGCAGAGTCTGGGGCTGCAGGGGCTCCCCAGCCTCCTGCCTCCTGCAAAGTAGAGAGTGTGGTGTGCAATTGACCAGGCTCAGGTGGGGGGCTCAGGAAGAGATGATGCCAGCCAAAGGATGGCACTGCTGGGCTGTCTAGTTAGGAAGGGGAAGCAGGTCAAGGGGCCACAGGCTTCATCAGGTAGGAAGCAATGTCAGGACAGCACTGTCATGAGATGTCCACAGTCAGCCAAGCCCTATGCCCCAGGCACCCGCAAGGTCTCCAGGAGGACCCAGGGTACGGGGGAGAGGGTTAGTGACAGAATTGCAGAGCTGCCTGAACTATCAGAAGTGGGTGGGGACGCCACGGCCTTCAGAACATGTCCCAGCTCTCTACTACACCTGCTGTCTCGACAGTGCCAACATGACACTGAACTACTCGGAGCTTCTAGAACACAGTCTGAAACTTCACACCATGCTACTTCACTCTCTGTCCCCTCTATTTGAAACAACCTTACCCACATCTCCTGGCCTATTCCCATTTGGCCACTAGGGCTCCACCATGTCCTCCTCCAAGTCTCCCATGAACCCCGGAAGCTGAGATGGGGGCCCATCACTTACTCTGACACAGCAGCCCATGCTACCTTCCTCATAGCACTTAGCATACTTTGCTCTTATAGTCAGGGTGCATCTCTCTGTTTCATTCTGTATTTCCAGTTCCTAACATAAGACAGGCACCTACCTGGAAGGGCCCAGTGAATATCTGTTACACTGAAATGAATCGACCCATTGGTTCTGGTCAGCCATTCTGTGCAGATGTACGATAGCCCCTGTCATGAACATTACATTTACACGACCCCATAATCAGATACAAAAGCTTTGGATCATGTAGGCTATTAACATACCACTGTCACTAAGTAGCTATGTTTATTGCAAAATGAAAGGCTTACATATTAACCATGGTTAATATGACGGTGAAGCCAAAGCAGTACTCAGAGGGAAATGTGTATTCTTGAATGCATCTATTAAAGAATACAAACTAAAAATAACTATCTTGAAGGATTTCTGGATAAAAATGACAGATCAAAAATATATATCTAGCTTCCAAAACTTTGTCACTATTGCCCTTTCTATGCTCTCCATCTTTGTGGTCTATGCCTTTTAAGAAAATACCTTTGCTATTGTTTCACTGGAGGTTGGGCAGAGAATTAGCACACCTGTCGTGACTGTGTGGAAGCCACGAGAATGTGCCTTCCAGACTTCCCACGTCAGTGTAACTGGTCAACTGCCCCAGGCACTGTGCTCTGACTCCATCTCCAATTCCATCCCAGCCCCTGGCTGAGCAGAGCAGATACACTAAGGCACGTCCACTCTTGGGAGACGTGAGACTCCTTCAACAGATGATTTTGGTTTGAGAACTCCCCATCAGCTTTGCTGAAACTTTCTTGGAACTACACAGCATTTTACTACTTTTTTCTACTCAACCTTCCTCCCTTCCTTCTCTCCTCCAAAGTGGTTGGGCATGCATCGTGGTCGGACAGCTTCCCCAGCCTCCTCCAGCTTTCCCTCCGTTTTTCCTTCACAGGTGGTTTTCCCAATAAGGCTCTTGCACATCTAATCCCATTTGATGTCTACTTCTTGAAGTGCCCAGTCTAACACACCTGAGAAACCCGGATCCTAACCTAGCAGTGGGGAAAGCTGAGAACCAACCTGACTCCCTGGAATTTCCAAAAGGCTTAGGCACTGAAGTCACCGAGTACAGCTGTAAACAGAGGGTACAAGAAGATCTCAAAGAAGGAGAATCAATCAACAGTTCAAAAAAGTACTTGGCACATAGTAGGGGTTACATAAATGTTTGGGGAATAAATATAAATGTAATTGGTTTAAAATATTTTGAAGAATCAATCAGATCCCTAGATCTTCTCACCTACTCTTTCACAGAGAAGCAATTGTCCCTGCCCCAGCTAGGCAGAGGAGCAGAGAACTTTTATCCAAAAATCATAAGACAAAGGATATGTAGAATATGGACAGCAGACACTGCTAGGAGCAGGGTCCTTACAGAAAACAGGGAATCTAGTGGACTTTCTAGTCTAGTCTAGTGGACTTTCTAATCTAGTGGACTTTTCTAGTGGACTTTCACACATTAAATGACGACATCTCCTTGTGCTCTTCCTCTCAGTTGGCTCTCAGATGTTGACAGCCAAAACTTTACCTCCAGGTAGGAGACTGAAAGAATCTTCTCTAGGAATCTTGCCATCCCAAAGAGAGAATCTTGATGGCCTTGGAAGTTGCTCTGCCAAATAAGCCACAGGTCACCCTATGGGGAAGCACAGAGTCGGCAAGCCCCACCCATGCCAATCCGCTGGTTTGTTCCTCCTTCTTCAATGAGAATGGACATCCCAGGATCACCTGACATCTGATGAAGGCCCCTGACCTGGAAGATAGAGACAAAAGCAAACAACTGCAAGGCAGAGAGCAACTATGAAAACACAGAAACTACGTTATTCAAGAAATGTTATTCCATGTATATGAAACATCTACAAAAGGCAACTATGATACATAAAAACAAGAAGTAGATCAGTGGTTGCCTGTGGCTGGAGTTCTAGAATAAGGGAATTAAGAAGTGAGAGCTACAAGGTATGGAGCTCCTTTTGGGGGTGATGAAAATATTCTGAAATTGATTGTGATGATGATCGTACAGCTCTATGATTATACTAAAAATTATATTGTACTCCTATATGGGTGAATTGCATCTTGTGTGAATTATATCTCAATAAAGCTGTTACAAATATGTATATATATGTGTGTGTGTGTGTGTGTGTGTGTGTGTATCTTCAGAGAGATAAGAGGGTGCATGAAACAAATGTAAAATAATATAAAGAGGAACATTCAAACATATAAAAAGGGGTCTTAGAAATTTAAAATGCAGCAGAGTTTATAAAAATCTCAAAAGAAGGATCCAAATATAAATATATTCCCCAGAAAACAGAGCAAAATGACAAATAAATGGAAAATAGGAGTGAAAAGATGAGAAAATCAGTCAAGTATATGCAGCATCCAAATGATGAAAGTTCTAGAAAGAGAAAGCAGAGACAATGGCAAGAGAAAGTCACCAAAATTACTCAAAATTAATTACTCAAAAAAAATACTCAATTTCCCAGAACTCAAGAATATTTATTTCCATTGAAAGAGTTTAATAGAGAAGATGAAAATAGTCTCACACCAGGCATATTATAATGAAATGTTAGGAAAATGTTCAGACCCTAGGTGAAAAAAATCCTACAAGCTTCTAGAAAGAAAAAAAAAAGAGAGATCAAATACTAATAAAGGGTCAGAAATGAGAAATGCTTCAGACTTCTCAATACCTAGAAGACAATGGTGTAGCATGTATTAATTATCTATTGCTGCATAACAAATGAACCCAAAAATTAGCAGGTTAAAGCAACAATAAACATTTATATTACACAAAGAGTTTGTGGATCAGGAATTCAGGAGTGGATTAGGTGGGTGGTTTTGGCTAAGGGTCTTTCATGAAGTTATAATCAAAGTGTCAGCCAGGGCTGCAGTCTCATCTGAAGTTTGACTGGGGCTGGTGGATCCACTTCCAAGACACCTCACTCACATGGCTGGCAAGTTAATAGTGGTTGTTGGCAGCATGCCTCAGTTTCTCACCATGTGAACCTCTCCAAAAGGCTTCTTGAGTGTCCTCATGGCATGGCAGCAGGCTTCCCCCAAAAACAGTGATCCTAAGAGATCCTAAAAGCCACAATGTCCTTTCAGTCATTATTTCTATAATAACTATTGGTAACACAAGTGATCCCTATTAAATGCTGGAGGGAACTCTACTGGGCATGAATTCCAAGAGCCAAGAATTACTGGGGACTGTTTTGTAAGCTCATTACCAAAGAGTGTCTTCAAAATTATGAAGGAAAATGAATTCTAAATACCAAGTCTACTGCCAGCCAAATAGTCATCAAGTGTGAGAATAGAATAAGGATATATTCAGACACAAGAAGTCTTTAGATGTTTTAACTCTCAAGTACCTCTTGTTAGACACAATTAGAGAAGGCGTGCCACCAAAATGAGTTTGCAAACCAAGAACAAGGAAGATGAGATTCAGAAAACAGGAAATACAACTCAGGAGTGAGTGACAGGAAATCCCCGGTAAGGTGGGGAAAGGAGAGACCAGGACAATAGCTGTGCATCAGGCTCTGTGGTGCAAACTGAGCAGATCATAGCCACTGGGAGGGTCTGATGTGTTTGTAGCTCTGGGTAGGCGATTAGGCAACTGGCAAGGAGTTTGGGGCTGAACTAATGGTAAACGACAGCAAACCAAGCTTCAAAAACCAAAAAGACAAATATTAACTTCAGAGAAATTAAAAGTTGCATGGGAAAAGAAAAGTAATGAGAGTTTACTACCTGGCTCAGTTGTAAAGGGTGTTTACACAATCATAACAATATAAATGTTAAGAATTGGTCTAAACAAATGATGATGTAACTATGCTGGGAGGAGGGGGGGAGGTGAGAAAGATGTATGAGTGTGATACGGACAGGTAAAGGAAAGAAAGCTAAATCCTCATCCCCCATGGTGCAAAATCCAGACACAATGCCTAGACTTGAAAAAAACAGCCAGTACTAACACAAACATGCATTGTTGGAACACAGAGGTAAATACCAAAATCTGCTGGAAGAAGGGAAAATGGTTGCCTCTAGGGAAGGAGAAATGGGGGAGAAACTACAGGATTTTTAGCAAATCCTGTAGAGGTCCTGAGCATTTAATTACATATAAAACTTTAAACAAGAAAAATTGAAACTAAAGAGAAAGCTGATATTGCTTTCAGAAAAATAACAATAAGTCATATTTCAAAAAATTGACAAAAATAAAATTTACTCATAAGCACATCCTCTCCTTATAACTCCCCTTACCCCAGTTGTTCCTCATTTTCTCCTCCATCAACCAAGCTTTGGAGTAAGACAGACAGATTCATCGCATGTCTTGGCCACTAACTAGCTTTGTATTCCTGGTTTTAGGTGGTCCTATTTTCTTAGTTTTAGTTACTTTATACAGTGAGAGAGAGAGAAAGAGAGTATACAAATGTGTATGTGAAAAGAATCAAATGAGATAATACTTAGGAAAGTGCCCAGCATGCAATATGTTCTCAGTAAATGCTAGTTTCCTTTCTTTTTCCTAATGTATTTGGGAGAAATGATGATGATGATGATGATGATGATGATGATGATGATGATGATGGGATCATGGTGGTGATGATCATGGTGATGGGGATGATAATGATGACAAGCTAAGATTTTTATCACATTATCTCATTTAATCCTACAGAACCCCTGTGAAGCAAGTGCTATTGTTACACCCGTTTTGAGTGTAATAATTATTACACTCACCCATTATTACACCATTTATAGATGAGGAATAGAGACACAGGGAGGTTAAATGAGCCATCCAAGGATACAATGGCATTCATAGAACCAAGATTGAACCCCAACAAACTCTGGATCCAAGGAGATACTCACTTTTTAATACTCATGGGTTGGCTGTAGCATATCACCTTAGGTCTTAGGTATATTTTGCTGTTGATGGTTGCCAGCTCCTGAAAGACAAACGGCCACCAGGGTAATAATTAAATAATTGACTGGGCAATAATCTGGTAAGACAAGCAAATGGATCCATAGAGACTCCAGTTATGGTGCATCCCAGCAACCAACTTGCTATGGACTAAATTGTACACCCCAACCCCAAATTCATATGTTGGCACTCTAACCCCCAATGTAACTATGTTGGAGATAGGGCCCTTCAGAAAGTAATTAAGGTTAAATGAGTTCATAACAGTGGGGCCCTGGATCGACAGGATTATTGTTCTTATAAGAAGAGATACCAGAGAGCTGGCCCTGTCTCTCTCTGAGCACACACACCAGGGAAAGACTGTATGAGGACACAGCAAGAAGGCGGCCATCTGCAAGCCAGGAAGAGAGCCCTCTCACCAGAACCCAACCACCCTCATCTCGGATGTTCAGAATCCAGAACTAAGAGAAAATAAATTTCTGTTGTTCCGATCACCCAGTCTATGGTATTTTGTTACAGCAGCCCAATCTGCCTAACAACAGTCTTGTTGAGCTGATTCACAGCGACCAGTCACCAGGGAGGCAGGGTGGTACAATAGAAAGAACACTAAACTTCATGGGAAGATATCAGGTTCCAGTCCTAGTTTTGAGACTTACGAGTTGTGTAGTCTGATAAAAATCTACTGATGTGTCTGGGCCACCCTTGCCTCTATAAAAAAGGAGATCTAGAGAGATCTGGAGTCGTCTACTCCCACATGTTAAATGTAAGGAAGCAGTGGCCATGTGGACGTGCACTCAGACTTTATTCTGTGCACTTTGCATACATGTCCTCACTTAATGCTCACCAAGACTGCAGGAGATAGCTATTCTCATTATCCCCACTTCACAGATGAGGAACTGAGGCCCCAGAAGAGATTAAGTAACTTGCCTAAAGCCATCCGGTGAGTCGGTGGCAGGGAAATAACAAATGGAAATTACAACATGGTAAGAGTGTGAACCCTCACTACCTCAAAACCTCAATGCTGGAGGCCATGTGTGCATGCTCTGGATGTCAGTCCCACGGGACCCCAGCCTTTAGCCAGCCTAGCCCAGGCACTAGGTATAAGAAGCCATACTGCAAGTGGATCCCCCAGCCCTGGCCATTCGAGTCATCCCAGCTGAGGCCTCAGACAGGGCAGAGCGGAGAAGAGCCATCCAAGTGATGCCCCTTCCTAATTCCTGACCCACAAAAATCTGTGCACAGAATAAAATGGTTGTTGTTTTACACCAGTTTGTGTAGGGGTAGGACGGAACAGATGGCAATAGATGGCCGGAACAGCACCCTAGGAGGAAGGACCAGCTAAGCCAGAAGAAAATGCGTGAGATCCTCTGAGGTCTCCCTGGCTGTAAGCACACCCGATCAGTCTGCTATACAAAATCACTTAACCAACTATAACACCAGGGCCGCAGAAATGTGAGAGACCACGGAGCCCCACGCCGCACCTCCGTCCTCATCGAGGGAAGGGCAAGCTGTCTCAAGGAAAGCCAGCACTGTCTTAGAAACCAGCTCAAAGAAGTGAACTCAGGCTTCCTTCGATGTGGACAACCTAGAGCATCTCTCGAGCAGTGGCCCAGGGGACAGTGGCCGGCCTCCTGAAATTAAGCCATGGCTGGGGGCGGGGGTGATGGGGATAGGGCACAGCAGCTCTCCAAGGCCTGCCATCCCTGGCTTCCAGGTCCCAGATAACCCTCAGAGGGTTCCTCCCCACTCCGGCCACACCACCCTAGCCTGTCCCTGTGGACCTCGCTGCTTGCTGCCCCGCTCCGAATCCCCTCACTCGGCTGGGGAATCCGCATTCCAGAAGTACCCTTGCCACGTGCACCCAGTCACACCTTCTGCCGTTTCCTTCGAGACTCAGCTCCCAGTCTCCTCCTCTCTGAAGCCCTCCCTGACGGCCCCTCACCCTCGCCCCATGGAAACACCTAGTCTCTACCTTGGCACCCCACTGCACTTCTAGCACCTAATCAGTGTGATTCAACAGCACGTACTGAGCATCAGCTATGTGGCTGGCACTGTGCTGGGGGCACTAGGAATATAGAAGTGAGTGGGGCAGTCGAGGGCCCTGTCCTCGTAACGAGAGGAGTGTGACCATCACCACATTATCATCACACGCAGTGTGAGCACTCAGACGTGGGTAAGGCCTCCACACAGCCAGGCACCAGAGGGGCCCGACACAGCCTGCAGGGCCCAGGGAGCCTCCAAGAACCTGGTGAAGGGGCGTCTGAGACCTACGTAGTAAGGAGTCGGCCAAGCAGAGGCGTTGGGGGATGGGCGATGGGGAGCACAGAAAGTGTTCCTGGGTGGGAGGGACATCTCGTTGAGAGACTTGAAGTTTCTTTAAAAAATGTATGATTGGTCCCAAAAACTAAAATGAAGAAGAAAGAAATTGATCCCAACGTGTGCAATTAAGATGGGGCCACAGGAGTCAGCAGGGTCTCACAGCCGTGGGGAAGGACCTTTGCCGTTAGCTAAAGGAAAGTGAAAGTCCCCGGAGGGTTTGCAGGTGGGAGTGGCATGGTAGGGCCATGCAGGGTGCTGCGTGGAGAACGAGTTGCAGGGCAAGAGCGGCAGCAAGGAGCCCCAAGAGGTGGCTCTCCAGGTCCTCCGGGAGAGAGGGTAGGGGGTGACAGGGCTGCTGGGGGAAATGGAGTGACGAGGACAAAGCTGAGAGGCAGAATGCTTCGGAGACAAACCCTCCAGGCCTCAGCGATGGAAGAGATGGTGGCAGCGAGGTCCGGGTGGAGATGGGAGATGACGTCGAGGAAGACAGAAAACAATGACGCAAGTTTTCAGCTTGGGGCTCTAAAGGGACAAGGGTCATCTCCCAGAAACTCTCTTCAAATCACGTAGGGTCATTATCTTTTCACCAAACTGGGATATTCCCGTGGGCAGGGCCTGGCCTAGAGAGACAGCAAAGGGACAAAGGGAGAAGGAAGAAAAGAGCGTGCCCTGGGTGAGGCTCCTGCCTTGGAACCCTCTTTCTTCCCTTTCAGCCTTCCCACTGTCTGTCCACGTCCTCCGTGGCCTGTTCCTTCAAGGACAGCCCCTGTCACAGCTGCCGGCAGCTTCCGCCCACCAGCTGCAGCCCCACTGCTGGAAATTAAGCCGTAGTGTTTACGGGACTTAATTAACAAAATCACTCATCATCCCAGGAGCTCGGTGACGATCCGGACACGACACCATTTGAAATAAATTAGCCCAGTGCCCAGTGAGGTCATCCTCACTCCAGTCTGGTCCTAGCTTGCCCCAGACCCCCTGGCCCACCTCTGGGGCCTCCTCCCGTCCCCAGGAGCCCTTGCAATTAATAGCTAATTAACAAACAAAACAAACCTCCCAGGTGGAACAGCAGAAAGACATCCTCAGCCCACAAAAGCAAGTAATTATTCGGTGTGGGCAGGTCCAGAAAAAATCACTTAGGAGATAAATCAATGGCTCTCCCCCATCCTGAGGGTCTGTTAGGATGCAGAAAAGCTCCTCAATATCAGAAAATTGATTTAAAGGAAAAATTAAGCCTGGCCCATTTGCTCTAGAGCTAATCACAGACCAGGACATTCCAAAGTCTTCGTTTTTCCAGACTCACTGTCGTCACCTTAGAGATGGTGGCAAGGTATTCATTTAAAAAATATTTATTGTGCACCCAACACAAATCCTGGGAAAGAGAACTGAGCAAGACCGACACGTCTCCTGTTCTCGCGGGTCTTTATGTTCTAGTGGTTCCGAGACAGACGATAAAGAAGGAAACAAACCAGACGTTTCAGGCAGTGATGAGGGCTGTAAAGGCAACTCGTGGGGTGCTGAGACGAGGAGGACTGGGCTAAGGCTGCTTTCCATGCAGGATGGTCAGGGACGGTTCTCTAAAGAGATGACGTTTAACCCAAGTCATACTAAGGGCCGAGGGCACAATGCACATGCAGGGGAAATGGCTGGTGCAAACGCCCCAAGGTGGGAAAGGTACTGGGAACTCAAGGGACAGAGAGAAGCCCAGTGTGGCTGGAGCACAGAGAGTGAAGAGGAAAACGGGACGTGAGCTAGCTTCAGGGCAGGCAGACATGACATCGGGCTGGCCTCATAGGCCACCCTAATAGCTTTATTCTAAGTGAATATTTTTATTCTAAGTGAACTGGGAAACTATCTGGGGGCGGGGGTGGGCGGTTAACCAGGAGCGACGTAGTAGAAATCTAAGCGGACAAGCAGCTAATGAGGTTCCCGTGTGCCCAGAACTCCCCTCTGAATGTCATAAGGTGGCTGTTACAGAGTTAAGAAGCACCATATGCAAAGTCCCCAGCACATGGTACCTACCATGATGCCTAGCACTTAGCAGGAACTCAATAGATTTTTTTAAAAAAGAAAAAAAAAAAGGCCAGGCATTTAACCTGAGCCAGTCATGCCTGTAATCCCAGCATTTTGGGAGGCTGAGACCTGAGGATCGCTTGAGTCTGGGAGCTGGAGGTTGCAGTGATCTGTGATTGTGCCACTGCACTCCAGCCTGGGTGACAGAGCATAACCATGCCTCAGAAAAGAAAAAAGGAACGAAAACTACACTTCTGTTCATGTTAAAGTGAAGCACTGTTCTCGCAGAAGGCAGATGTGAGGCCACCGTAAGGGAAGGAGGGAGCCGTTCCCCACTGCTCCCAGCAGAACACACCCTCTGTAAACAGTGGACCTTACGTTTCATAAAAATTTTTAAGGAATTATTTGACTTGTTTTTATAAAAATGTTTAGTTTCATCTAAATGTGGATCGGATAGAAATTGATATTTAAAAAATACATACCTTTAAACAGGGGCTCTTGTAGTACCTTAGAACTCCAGTGGGTCAAGCACCAGGGTGCAGCCAAGTGGCTGCTCACTAGGGCCAGGCCCAGGGCACCCAGAGCAGGGCCCTGGGAGGAGAGTGAGTGTCCTTCCTGTTCCCATATCTAAAAGGCATGGCTGGCCCACAGCCTTTGAGAGGCAGAAAGCAGTCCTTGGGTAGCAGAGACAGTGGGTCTCTCGCTGTGCCAAACGTGTCCTGGCTGGGAGCCCAGTGGCATGGTGAGACTCACGCCACCTAAGCAGTCTTCTATGGCCAAAAGTCAGAGAGAAGGAGGAGAGGCCAGGCCTCCAGCGTCACTCCTGAGACCAGGGCAAAGTCCAGGCGTGAGATGGGTCCTATATGCCGGATCCCTGACTTGCAGAAAAGCAAGAATCGTCCCTGCCACCCTGGCAAGATGAAGATGCCCATTTCCTCCCATTTGAAGGCTCTTGATCACATGATGAGATCTCAATCAAATTGACACGTTCCCTGCCTTCCTCCTCCCTCCCTACCTCCTCCTCCTTCTCTTCACCCCATCTCTGGGCCCCACTCCCTTCCAGGCCTTTCCATCCTGCCTCTACCTCAATGCTTCCTTAAAAGATCTTTCAGGGGCTGAACCAGCAGTGCCCAGGTCAGAGGCAGAAGACACAAGAGGCCACCAGCCCAAGTCCCCTACCTAGAGGACACTCGGGGACTGTCCCAGTATGCAAAACAGCAGGCGCCTGAATTCATAATTGGACGTTCCAAAATGTAATTATGAAAGATGAAATGCTCCTCTCAATGAGAAGGCTGTAAATAGAATAATTAATTTTGTGTTTGCTTGAACAATTCTGTATTATGGACCTTACAGTGGAACTGAAATTAATTAAGTGCACCAGGATTTATGGAGGAGGTGAAGAGAGAGGGAAAAAAAGAATTAATCCGAAGTAAAAGATAGATGAGTTTGGGAATATAATGATGTGTTAGCCTAGGGTATTCTCTAACAAATTTACCAGGCACGTTCTGGGTACAAAAGGCATGCGTTGACAGAATTATCTCAACTAATACAGCTGCTGGTCAAAACGCATGTGTGCCTGAAAAGGAAGTGGACGGACCCAGCCTGGGAGGCCCCCAGGGAGCTGGGAGGGGCTATTTTTGAGCTGGCCAGGAGGGGGCGCTACCAAGCAGGAACAGTTGAAAAGTTCTGGGGGTCGCAGGAGGTAAATCAGGAGGGCTCACCAGGGCAGAAGGCCCTCAGCATTCCTGGGGCCCCCAAGTGTGTTCACTGCTGGCCCCAGCAATAATTCCAGCCCTATACACTCATCCAGTTTATTTCCTCTCCCCTTGAGCCTGGACAGGAAGTGATGCTGCGTGACTTCCAGAGCCAGGTTCTTAAAAGCAATATGGCTTTGGAACCCGACCGCCATGCTGTGAGGAAGCCCAAACAAGCTCACACAGAGACACTCCACGGGAAGGACCTGAGGCCCCCAGCCCACCCTCTGCCAGACCTGCGAGCAACCAACCCTTCAGATTCCAGCCCCAGCCTCCAAGCCTCCTGACAGACATCGAGGAGCCAAGACAACCTGTCCCCACTGTGCCCATCCAAATTCCTGATTCAAAAATTGCAAGAGATGATAAGCAAGTGCTGTGTTTTAGGCTGCTATGTTTGGGATGATTTGCTATAAGGCAGCAGATAATTGGAGCAGGCCCCCACTTAACCAAAGCAGGGCTCTCTTTCATCTGTTCTGTATATCAGAATCCCACTGCAGATCTCTTCTTTCTAGAAGGAAAGTTTATAGCTGAAAAGGTTTGAAAACACGCTATTCTGGCAGGAAATAATAATAATAATAACACAGGTTCGGATTCGCACAGACCTGGGTTGGATCCCAGCTCTGAGCTTCCTGGCCCTGTGACCTTACACTGCTCAAGTCTCCTCTCTGAACTTCCTTCTCTTCATAGATAAAATGAGGGAGCAACACTGATTCAGTCCCTGGGAGGACTGTAGGAGAGCCCTGAATGCATTTACTCAGCCTGCGAAGCCAATAAAGTGTGACAGTGAAGAGTGAGACTTCAGTGTCAGGCGAACCTGGGTTCAGATTCCAGCTCTGTGCTTTCCAGTCGTGTCATCGTGCTCAGCTCACTTCTCTCCACCTCAGTCTCGCCACCTGCACGATGGGGCTAGTAACCGCACTTGGTTCCTGGCGTAGTGCATGCAGTAAGTGCTCAGTAAACAAGAGCCTGCAGTTTGATTGATGCTCCCCAACCTGAGTTCCCCCACCTTCTCTCCAGGAGCCCAAACTTGTGGAACTCCCACAGGCATCAAAGCCACCACTATTGCTTCTCAGACGCCTCTCTCTGAGCAGCCAGACGTGTGTATTCAGTGGCGCTCCTATGAAGCCTGCACACCCCTGACCCTGTGCCAGAGGCAGACGCATGGATGGAGCCACGTGGGCAGCTCTGGGCAGTAGACACCTGTTTCCACGCCAACATCCGTCCTCTGCAAGCAGTGAAATGGCTCACGGGAGCTTCAGTGAGTCTCCTCCAAGCGTGCATCGAGGCCTGAGTGACCTCGTGGAGGCCCACGCCAGCGGGTGGAGGGGGACCCTGGGCTGGGTTTGCACCTAGACTGCAGCAAGGCTCCTAACCACCAGGCAGCTCCTCCCATCCCAGCACCCTGCCCCAGCGAGCAGCCCCGATGCAGATTCGCACTCCCCAGGGTGGCATTAAGCAGGCATTTAGATACCTGGCGTGGAGAAGGGTGATGGATGGCTTTATTAACCCACCGAGGCGAAGCCGCTGACAGTGAAGGACTCCCCTGTCAGGGGAAGCGTCCCTTGCCCGCAGGCCCCCTCACCAGCCTGCCTGACAGTTTGAGTCCCTGACAGATGGGTAGCTCCTTGGGGAACGGGAGGGCAGTGTGGGATGGGGAAGCAGCCTCCAAACGCCAAACCTCCTTCCAGGCTCTACCCCCACGAAGCAGAGTGCCACCAGGGCCCCCTGGCCCTAACGGCCAACAGTGGCCATTGTCTCCCATCAGAAAGCAGCATGCACCTTGGACTCCATGTAAAAGATGTCCCCTAAGGCTGCACAATACAGCCCTGCTGGCATCTCTAGGTGACACCCACAGGCCTAAGCACGGACTAAGCATTCCACATGCACTGTCCCATTGTCCTGTCCCCACGACCTTGAAAAAGGTGAATTCTACTTTAAATACACATTTTGTAGAGGAGGAAACTCAGGTTCAGAGGGGTGAATGGACTGTCCCAACATCACACAGCAAGATTTGAGCCAGGGTCCCCTCAACCCCCCAGCCCTTGCCTGTCCCTGATGTCACACAGAAAGGATTTTCTTTGGGGTGGCTCCCACGGGTCCTCCTATTACCTCCTCTCACTCTGACACTGCCGTGGGCTGGACTGGGAAGCCCTCGTCGGTCGGCTCTCTGAGGCTGAGACCGGGGAGGAGAGAGACGAAGAATGAGAAAGATTCTGCCCACTCCCATTTCTCCAGAGCCCCCTTGGGAACCCCTCTAGCCTCCACGACACCCCCCCATCACCCCAGACACAACCTCCTCTGCAACTCCCTCACGGTCCTTCCTCCGTGGTCTGCACTCTCACACCGCCGCTGTTGCCGGGTCCTTTCCACACTTGTCTGCACGCCTGCTACAGCTCCGGGTCCCCCACCCCAGCCACCGCGCACGTGACCTCCGCGCACGTGACCAGGGCGCTCCTTCCGCAAAACCCAAACCCCATCCTGCCCCACCTGCAGGGGCTCCCCGGCCCTCAGCCTCAGCTCCTGCCCTGACTCCCCTCTGCATTCCAGCCACCCAGCCCCTCAGGTGGCCTCATGCACATGCCTGAGTCCCCCAAGCCCTTTTCTCCACGCAGAAGGCCCTCTTTGCTCAGCATCTGGCCCAGCTGTTCATCTTCCAGGCCAAGCTCCCTTCACCTGGCCCCGGCCCCAGCCCCACTCGCCCTGCAGAGCCCCACATGGTGCTTTGCACTTACCCCGTCACACTGTGCAGAGTGCGGGTTCATTCACTCGTGTCACCTGCTGCTTCCCCGCGTCTCTGTGAGTCCACCCCCCTCACAGTAGATGCTCCATAAATTAGAGACCTTGTGAATCTGAGCCCGATCGCGATTACTGTGTCCAATACAGCCTCTCTGCCAGCAGGGCTCGCTCCAGAGCAAGCGTGGGCTGGCCTCCACCATCCCTTGACCCAAACCTGTCCCTCCTGTCCCCGCCATGCTGCCCTGCTTTCAGTTTCTTGACTCGATATATCCAGTTCCCTCCCACCTCAGAGTTCAGAGAACGCAGAATGTTCAGCCTGGGATGTTCCGGATGTTCCTCTTTCTTCACTTGTCTGATCCCTACTTACCCTGCATAGCTCAGCTGAAATGTCACATCCTCAGAGAGGCCTCCCGTGACCACTGATTTTAAATCATGCACCCTGTTATGCATGGTCAGAATATGCTGCAAGAGACTAATTGCATCAATGCCCCAACGCCCCAATGGCCTCCCATGCCGTCTGTATTCTTTGCCTGATGACTTTATAGTGTTTCTCACTAAAGAGGTAGAGTCCATCTCCCCACCACTGACATCCAGACTCATCTGGGGTCTTGCTTTGGGCAATAGAATGAAGCAAAAATGAAGGCATATTTGTGTTAGACCTCAAGAAGCAACAATGTTTCTGCATTTACCTCCTGTTCATCTGCCTTCCCCATGAGAGCATACCCAGGCTGGAGAATGAGACATGTGCACAGAGAGCAGTTTCCCCGATCATCTTAGCTGAAGCCATCCAGATTGGCCAACCCACAGTCAGTCACCAGATACACAAGTGACCCAGCCAAGACCAGAAGAACCACCACACTGAGCTCAGCCTAAAGGGCTGACTTGCAGCCTCATGAATTAAATAAATGCTCAGTGTTTTAAGACACTAAGTTTTCAGGTGGTTTGCTGTGTAGTATTTTATGACAATTGAGCACTGATACATACCTATTAATAATCTCCCTTATTAATAGGTCACAATTGTGATTATATACTTATTTGTGCATTTATCTTATGAATGTTTTCTCTCCATTATACTATAAACTTCATGTTGGCAGATATCATGCCTATCTTTTTACAGTACTTAATTCCTTGACCTGACACAGTGCTTGGCATATGGGAGATGCTCAAACTAATACTTAATTGACTAAATTAATTAATTGAGTGGTTGGATGGTGAACAAATGAATGCACCCCATTCACTCCTCCTAAGATCTTTTTCCTCCCACTTTCCTAACAGCCAGACCAGAGCTGTTTTCCAAAGTGATCCACACTAAGGAGATTAAGTCATAGCAGCCAATACTTCATCATTGAGCCCATCAGCCATGAGAATCTGAACCCCCGCGAACCAATGAGAGCCTCTGACACAGTTTTTGCAACTCTGGAAGTCATGCCCAGCTGTGAGAGGCTCCCTTGCCACACCTCGTCTTGGTCTTGGCAGTCACCCCATTCCTCCAGCTCCAGTGGGCGGTGGGGAGGTCCAGCAGCACAAGCTTTCTCCTCTTCAACCATCAGACCAGAACAGATGAGACAGAGGCACCCACTCTCTTCCCATCCTCTCAGAACTGGTTGTGGGGTGCCCCTCTCGCAAATATCTCTGCAACACCCTCTCTTGCCTTGCTACCAAAGCTCAGCCCCTTCCCTCTTCCCACTCCTACTAAGAAGCTGGTCTTTGCAATCCAAACCACCCCTTCACCCAGATCAAAGGAGAGAAGAGGGGACCATTTTTTGCAGTGTTCAGAGATCTTACACTGGGCCAAAACGTACCTCTGCTCACCAGTGTCCCCTACGGCTACCCCCACTCTTTTGGCTGCAGTTTTAAGTCCTTTGTACAGACCATTCTGGAAACGGACTGGCCCAGTATTGCTTTCCTGACACCTATATAGTCAGGCAGGGATCAATGAAGAAAAAAGGCAATTCTATTTATTCCACATATTCATTTATTTATAATACATTCAACAAATATATTGAGCACCAACTATGTGCCAAGTTCCAGGGTTGCAATGGTCTCTGAGACAGACATGGGCCGTCGTCGTAAAGCTTACAATCTGGTGGAAGAGGCCAAGCAAATGAGCAAACAAGTAAATAAAAAAGAAACTATCAGATAATAAAAGAATAAAATGTAAACAAGATGACATAGTAGAAAGTGACTGAATAGAGGGGAAAAAACCCTGCAGAGGTAGGCTGCAGAGAGAATAGCAAATCCACAGCTTGCTTGTGGGAATGTCAGGTTGGCAGAATTTTAATCTCCATAAGACAAAGAGACCGTTGATTTTGTCAGTGATCCAAAAAGAAAATTATTCTTCCACTTAATATATACTTAAAGAGCACCTACTATGTGCCTGGCCGCTCTAAAGTAGCAATGTCTTCTGGCCTCAAGTGAGGAAGGAAGGAACGGAGTATAGGAAAACTGGCATTTATGGAAGGCTTACTATGCGTCAGACATGAGTTGCACAATCCCATGCATGTTTGTTCACTTGATCCTCATAACATGGCAGGGAGGTAGTAACTTGGGTAATTCCCATTTTACTGTCATCCAGGGAGTCATTACCACACATGCAGGAAGTGGTGCAGCTGGAATTCGGACCTATGCAGGTGTGGCTCTTATCCTCACATCACGCTCCCTCCTCGACATCTTATGAATTGAATCAAATAGTCAGAATTGGAATCTTCTTTATTCCACAAGGATGTGAGAACTTAGTTCCAAAAGGAGCGTGTTGGTAATAATAGAAGCAATTGCTCTTAAGAGTTCAAGGAACTCTCCATGCTCCTCTCCATCACCCAGCCAAAGCCTTCTCTGTGCAGCTTCCCTTCCCCCACAATATATAGTCCCCAGGCATGGCCAATGCTAGACCCCTTGCCAAGTGTCCCCCTTCAAGTAGCAGGGCATATCTTCTACATGACACCTTCCTATGTCTTTAGGGCAGGTAAGTTTTTTTCATGCAATAATCCTTGCCATAAGGAAAGCACAATTAAAACATCTTTTTACAAAATGCATTAATTCCTAGGCAAAGATAAAAATTCCATTTGACACAAATAGATTTTCCATGGTGAGTTAGCGCTGCATTGAGGGTAATGGATGGGGGAGGGGTGGGCATCCAGCCCATAAATCAGCAAGGGATGGGAAGGAGGAAAGGCGTTGATGGAGGGGAGGAAGAGGCACTAGTGAAATTTCAACCTGTGAGAGTGATGCCCCTCCCTTCCCCCAGTTCTTAATGATCTCATCAGGGGTCCAAGATCGATTCCCAGCCATGTTCATCTATCCCCTTCTGCATTCATTATTTTAATAGCATCCACATAGGACCATTTGACATTTGCATCAGACAAGCATTAATGGGAAGTTTGTTTGGGAAGCTTAGGAATTAAGGAGAAGCATGCACCCATGGCTGTTGGCCAGGGCAGTCTAAATGGGTGCAAATGTGGAGATTGGGGAAATATGGGAGGAAGAAACGACAACCAGTGGTTCTGTCCACATCAGACCCATGTGACTGAGTTTCCCCTTCTCTTTACAGGGCCCCGCCAGCCCCTAGAGCTCTTGGCAAAACAAGGAGTAGAAAACCTAGGCATGTAAGTTTGAATCAAAGGAATCTAAATTTTTGAACTGGACCAAAAAGACTGTCGTTCTAATTCACCCCATAAACATTTCCCAGGTGCTCCTCTGAGCTAAACGTTGCGCTAGGCTTGACGGATGCAGCATGAGTGAGACCCAGGCCTGCCCTCAAGGAGCTCTAGTATAGGAAATAAAGAAGCAGTTTCAGCTCAGGACTATCAATGGCATGACAGAAATAAGCAAGGGACAAGGACACAGTCAACGTCTTCCAAGAGGCAGGGATGCTTGAGATGAAACTTGAAGGTGAATAGGAATTTTCCAAGCCCACTGGGTAGATGCACTTTCCCAGCAGAGAGAGTGGCACGTGGAAAGGCATCGAGCATGAGACAGGCTGGTGTGTTTGGGATCTGCAAGGACTTGGAAGTATTAGAGAGCACAGAACCAGCAAAGATGCCGGAGAGTCTAAAGAAGTTGGCCAGAACATAGTGTGCCGGGCTGCAGAATAAGGCTTCATCCTGTAGGTCGAAAAGTGTTTTAAACAGATTAGAAAAACAAAACTAGAATTGCCTGTTGAGACGCCTAGTACAAAATAGGCTGAAGTGGGGAGATTCGGGGCAGGAGGCAATGAGGACACTGTTGCATCAGTCCTCCTGGGAGAAGAGAGGCCTGAGCGAGGGCAGTGGTCGCAGGTTAGAGAGGAAGGTGAGTCCAGCGGTATTTTGCAGGGAGATCCCAGCATAGGGCCCCACCTGGGCATGACCCACTTCTCTTCCACCAGACATCCAGAGAGTGGGGACAAACAGAAGGAAGGAGGGTGTGAGGAGCAGTCCATGAGCCTGGGGCAGGAACAGTGGTTGGAGAATCGAAGGACACAGCAGACATTTTCAAAGCTCCGGAGGGCTGTTGTCTTAGTTGGGGTTTCCCCCAAAGCAGAATCTAAGGCAAGAACTTAGATGCAAGTAGTTTATTTGGGAGGGGAGCCGTGCAGTGAGGATGGGGACAGTGAGACACGGAAGGACAGAAAGCCAACGCTCGGTGGGTTTGATGGAGCTGGTTACCACTGTGGGCAGCTGGAGCTCACTCCCACAGGGAACTTTCTGGGGAATTATGAGCATGTACTCAGACTTGTCCCTGCAAAGACCAAGGACTCCCGAGGGTTGTCCCCTAGGGGTGTTTTCTCTCCCCAGTTTCCAGACTGCACCTGGGCAAGGTATAAGGCAGCTCCCCCAACCTTTGGAGAAAGACCTGAAACAGGAGAGCACTTAACATGGGGCCTTGTGGGCATGCCTGGGAACCCCACACCACAGGCACAGCTGGAGCTGATACCAGGGATGGGACTAAAGGATGTGTCATGGGACACCAATGGCACCTACCACAGCTGTCTACAGGCAGAGGGAGCAGAAAAATCAGGAGTGGACCCAGAGGTAGAACCAAGTGCCTTATTCACCATCACGTCCCTGGAGAAGGCACAGGCAGTGTTGGGTGCCATTGTCGTAATACATGGCACTCTGCGACAAGGCTTCCTAGACCGCCAACAGCAAGGGCTGCAACTGATTGCATGTGTATTGGCTGCTGGGTGCAGGAGTAAGCATTTGCATGCATTATCTTATTTAATTCTGAAACAGCCTTGTGAAGAATGTCCTATTATCACTCCCATTCTGCAGAGGAAGAAACCAAGGCTGGGAGGTGGGGAATATTTATCCAAAGTCTCCAGACTAAAGAAAAAAGAAGACAGGATCAGAACCAGTTCTCCTTAACCGCAGCCTGAGCCTAGCACTGCTCCTTCAAAGGCACTTGATCCACAATGGTGTGACAATTAGAGAGATGAGGACAGGTCTGTAGATTAGATAATAGTACCGTATAAATGCTAATGTCCTGATTTTGAAAATTCTGCTGTGATTATCGTTCTGTAAAAGAATGTCTTTGTTTTTAGGAAATGCACACTGATATTTAGAGGGGGGTGTGCATTATGTCCACAACTTACTGTCAAACAGTTCACAAAAATATGTTATATGTATGTGCGTGCACACACACACATACACAATGATACAATAAATGTGGTAAGATGTCAACTTTGAGGGATTCTGGGTAAGGAGTATACAGCAATTCTTTTCACTATTTTTGTGACTTTCCTGTACATCGAAGATAATTTCAAAATTTTTAAGGTTTTTAAAAGTGACCTAATCCTGTTGGAACTTATCTGCCTCATTTTCAAAAGAGGAATAAAAACTTTCAATCCACTGCAAACAGCAACAAAGAAAGGGCCACTGCTAGCACAGGAAATGACTCTGGGGACCTTATCTGGAAAGAGTCTTGGCCCTGAAGGGTTTCCTGGATGTTTTGGGAGCTGAGCCTTGGGAATCAATGTCTGACATCATGTGGCTGCAGGGGCGGGAAACAGGGCTTCCAGGCAAGCCAGCCTCACCAGGGCCAGCCATGCATCCACCCCACCCCTTCCTGCCTGCCTCAGGTGTAGACAAGGCAACCCTCGGAATCTCATCTTGGTTCAAGATGAACCAGGCTTGGTTCAAGAGGATGGGATTGCTGAACAGTGGTGGAATGCCAAGGGTTTAGAAAAGGGGCAGGAAGGAGTTCTTGCTAGAGGGCATCGGGGTTCCAGCCCTGACTCCCCCCACCACTTGGACAAAGGTGTTCCTAACACAATGAGAGATGCTCTGCCCCTTCCCTCCTCCTTCCTCATCCCTTCTCACCTTGTCCCAAGGTGGGTACCTATTCAACCTAGGGGCAAGACCTCCCCCGCCCCTGTCCCAGCACACCTCCAGGCCCTGCACGCACAAGGGCTGTGTCGGAATTCAGAGAGAAAAATGAGAAACTCCCTTTCCAGATGGTTGCAAGATGGCGCCAGTTCCCAGTGGGGACACTGGGGAGGGCGCCGAGCAAACCGCCTTTTCCGGCATCCCTCCCACTCCACAGCCGGGGAAGCCTCTCGGAAAGGCGCTTCGAAGGGACTGGCGGGAGTTGGTGGATAAATACCCCAGCTCCCTCGCCCCGGGTGGAACAACTCTGGGATGAATTCTGCACTGCCTCTCAGAAGGCCCCAGTGGGACTGAGCCCCAGGTCCCCTGCTGGTTAACACTTCCTGTGTTAATTTCCTTCCCGTCCCTGTTTCCGGGGATCGCCTCCCAGATACACACTTTGCATCCAGAATCTTGTCTCAGAGTCTGCCTAGGAGGAAGCCAACATAAGACAGCGCTCAGTGATTATTTAGTCATCCAAACGGAGTTGTGAGCTACTAAACTCGTGAGTGCTTATAAAGTTCAGAGCCCCAACATCTCACAGAGCCTGGGACAGAGAAGATGCTCCATAAATATTAATATTTGCTAAATGAGAGATTGGCATCACAGAAGTAGTAAGTCCCCCAGCCCCCACCCCCAGGGCAGACACTGGAGGATAGCTCTGGGGGATGTTTGGCCCCTGGGCTCCAGACACCTGGCCTCTGAACCAATGAGGTTCCACTAGGGCAGCCAGGAAAGGGGTGTTGCCAACAATCGGGACAGTGAGGTGGGCGGGCAGAACGGGACTTGCCAGGCTGGTGCAGCCGCCACTCTGTCCTGCTCCGCAGAGGAGCCAGGCTCCACTGGGCATGGCTCACCGCGGTGAGTGTGCAAACAGCCACGACGCAGGGGCCATTGCAGTTAGTTCAGGAAAGGTACAAGAGCATGACAAATATATGTAATTTGTAAATTGGCCAGTCTTTTGCAATAATTTAGAGGCACTAGTTAGGAGCAATAGAAACCCCCCAATTACTGATGTTTAAGGCTGGCACTGTTGCTGGCTGAATATTTCATGCATAAATGAACTTCCACTAGGGCCACCCGCTGCGTCTGATGAGACTCTTGCGGGCTTTATTGCCCAGAGCCCAGCAGGGTCCCGCCAATGGGCCCCATGACGGATGATGCATCGTTTTGCGGCTTAAATAATGCAGCGCGGGACAGGCTCGGTGCTGGTGCACTTTATTTACATATCAATTGAGTGGCCACTCTGAATATGAAGAAATATGAGAGGGGAAGTCGCTGGCACTGAATATTTCATGGCCGTGAGCCCCGCAGGAAGCGAATGTCCCCAGCCCAGAGCTGGCTCTGGCCATGTGTGCTGGGGAGAGCTGGCATTAATAGTACAGGGGATGAGGCCGGAACAATCTCGCGAGCCAGGAGGGGAGCCGCTAACTGGAATTGATGAACCCCTATCAACTGGACACAGCCTGCCGCCGCCTTTTCAAGTCAGCAGAATATCTGCTTCCTGCCTCTACCTTCTGGTTCCCAGAAACTTCTGCAGAGAAGGGAGCATGTTCAAGCCAGTGCACACTGCCTTCCCAAGGCGAGTGGATGGAACGGAAGTTAGCAGGGAGAATGGCATGTCCACTGAGGGAGGACCTCATCCCTTCTGAGGATTCGCTGGAAGATGAAACAGGAGTCCCAGCCCAGCCCCTTCCCCACCGGAAAGATCTGGAACGCCCATCCCTGGAGTCATTGGCTCCCTGATTATCACCTGATTGTCTGCCATGTGCGGGGCTCCTTGCTGAGTGATAAGGATACAGCTATGAAAAACACACCGTCTCCACCTCGTGGAGCTCACCGTTGAGTGGGGGGAAAAACAAAAAAGAAAATGGGAAACCCTATTGGTTGGGTGTAGTACATGTCTACTACTGCTTAACAAATTACCCGAAAACTTAGTGGCTTAAAACAATAAACACTTATGATCAAACACAGTCCTGGTGAGTTAGGAATGTAGCGGCGGTTTAGCTGAGTTGTTTTTGCTTAGGATGATTTCCCATAAGGTTGTAGTCAAGATATCGGCGGGGGCTGCCGTGTTATGAAGGATAGACTGGGACCAGACGATTTTATATTCCAAAGCAGCACACACACGTGCAGAAAGACGGTAGTGCTGGCTGTCGGCAGGAGGCCTCGGTTCCTTGCCATACTGACCTCTTCATAGAGCTGCTTGAGTGTCCTCACAATATGGCGGCTGGCTTTTCCCAAGAGAGTGATCCAAGAGAACGAGATGGAAGCAGCAATGTCTTTCATGACTTACCCACAGAAGTCCCAAATCATCATTTGCATCCTTTTTATCTGTCGCATGGTTAAACCCTGATACAATATGGGAGGGCACTACAAAGACATGAATACCAGGAAGCAGGAATTGTTGGGGGCCCTCTTGGACCACAAGGGGCAAGCAGAAGATGAAGACAGGCATCTGGTCTGGTAGAAAGGAGCCTGGTAGGGCTTCCTAGAAGTAATGATATCTGATTAGAGACTGAAAAGTTAAGGCTATCTCAGCAAAGAGGAAGAGGGAAGAGAGTTCAGCACAGGGAACAACCTGTGCAATGGCCCAGAGGCTGGTCCATGGGGAAACCAAAAAGTTTAGTTTGGCTGGAGCTTAGAGGGGGCTCTGACTGTCAGGCTTTATCCTGAGGTCCCTGGGAGCCTTTGAAGGGTTCAGGCAGAAGACTGCTCTGTGGATGTTGTGGGCCTCCTAGTCTGCTACATCCCAGCAATGGTGAGTGGGTCTGGGTGGGTTTGAAAACACACTCTGGAGAGATGGAGACAGAACCCCAAGTCAGCCCTGGTATCTACCATACTTAGAGAGAATTCAGTTCAGGATTAGAGTTAAGGCAATGTTAGAGTTAGAACTAGAAGACTAGACAGAGGTCACCAGAGGCAACAGATCTGTCTCAAATGCCAGCACTTTACTCACTTGCTGGCTATGTGATCTTAGGCAAGTCACTTACCTTCAGTGGGCCTCAGTTTTCCCACCTGTAATACAGCGGGAATAATTGTAGGACCAGCCTCATGAGGTCGTTGTGGGTGTTGCCTGAGAAAAGGCATCTGGCACATGCACCCTCATAGTCAGTTCTTGCAGAGCGAATGAGGCCTTCATCTGTGTCAATCTGGAACTGATGAACCCCCTGTCATCTGGACACAGTCTGCTGCTGCTCTTTCAAGTCAGCAAATGTCTGCTTCTCAGAAACTTCTGCAGAGAAGGGAGTTTGTTTAAGCCACTGCAGGCTGATTTCCCAAGCCATGTGGATGGAACAGAAGTTAGCAGGGAGAATGGCATGTCCACTGAGGGGAACTCATTCTTTCTGAGGGATTTCTGGAAGATAAAACAGGAGTCCCAGCAAGTCTAATCTGGGACCTCAACACCCCGTCTCCCCACCGCTAACCTTCTCCCCAACTTTTGGGCAGCACCTGAGATTCTGCTCCAGCCTCTCCCACCAGATGGAAAGAGACCCCAAGAGTGGGCAAAGCCCAGCTAACACCCCCCTTTTGGACTGCCAGCCCCTCCCTCTGACAGCACAGTGCTTGGCTTGGCAGGTTTTCCGACTCCACCGTTCTCATTGCCGTCGTGCTGTCATTTTCATTCATAGCAATTATCACAACTTGTGCCTTTTTGTTTAGTTCATTGTATACTTGTATGGGTTTTGTAGTTATTTTGTATCATTTTATATTTTGTCCTTGCTCTTTGTCTATCCCCCAGGATGAACGCCCCAGGGGCTTAGGGACTAGAGTCTGCCTTCCTACTTCTGTAGCCCCAGTACCAGCACAGCGCTTGACAATAAAACCTAGCAGACTGGCCGGTTGCAGTGGCTCGTGCCTATAATCCCAGTACTTTGGGAGGCTGAGGCAGGAGGATCACTTGAGCCCAGGAGTTCGAGTCCAGTCTGGACAACATAGTGAGGCCCCTTCTCTACAAAAAATAAAAATAAAAAACCCTAGCAGGTAAAAGTAGAGAGTCTGGGCCAGACCCCCTTGGTCCCACCACCTGCATCTCTGCTCCCCGGAGTTTGAATCTCAGAGCTGGTATTCTCTAGCCACATAGAGACAATTTGGACAATACAGGTCTCAGTATCCCCCTCTGTAAAATGGGGCCAATAATAGTACCGATCTCATCAGAAGGATTATATGATACCATATGTGAAGCACTCAAAAACAGTGCTGGAACCTAGTAAGTGCTATACAAGGGTTTGTTTTATAGAGAGACTAGTAGATGCAGATGTAGATATAGATATAAGTAGATGCAGATATAAGAGATATAATAGTAGATGCTCAGTAAGTATTTGCTATATTAATAATATGCTGAGTCTAAGAAAGGGACAAAGTCCGAACTGGGGCAGAGCCTCAGATAGGGGGACAAAGACCCTCACAAGGGCAAATTCCTTGGTCTGAAAAATGAAGACCCTTGAACTTGGAAACCTTGGAAGCTGGAGGCGGCAGGGAAGGGCAGCTGTAAGCACAGGCCAGGTGGGGTGGGGCAGGGGCCAAAGAGACCCTCCTCGGAGCCCCCACCTGGGCTCGCCGGCCAGCGCACTAACACACACTGAACAGCTAAATCATACATTATTGATTTGTCAAACGTATTTGCATATAAATAAGCGTGATCATTCATGGAGGCCCAAACAGCACCGCCTCCCCTCCGCGCCGTGATTGCAGATGGATGGCCCTAGTTAGACACGAACCGGGGACGCTGCCACCCCTGCCGCAAAGACGGAGGCTGATTTAAAACTACATTTATTGGAGCATGTAAGTGTGACAGCCTAGTGGTGAGTTTGGGATAATTAGTCTAAAAGACAAGATAAACGACTCCTAAAACTGGTATTGTGACGAAGATCCCACCCCTCTCTCCCCCCACCCGCCAGCTCAGTCCTGATGCCAAAAATACAGCCGATGATAATTAACTAGGAAGCGTTAACAGGCAGGATTATGTTCCGATTGCATTTTCCAAAGGACTTTAGAATTTTACACCCAAGTTGATTGTGTTCCCCTCCCCCTGGTGATTAGGCTAGAAGCAGAAGCCTGGAGGGAGGGGTGGGCACACAGGCCCAGACGAGGTCTCTGAGGCCAGGCAAGCAGGTGGCTTCAGTCAGCCTTCCCCGAGCCTGAACCGAGATGGATCTGCGGGGCGAAGCACGTTGACCCAGGGAAATTATATCTGCCACGTTAATTCATTCCGCGTGGGAGATCAGCCGTGAGCTTGGAGGCTGGCATCGGCCGCCTCTGATGGACCAAGGGGCCCAGCTGCTCTGCTAGACACAATGCTAGAGACTCGGCATCGCAGGGGAAATGCACGGCTTGCTAACACTTTATTTTTAATTGTCCTAAATTGCACATGAAGACTTTCAGCCCAGCAGGCCAGCCAGCGAATATCAAACCTTACCTTGAGGATCAGCTTGGCCTGGAGAGGAAGCTGCAGTCCCAGGGCTGGGGCCTCAGCACCTTGCTGATGTAGAAGAGAGTCCCTGCCTTTTGGTCCCACCACCTGCATCCCTGCTCCCCAGGACTGGTGGGGAATGCCCTGGCACCTCTGACCCACCCTATCAGTAGGTTTGAGAGCTTCCTCTCCTCTCTGAGATTTAAGTCATATAGACCCAGGTTGGAGGGTGGGGAGGGGGATGGTTGAGATCCTCAAAGAAGAATCCAGAAAGGGGCCAACACAGCAGAGGGGTCTGTAGTAGGCAACATAGTAGACCCTGCAAAGATGTCCACATCCTAATCCCCAAACCTTAAATGACAGAAGGGACTTTGCAGATTTGATTAAGGATCTTGAGATGGGAAGAGGATCCTGCATCATACAGGTGGGTCCAATGTGATCACAAGGTCCTTGTAAGAAGGAAGCAAGAGGAGGAGAAAGAGAGAGAGGGGACGATGCCATGCTGCTGCGGCTTTGAAAGTGGAGGAAGTGACCACGAACCAAGGGGCGCAGGTGAGCTCTAGAAGCCGCAAAAGGCAAGGAAACAGATTCTCCCTTCGCACTTCCAGAAGGAACGCAGCCCCGCCGGCACCGTCGTATTAGCCCCATGAGACCCCTTTCTGACTGCCGGCCTCCAGAACTGTAAGATAATAAATAAACTTGTGTTGTTTTAATCCACTAAGTAATTTGTTGCAGCAGCAATAGGACACTGATACAGAGTCCCGAGTGTTCTCAGCCCGGCCTCGCCACCCCTGCCCGTGCGACTCTGGGTAAGTGACTGAACTTCCCTCAGCTTCAGTGTCCTCACCTCTATTTGTTTTTTGTGTTGTTTTTTTTTTTTTTTTTTTTTGAGACAGAGTCTCAATCTGTTGCCCAGGTTAGAGTGCCAGCCTAGCTCACAGCAACCTCAAACTCCTGGGCTCAAGCGATCCTCCTGCCTCAGCCTCCCGAGTAGCTGGGACTACAGGCATGGGCCACCATGCCTGGCTAATTTTTTTTTTCTATATATTTTTAGTTGGCCAATTAATTTCTTTCTATTTTTAGTAGAGACGGGGTCTCGCTCTTGCTCAGGCTGGTTTCGAACTCCTGAGCTCAAGTGATCCTCCCGCCTTGGCCTTCCAGAGTTCTAGGATTATAGGCGTGAGCCACCGCACCCGGCCCAGTGTCCTCATCTCTAAAATGGGGATGATAGAACCTACCTCATGAGGCTGTGTGAATATTAAGCGAGCTGCTGCCTGCAAAGTGCTTAGCTCCGTGCTCAGCACATAGAGCACAAGAAATAGCACTTACTGTTGTGGCTGTAGTTGGCATTACTGTGCCTCGCTGCTCTCCCTGAGACCTTGTCAGTGAGGATAAAATTATTAATGATAAGTATCAGTAAACTAACAATTTATTTATTCATCAAATATGCATTGATCATCTTCTGTATGCAAACTACTATGTCAGGTATTAGAAATAAAATAGTGAACAAAAAGAGACCTAGCCCCTGCCCTCATGTACTTTACAACATGGTAGGTGAGATGGACCATCTTATATCATCGTATTATGTATTATAATATTATATGCTATATTATATTCATTATAAATGATCTCCCGAACAAGTGCTAAGATTGAGATGTGCTAAAGAAATACATAGGGAGAGGTGTATTCCATTAGGGAATTCAGGGAAGGCTTCCTGGAGGAAGCTGATCTCCAAAGTCTGAGCAGATTTTGTCCGTTGGGAAGACAAGAGCATGGAAACTTCTGAGCTATGGGAGGAAGGACTCTGCCTACACCTCTGGGGCCATGCTCAGGCCTCTGGGTTATCTGGGAGGAGCTTAGTGAAGGCGGAAGGCCCGCAGATACCCACCATGGTGGGTGCTGGGAAGCAGAAGGGCCCCAGCCACAGGTAGCCCATGGCATGATCAAGTATGGCCTTGAGCTGTGGGAGGTGAGTCCGTCCCTTGGATACTGGGTCCCTGTTTGACGCCAAATACCAGGCTGGGAATACCATTTTGTACCTTGTGCTTGGGCCCTAACCCTGAACACAGAGGCATATTCTGCCCTTCGTGAGTGCAAAGCAAGGCACACGGCAAAGTCTAATTCTTCTCCCATGGACATGGGAAAGACGGAGGGAAGAAGGAAACATTTTCCTGACCACTGTGTGATGTATCCCATACCTTAAAATTCTACCTGGGGATACTGAAATATTCCTTTCTCCATGGGAGAGAGAGGAAGGTCTAGGGACCTCCTTCACCCCATGAACAGGATTCTAGGCCTTGGACCTCCACTATGTGTATATGTCAGTCTTTCTTTTTTTTTTTTGAGACAGAGTCTCACTTTGTTGCCCAGGCTAGAGTGAGTGCCATGGTGTCAGCCTAGCTCACAGCAACTTCAAACTTCTGGGCTCAAGCAATCCTCCTGCCTCAGCCTCCCCAGTAGCTGGGACTACAGGCATGCGCCACCATGCCTGGCTAATGTTTTCTATATTTTAGTTGGCCAGTTAATTTCTTTCTATTTATAGTAGAGACGGGGTCTCGCTCTTGCTCAGGCTGGTTAAGAACTCCAGACCTTAAGCAATCCGCCCGCCTCGGCCTCCCAGAGGGCTAGGATTACAGGTGTGAGCCACCACACCCAGCCTATATCAGCCTTTCTACCCATCCCCTAACTTCCCTGATGGCTCAGAGTTGGCTGCGTCCCAAAGCCCCTTGTTTGGGTCAGTGCTTGTTTCTAGGTTTGGGTAGTCACCACCTAAAATCCCAGGCCTAAGCTGAACTGCCAGGCGCATAGCAGATGTGCAAGAATCATTTGCTGAATTAATGAATGAATGCATGCACCCGCCTATTCCTTGGACATCATTCATTGGCCCTTTGGATGCCTTCTGCCCCAGGTCAATCCCACTGCACCGCGGCTGCACACGTGGCTTAGGCAGGGGTATCGTGGCACCCTCCAGGCCCCGCCCACCCAGACAGTGACTGCACGAGCTCAGACCCTCTCTCTTTCTCGGCTTTCACAATGCTGGCCATGCCGTTGGCAGGAATTCCAAAACAGCCTACAAAATGTGGATGTGGGAGACCATATCCCCGGAATATTTTGCAAAAAGCAAATATTGTGACAATCGGAAACGTGGTACATTTATCTGCACTTCCAGTAGCTGCTCATATGTTCACATTAAAACTGTTGAAAATGTATAATTAAAAATCTGTTCCGAAATGCAGAGAACATGTAAAAATAATTTATCCATTCAAAATGAAAAACAAAAACAAATAAGTATGAGCCATGGGGGAAAAAAATAAGAGAAAGCAAACTCCAACAGGATGGCGACTCTGATGAATGGTGGCTGGGACTAGTCTCAGAGCACACGCACATCCCATCTCCCCCAGTACGGACCCAGAGTGTCTGAGCTGAACCCGAGTCCTTTTCAATCCACCCAATTCGATACTTCAGTTTCTCCAGATGAGAGGAGTTGTGGGAACAAACATCAAGTTACTATTGGGTGAAATTTCCTCTGCATGGGGCTCAAGACCCAAATGAATGGGATGCATACCTGTGTCTGTAGCTAGCAGTAGATGCAGACCTGTGTCTGTAGCCTGTGTCAGATACTCCTCCACTGCCAGGAAGATTCCTACCCTGCCCATAATTTCCCTGGGAATTTCTTTTACTTATATCTGGGAAAGAAGGAAAAAGCACTCAGGAGAAAAGAAGGACTTGAGAGAGAAAGAGGAGTAACAAGATAGCCAAGAGCCATGAGTGGTTTGGTCTTGAGAGAATTTTAGTTGGGAGTTAATTATGGGGAGAAAAAAAGAAAAAGTAGCCTCTGGGTAGCTATGAAGGGAGGGAGAAGTGAAAAGCCAGAGGATTGAGGAAAGGAAATCTTAGAACCGTTGCTGTGAATTATGAGTTGGATCCTCTTTGACATTCTTCGAGAGATACCAATAAAAGATTTAAATTGTTTTACATCTCTGAGATTACTATATGTGATTCTTTGAATGCAACACCATGCTGGGACTGGATCACATGGGCCTTGGTTTTATTTGGGTTATGGGAGTAAACATACATTTAACCCACCCTGTGAAACAAACTCCAATAGAGGTGTGGACACAGTGCTTTGAGAATATAGAGGAATCCCAGAAGAGAAAAGAAGTTTTCCAGAGGAAGTAATGTTTGAGTTGAATTCAGGAGAATATGTTCATCTTATTGCATCAATTGCAAGGGCATTTCTGGTAGAAGAAATAATATCTGCAAAGATATAGGTTATTCAGGGGAGAGTGAACAGTCCAGTGGGGTGAAGAAGAAACCAGAAAGCTCAGTGGGTAGACAGAAGCCATAGAGTGAAAAGCCTCAAATGCCATTAGGATGCACTTGGCCTTTACTCTGTAGTCCCAACAGCATGGGAGTGGCATGTTTGTGGTCACACATCCATTCAACCCTCTTGCCAGGGAGGCTGCAGCCTCCTAAAGCAAACTGCCCTCTTCTGAATTCCATCCCCAGGAGAGGGACCGACCGGGAGAATTAGAATCAGGCCTGGAGTTGACTCCAGAGGTTACAAAGGCTCTTGGAAGAAGTTCACAGTTCCCAATAAAGAGAAAGACACACTCAGGATAATGAAGGGAAAAAAAAGCCATTTGTCATCATCTGAATTCATGTGCAGGGAACACATTTGTTTCCAATGAGCATGTTTCACAAACTTGTTTAAATGAAAATGGACCTGATTTCAATGGCAGTGCAGTCTTGGTGGCAATACGATGTTTTATTTTATTGTTTGCAATTAGTGCCAAGGGAGGAAAATATCCAAATCACTCCACATCACACGGGGTGTGTGTTATCCAAGCGCTCAGCTCTGATGAGAGGATGGGGGTTGGGGGATACAGCCACAAAGAACTTGAACCCCCAGAGAGGATACTGGACTATACACGGAGTGTTCAGGCTCCTCACCAGGGCAGAGGCATTATTTAAAGCCAGGAAGTATAGCTGAGTGATGGGAGGTAGAGAAAACCAGCAAAGGAAATTTTTCCCATAGACAGGACAAGCCGTGTGTCAAGGGGACCCAGGCTAGCAACCACGCAGGAGCAGCTCTGGGAGAGATTTCGTGTGACTAACAGGAGAGAGGCCGCTGACTTCTCCATGCACCAGCTATGAGTGGTAAGAAGGCCAGTGGTCACCATCCAGCATCGCCAAGGGCAGAGTTTCTCACCCTCAACACTATTGACATTTTGGGTTGAATAATTCTTCTGGGGGGTTGCTATACTGCGCGTTGAAGGATATTTATCAGAAGATATTTTGACCTCTACCCGCTAGATGCCAGCAACACTCCCCTCCAGTTTTAACAACCAAGCATGTCTCCAGACACTGCCAAACGTTCCCGTGGGGACAAATCGCCCCCAGTTGAGGATCCCTGGCTTGACTTCAATTACCAGTTCTGAATCTTGGTTGAGTTGGAAAAGGCATTTTCCAGCATTTTCAAGAGAAAGGTTTGTCCAGCTTAGAAATGTTCCATTCTGAAGAATCTGACAATCCTAAGCCCTCCTCAACAAAGCCCACTGCTGCCCTCCGCCATGGACCCGGGGAGCAGGGGGCACAGAGTCCCTTAGCTTTGATCTGCCTGGGACCTCAAGAAAGACTAAGGCATGGGGCAATGGAATGAGCATGGACTTAGAGTCTTGTGGACCTAGATTTGAGCCCAAGCTCCTCACTTTGTAACGTGTGCTCTGTCCGTTGCTGACCTGAAGACCTCCTTTCTTCCCAGGCTCCTGCCACACTGGTCTGCTGACAGCTCCTCATACATCTCCCACTCAACCTCAGGGCCTTTGCACATGCTGTTACCTCTCTGCTTAGAACACTCCCCAAAACATACACACACACAGCCAGTTCATTCACTCTGCTCGTTCTTCAGGTCTCAGGCTAAATGCTACCTCCTCATAGAAGCTTTCCCTGATGCCCAGGACTATTTGGTACCCACAGTACACACTGTGGAGCACCCTGTACTATTTATTCACGATCAAATAACTATGGGGGGAGCGTTGAGGGAATTATGGGGAGAGAGAAAAAGAAGTAAGCCGGAGAGAACCTGCCCAAGAAATAAAGAAACAAGGAGGCCGGGCGCTGTGGCTCACGCCTGTAATCCTAGCTCTTGGGAGGCCGAGTCGGGCGGATTGCTCAAGGTCAGGAGTTCAAAACCAGCCTGAGCAAGAGCGAGACCCCGTCTCTACTATAAATAGAAAGAAATTAATTGGCCAACTGATATATATATAAAAAATTAGCTGGGCATGGTGGCGCATGCCTGTAGTCCCAGCTACCCGGGAGGCTGAGGCAGAAGGATCACTCAAGCCCAGGAGTTTGAGGTTGCTGTGAGCTAGGCTGACGCCACGGCACTCACTCTAGCCTGGGCAACAAAGCGAGACTCTGTCTCAAAAAAAAAAAAAAAAAAAAAAAAAAAAAAAAAAAAAAAGAAACAAGGAGACAGGGAAGAAAAGAACTCCATGGTAAAATTGTAAAACCATACAGATTGAAAGGCAGCTTAGTGACAATGGCAAGATTTTTTCTCATCCTCTTTTGTGCACATTCACGACTGCGTTCCTTCTGGTGTGGGGCTAGACCTGCAGCGCCTTCCAGATGTAACTGAGGGATAGCATCTGCAAATCTTATCTCATGCTGTATCAACCCCAGGTGACAGGGGACAACATATTCCCATTTTACAAGTGGAGAAACTGAGGCCTCAGGCTGCACCCTCATTCCTAATGTGTATAATTCCCCCAGAACCGTATCACTAGGGAGCCAGAATTCGGATCCAGGGGCATGAGGTTCCAGAGCCTGTGCCCCTGGCCACTCATGGTGTGAACCGGATGAACTTGACCACCAGGAGGGAGTTGGCCTGCTGCTGGGCTGGAGCACAAAGTTGACCTTCAGTGAATATTTACTGAATGAGCAGGGGCGGAGGTGGGACTCACTTCGGGGAAACTTGAACGCAGCTGGCGTGCAGCGAGCTCAGCCCACCCCCAACCCCATCCCACCACCCCACCCCGCCCCTGCTCACTTATCACCGTGTAATTGAAATAATGCCTATCGACAGAGACTCACAAACAACTGCTCAATTTTCCTCAAAATTCAATTAAACTTCGTTTATTCTGGGGATCGATCCAATTAAAAGAAGGAAAATTTCAGATGGTCTGAGCAACACCATCCATCTTCAAACACAGTGTCTACCCCAGTGATGTAATAATTTGCCCAATCAATGCTTTAAAAGCATTTAGCAGTCTTGATAATGAACTTTTGTCAAAACAGCCTTGCAGAGCAATAAGTGCCTGCAGATTAATATGAAGTCATAGAGGGCTAATGCCTTGGGGGGAGGCGACGTGAATCAGGGAGAGCCGTGGGCTGGGGCGTCATCCTTCTGCACCTTCTCAGAATTAGGTATGGGCAGTATTTTGAGTCCTGCCCAAAAAATGCCAAATGCACTTCCCCGTTTCTGCTCTGTCTGCGGGTTCTTCTCCCTTCCACAGTGTCAGGGGTCCCAGCTCCACCAGCCAGGGCCTGTGATGCTTCCAACCCTGGTCACCCTCCGGGCACGTGGGCAGCCTGCCCTACCGGAGGCAATGTCCACGAGGAGGAGGCTTTGCTTGAAAGAAGGGCTTCCACTTGGCCATCTCCAAAAGCTCTGGCTTCAAAAGGGGTCTTTGAGCTGCAAGAAACTCCTTGTCTGCTACTGAGCTACCCTTTCTCTCATGGGATTCCACTTACTAGCTATGTGACCTTGAGCAAGTTACCTAAGGTCTCTGAGCTTTAGTTTCTTCGCCTACAAAATGGGGGTGATAGAATTTATTGAAACTCAGGGGAGGGAGGTTGGGTTGGATTTCTGGGTGCCAAGGATGCGAAGATTAAAGGGACCCGGGCTTTGTCTGTAAGACCTCAGAGGCGGCAGGGGAAGACAGGTGGAAACAGCTGCAATGCAAGAAGCCGACGCTGTTAGAGACGGCTGAGCCGGGTGCTGGAAACACAGTGCCTGAGGGACCGGAGAGGGCTTCATCAGACATTGAGCTTTGAACACGGTCTGGACCAAAGAGCAGATATTTTCCAAGTAGGGAAGAGAAGGGAAGAGAGTCCAGGCTGAGGGCACTGAAGTGCAGAGGCTTGGTTTCGTGACAAGGACTCCATGTGCAAGGGGCACAGTGTGCCTGAGTCAGAGCCAGGAAATGCACCGGGGCAGGTGGGCTAAGCCACTTCTTCAGGAGTCTCACTTGCCAGACTGAGGAGACTGTCCTTTAGTCTAAGGGAAATGGGGAGCCATGGAAGGTCTTAAGCAAGGGACTGATGTGAGGAGAACTTCTCCAATCAGGCAAGCCAAGAGAGGGCTGGGTTGATAGGGATGAGACAGTGGGAATGATTTAGGTGAGACATCTTGCAGCCAGGGAGGTCTAACCACACAGCCCCATGCCCCCTGGAGTCCCCCCAACCACCCTGTCCCCACACTAAACACACTCACCCCAACCTCCCTGTTTCCAACGTGTCCCCATGTCCTTGGGCAGGAAACACACCTTCCTTTTCCACTCCCCACAATCCCTGTGATCCCCTAAGAACCCTTCTGCCTGAATGCCAGACCCTGTGTGGAGGAACATGGTTTCCCATCCCCAGAGTGAAGCTCCCTTTAGTCCAGCAAGGCCCCTCTAACTCTCTCAGAGAGAGACCAGGTACAAAGTCTCCTGCAACCAGACACGGGCATGCCCAGAGCTGTCCGTGGTACTGGCTGTGCTGGGCTGGGCAGAAGAAGGAAGAGAGATGCTCCCCAAAGCAGGTCAGAAACCCTTGTGTGGCGGGAGGGGGGATTCCCCTCCAAAATCAGGGCTTGACAAGCCACTTGCTGGGGAGCTGGGCCAGTCTGAGCTGGGATGACCAAAGATGGGCTGAGCTGGGCACGTCCCTGGGCCCTGAGGTGGTCCACGCTCCATCAGGGGCTCATTCTCTGCCTCTCACTCCATCCTCTAGGCAGCAAGGACTAACAATTCCTCCAGCATCTCCTCGCCAGGCCTGAGCTATCCCTTTGAAAACCAGAAGAAAATCTCAGGGGCTGGCTGGTGCTTTCAAAGCTGGGGATCTGGATGGCCGAAGGAATGAAACTCTCGCTCCACTCGCTGGAAGCCACTGCTCCCCCACGGGACGCCGGGCCCTGACCTGTCACCGCAGAGGCCCAGGATTCGGAAAGAGGAGGATTAAGAATTGAAGGTGGGGAGGGAAGGGAACTGGTGCTGCTAGATCAGGGCGAGTATTAAATGATCCCAAGTCCAGAAATGCCTTTTCAAAGACTTCTGCCATTAGGACTTAATATTAAATTTACTCCTTCTGCGCCTTAAAAAATAGCTAATTTTTTTTTTTCAAAAGGTGCTTTTGATGCCAAAGGTATGGCACAGGCTGAAAGGCACCGGCACGTCAAACATCATTTGGGGGATTTCAAAGGGCTGTTTCAGCAGGATCCTGTTTCTCCTCGTCCCCCTCCTTGGCTGATGAAGTTTCTGAGCCCCCTGAAGTCGGATCTTGTGTTCTTGGCTATCAAAGGCCCCAGCAACATTGCGTCTGTCTGTCTGTCCCAGTGAAACTTCTGCAAAGAAAGCCTCCCTTTTTACACGGAGATCTGAGGGGAGAATAAAAAGGATGCTGATTTGCGAGGAAACAGGAGGGAAGCCCTGCTGGGCCGATAGGAATCTTTTGACTTAACCGAGGCCAGATTTGAATACATTTGGCCCAGACAAGGGGGTAGGGGGGAAAATCCATTACTTTGGAGAAAAGCTTCACAGGGTTTCAAAAGGAAATATGTTAATGTCGGGAGAAATCATTTGTGTGGGTTTGTGTGCGAGTGTTTCAGGCGCCCCCAAGTTTAACATCATCAAGCAGGAGCAAAAAGCTAAAGCAGTGGGATTAAGCCACGGCTGATCCGTGGCGGCGTGAGGGAGCTGGAGAGCTGGGTGGGCTCTTCAACCAGCAGGGTCTGGGGTCTGAGACTAAGACCCCTGGGGAGCCCCCAGCCTGAGGCACAGCGCTCCCCGATGGGCCTTCCTTTCCTTACGGCCCCACCCAGGAGTCTCCAGGCTGGGGCTCAGAGATCCCCAGACAGTTCCCAGCATCCGGATGGGAAGACTGAGGCCTGGGAGGGGAAGGGCATTGCCAGAGGGGCTGTGCTGGCCCCGGTCTGCTCGGCTTCTCTCCATAGCCCCTGCCTGCACACACGAGCACTGGTCTGCTCTCTAAGCATGGCACCTGGGTGACAGTCTACACCTCTCCCCATGGCACCCTGAAAATGAGGGCCCTGTCATCCCCGGCCCTGAGGACAGGCATCCCTGTGGCCAGCCCTTGTCCTAGGCCCCATGGGAACAGAATAATTACTTTCAGATAATTAGATAGAAATTTCCCGCTGTGGCTTCACAGAGCAGTACGCCTGGATTCAGGAGTCCTGGGGCGTGGGACTCTGGGCCTCACTCTCTCTCTGGGCCTCACTTCCATCCTCGGTAAAGTGAGGACAACTCCATCAGCCCTGCCTCTACTTCACAGGACAGCTGCAAAGCTCCACTTTGGTCAGGAATAAAGGCTGTGGGCAGGGAGTCTGCAGCGCAGGGCAACAGGATGCATTCTCATCCTCTGGCAAGTTCAGGCACAAGCAGGAAGAAGGAAGTAGGATGTCATAAAGCCTGCCCTGTGTGGTTGTAGCAAATGCCTCCAAGTCTGTAGTAGGCCTTGCACCCCCCACATGAGCACAGGACTTTCACCACAGTTTTGGGGCTCTCTTCTTCATTATGAAAATGGTTGGTAGAACTCAGAAGAAAAGAACCCTGGGGACTTGTTTGTATGGGTAGAGATGAGGGATGGGGTGGGAGTTAGGAGCTAGAGCTGCCTGGTTCAGACTTCCTTCCCAAGCTTCATACCCAAGGAACCGGGGGCTGGCAAAACTCAGCACTTGAATCTGAGCATTGTCCTCCTGCTGCAAGAGGGAAGCGAGAAGAGAGAGGCGATAGCTCATCATTAGTGGCCTTGCATTAATATAAATTAGTGGAGCCCACCCTGGCTGCTCCCAGGCAGGCAGAGCACCGGGCTGCTGGGAGGAGCACGGAGGTTCCTCTCCTCGCAGTCTGGGGCCATCCATAACTCGCTGCTGACCACGCAGTCTTCCCTCCCGTGCTCACTCCCCCTCCCCGCCCCCACCAGCAACTCCAGGCTCTCAAGGTGTCAAATAGGGTGGTGATGGGACCACTGGGATGAGGGGCGGCCCCCAGAGCTGTGACCTTTGGAACGACCTTTGGAACACTGCCGTCCAGAGAGTCACTGTTGTTAGGAGCAGTGGCGCGTCCTGAGCTCAGCCGCAGGCTGGACCTCCGCCTCTCCTTTCTACCCTCTTGTCCTGGGCCAGAGAGGCAGCAGACATGCGTGCCCATGCCCCGAGCCGAGCTCCCAGACCAGAATGATGCCTGGCAACACGGGATTCGAGCACAGCAGCCCTGGGCTGCTTGGGACCGTGGGCTGCCCGGGGCTCCCGCATATTTGTTTGAACACACGGGACTGTGGCTTCTCTCCCAGCAAGGAAGGCAGGCTGTGCCTTCCCTGCCCACATTGGCTCAGTTATAATTCAAAGAATGCAAGCCACCCATCGGGCAGCGCACGGCAATTTAATACCAGCAAAGGGGCACAGGGCTGAGAATCTGCTGGAAACTACGGGTCTCCTGACTCAGGATGGCCCACGTAGGCACGTGGTACCCTATGGTTCAGGTTTGACACATAGAGACACACTGAGCTCCCTGGCTTGGGATTGTCACACTGGGCATGCCGCGACTCCCTGGCTCAGGCCTGGCCCACCAAGTCACCCCAGGACCCCTTAACCTCAGGCCTGGCCCACCGCAGCTCACTGGCACTTCCCCAGGGCCAGGCAGGACAGAGGTCAAAGGGCACTCCCTGGGGGCATCCCTGCAAGACAGGACTTTTAGCTGCATAGACAAAAAAGGAAACTGACACCCAGAGAGGTCAAGCAGCTTGCCATGGAGACAGAAGGTCAGTAGATGGAGTTCAAGTGGTGATAAGAGCTAACCTTTACCAACACGGTGATTAAAGCTTTACACTCAATTCTTCATCTCGTTCTCACGACTTCTGTGAGACACGACTGGCATCGTCCCAGTTTTGTACACACAGCAACGGAAGCTCAGAGAGGGTGAGCCACACTGCCCCGTCACACAGCTAGAGCTGGGACCACAGCCCCCTGCTCCGGAGCCCCAGCCCCAAGGCACGGCGGCTGACAGCAGGGACTCTGGAGCCGGCCCGCCTGTCTTCAGGTCCCAGCGTTTCCATGCACCAGCAACGTGACCTTGCATGAGATCTTCAGCAGATTGTGTCCCCACCTACAAAATGGCAATAATAATTGTGATGTAGCGATAGTCACGACCGTATTGTTGACATCCATGGGACACTTAGAGCAGGGCCGCCAGGTACCAAGTGCAGTGAATCTGTTAGACGAATCTTCCTTCTGCTCAGTCGCTTTCCATACTTAGTGGGGTAAAACCCGGAGGGCTGGAGGGTCCTCCTCTCCAGCCTGTCCCCTGCCCTCTCGGTCTAAGGCTCGGCAGAGGCACACTCCCGAAATGCGCCCCAGACCAAGCATCCGTAATGCTTCTGTCAGAGCAAACGAGGCCATTAACTGACGAGCTCCGTGATGGAATTGTCCCGTGCGGTATTTATTATAGGGCCCTTTCCCTGACACCTCCCAGGGAGAGAATATTAAATATTTAATGCACACGAGGCTGCTCGTTTTTCATCCCCACTTCAGCACTGGAGCCGGCTCCAGTCTGGGGGAGAGCCGAAGTCCGCCAGGCTGGCCCCCGCGAGCCGTCCCTCCTCCTGCCGCAGCCCTCTCTCCAGGCGGGAGGCCAGACGCAGCCAGGGATGGCACGACAGGCCCCACCCCAGGGACGCGGAGTCCCAAGTGAACCCTGGAAAGGGGTCCTCCACCAGCCGCCCTTGCCTGGGGGCCCAAGAATGTCCGGCGGAAGCAGCACACCTTGTCTGGAGCGCCACAAGGCCTTGGCCCCGAGCTTGGGAGCCTGGTGTGTCCTGCCCTACCTCCTCCCTGCGTGCTTCCGACTCCTCTACCCACCTGCGGCTTCTCACTCCCCGTCTGCACCGCTGCTGCTTCTGCCTGCAGGAGCCTTCTCAGCCAGCACGCATGAGCCCCTGGCGCAAACCTCAACCCACTGTGGACAATGCAGTGGTGTGCGGGAACCCCAGCTTCCTGCCCCCACGTGCACAGGGTGCGTGCTCAGGGGTGCGTGTTCTCTGCTGTGTCCCTGAGGTCCCCAGTAGGACTGCACTCCAGCTGCCCACAGCGGTACCCTGCTCGTCCACCTGCCCTGCGTGGGCTTCCTTTTCCTCTCTGCTCTCACTTCCCTTCTCTCCTACACTGGACCCCAGGGTTCCTCCCAGATCAGCATCTACACTAAAATCCTGGTCTCAGGGGCTGCTTCTACAGGAATCTAAGCTAAGACGATGCCTTGGTCAAGTGGGGGACTAATTAGAGAACACAGGAGGGTAAGTCTCAGGCACTTATTTATTCTTTCGTTGAGCACCAACCTGCTCACAGTCAGACCCCGTGCTGGGGTTGGGGTCCCAGCAAGGACTCAAACCTGGCTCCTGGACCCCCAAGTGCTCGCAAGCTGATTGGGGACACAGTCTCGAGACACTAACCAGAGTGCAATGTGATCAAGGACTCCAGCAAAGCGAACCAGCCCAAGCAACACCACTGAAGATAAAAGTCATGCTTTCATCTCACCTCATCCCTTCCTACAGGGGTCCTTAAACGTTTTAAACAGGGGGCCAGTTCACTGTCCCTCAGACCGTTGGAGAGTGCGCACTGTGGGCCTGGGACGAGTCGGCTGCTAAGCAGGACAGGCAGCGGCGGCAGAAACACCCGGAGGGCCAGATAAATGTGCTAGGCGGGCCGCAGTTTGAGGATGCCTGCCTTAATACAACAAATGCCTGCATTGGCCACTACAGGCCGAGCACAGAAAGGGATCTCATCAGCCGTGTTCGTGTTACAGCTTCCCTTCCTCCTCTCTCTCTCGTCCTAGTGACTTCCAGCCATCTGTGCTGCACGTGGGTGCTGGCAGTTGGAACAATGTGATCTCAGGTGAGAGGAAAGGCATTTTACAAGCATCAAGGCATGAGGTTGGGGTTGGGAAAGTGGATTTGCCATCCCAAAACACGGCCCAAAGGCGAGCTCACAGAAGCCAGGCCTTCTGCCTCCACTTTCATTCTGGACAGGGTGGCTGAGGGGTCCCAGGGCCTGAGGGTAAGGGGAAGACCTAGTGACCAGAAGGAGGTAGGAAGCTATCCTGATCAAGAGTCCACTAAACGCCAGGCTCGGCATTTCACCTCCACGATCTCCTTTCATCCTCACAACAGCCGTGAGCAGTACTGTGGTTTCCTTCCATTTTACAGACGAAGAAACTGAGTCCCAAAGGCGTGCCCAAGACTACTCAGCTAGGTTGGGAGCCTGTCACGTACCTTGGTCCCACCTCTGCAGGCTGGAGAAGATGGAGGAGTCACTCTTGGATTTTGTCCTGTGGACGATGAGAAGCCATGGATGAGAAGTAAGCAAGGGAGGGATAAGGTCAGGGTTGTATTTTGGAGCCATCGTGGTTTATTCAGCTCACGACTGCCAGTGTTGCTGCTGCCAGGCTAGGGGTCTATCTGGACCACCCACCCCTCGCCCCTGCCCTGGCCAGGACAGGCTCTGGGCTGAGAGGTCATGGCCCACGGGAGTCACCACTAGGATGGACATTGCTGCCCCACTTCATTCTTGCTGCGGGGCTTTGTTCTTGCAGCGACTCCTGCCTGGAGCTCCGTCCCTCACTCCTAACCTCTCTCCCTGCAGCGAGCCGCTCACTCTCAAGTTCCGCTAGCAGCTTAACTCACCTCCCCAGAGAGTGCTTCTCTCCCCCCTGGCGTGAGTCAAAGTATGTCCCCCAAGAAGGTTTGTTCAAGTCCTCTCCCCAGGTCCTGTGAACGTGACCTAATCTGGAAATAGGGTCTTTGCAGATGTCAGATGGGATTAGAGCAAACTCTCATGCAATGACTGGTATCAGGGGGGACATTTAGACACAGGGACACAGAGAGGAGACACCACATGAAGACGGAGGCAGAGATTGGAGCGATGATGCCACAAGCCACGGAAGATCTGGGACCCCCAGCAGCAAGAAAGAATCTTCCCCAGAGCCGTCAGGGAAGTGTCCCGGCACCTCGATTTGAGACTCTCAGCCGCCAGAGCTGGGAGAGGAGACATTTCTGTTGTTTAAAGCCACGCAGCTTGTGGTACTTGGTGACAGCAGCCTCAGGGAACTAATACAGCCCCTAACTAAGGCCAGACTCCCTCATATTCCCTGTCACACGTCTTCCTTTCTTCCTCCTTCACGCCACCATAACCACCTGTCATTACCTGTATTTATATGTCATGTTTACTGTCCCTCCCACTCACTAGGCTGGGAGCTCCAGGGGGCAAGAGGCCTTGCCTACCTTGTTCTGTGCAACATTCCCATTGCCTTTGGTGCCTGGTATACAGTAGGTGCTCAATAAGTGTTCTCTTCTTAACTAAGACTTAATGAACATCTACCATGTGCCAGGACTGTTCTAGGTGAACAAAACGAAGCATCCTGTCTTGGAACTCACACACCACATTGGACAAGGACCGTGGCCAGTGAGTGAACATATTAGGCTGTTAGAAGGTGACTAAGGACCAGGGAGCACAGGAAAAGTCTGGCGGGGAAAGGAGCTGGAACGCTGGGGTGGAAGAGCACAGGCCACAGAATTAAACCACGTGGTCTAGAAGGGGGCACTCAGCAACATTGGAAGGAGGCGAGGGAGTTGGCCATATGAGGTTCCAAAGGAAGAAAGTTCCAGGCAGAGGGCACAGCACAGCCACTGCCGAAGCCCTCAGGCTGCAGGGATATGCTTGGCCATTCAAGAGACAGAGAAAAGGCCAGTGCAGGTGGCAGGGAGTGAGGAGAGGTGAGCATAGCAGGAGAGGAGACCAGATGTCTGTTGGATGGAGGAAGGGAGGGAAGGATAGAGGAAGAGAGAGGGGGCTATATTAGCTTGGTGCAAAAGTAATTGTGCTTTCGGACCGTGAATTTTAAATCATTATAACTAGGCTCAAACACATCTTTATTAATCATAATAGGAACCATTACAATCAACACATTTTTGCCAACGAGAAATAAGTTTGTTTATTCCTGTAGTGTGAAAATCCATGCTTCAGGATTCAGTGAACTCTTGGAAAGCATTTTCTGCATCCTGCTGGTTATGGAAGCGTTTTCCCTGCAAACAGTTGTCAAGATGCTTGATGAAGTGGTAGTCAGTTGGTGAGAGGTCAGGTGAACATGGTGCATGAGGCAAAACTTCGTAGCCCAGTTCGTTCAACTTTTGAAGCCTTGGTTGTGGGACATGTGGTCAGGTGTTGTTGTGGAGAAGAACTGGGCCCTTTCTGGTGACCAATGCTGGCTGCAGTTTTCGGTGCATCTCATCAATTTGCTGAGCATACTTCTCTGATGCAGTGGTTTCACCAGGATCCGGAAATCTGTAGTGGATCAGATGGGCAGCAGCCCACCAAACAGTGATCATGACCTTTTTATGGTGCAAGTTTGGCTTTGGAAAGTGCTTTGGAGCTGATTCTCAGTCCAACCACTGAGCTGGTCATCGCTGTTTGTCATATATTAATAGATGGATAAACGGAAGGAAGGAGGGAACAAGCAGGGAATGGTTCATACCTGGGAATTAAAGGCAGGCACTAACTCCATCCTCTGGCCGTATGTTGGGTCAATAATTGAGAATAAATGGGGCCTTACCTAAGAAAAGCAGCCAATCACAGGCCAGATGGAGCCAGTTCTCCATACCCTTTCAGCCATAACACAGCATCACAAAACAGAGATGAGGATGCCTAAGAGCTTCTTGGGGACCCAGGGTCCCAAGGGAGGGCTCCTCCAGAGCCTGGGAGCTCACCTACCTAGCTGGCAGGAGCCCCTACATACAAGGCCTCAGGTCCCCCCTTAGAGCCACATGAGGCTGGGCAGGTCCATCCAGGCTCCTGATAACCAAAGTGGATCCGCTCCAGATGAACTGCTAATGAGGCACTTTCTGATACAGAGGCCCTGAAGGGCACCCATAAAAGTCATTAGAAACCACTGAGAAATGAAATGAAATCAAGTTAGTTTCTTAAAATTAGGAATTTCCTCTTCCTCCCCCACCCCCAGCTCCAGCTGGATCAGGTCAGCGCCCCCACAGGGCCAGCAGAGGAGGAGCCCCATTGCTGAGAACTCCTGGGCTGAGGGTGTGACCCAGAGCCCCGAGTCAGGGGGAGGGTTTTGTCCCTGCCATCTGCTCCTCGTCTCCCTCCCTCCATTCCCATCCCGCCTGCGCTGGGAAACCTTCCCAGCCCTGCAGACAAGATGTATTGAACATGCATGGACTTCAGCACTCATGGTTGTTTCCCTACCTGTCCTGTCTGTCCCTCCCTATGGGACACTCTGGCTCTCCCACGTGCCTGTGGGCAGCACGCAGCCCAGCTGGCCACTTGGGCTCACAGACTCTCTTTTCTTGCTTTCCTTGACATCACACTGGCCTGGTCCTCCTCCTGTCTCTCTGGCTGCTCCTCCTCTGTCTTTGTAAGCTCCTTCTCGTCCACTCCACACCTTCTCCATGTCGGAGCACCCCAGGGCTTCACTTCCAGCTGGCTCTTACTCTCTCCCCCAAAATTATCTTGTCCATTCCCAAAGTTGAAATATCATCAATAAACTGACAACTTCTAACTCTTTTCATCTGCAGCTTCAGCCTCTCCCGTGAACTCCAAAACTCCATCTTTCTGTAACTCCCAAAAGCCATCTTGAACTTAATGTGGCCAAAATGAAGCTTTTGATCATCTCTGTGTTTCCCAATCTCGGCGCCCCCTCATCCACCCAGTTGCTCAAATCAAACTCCAAGGAACTCTCCATTTCCCTCTCTCCTTGACCTTCACCCCTTACATCTGCAGGTCTTCTCTGCTCTTGTTCTAGGACCTTCCTTGAACCTGGCTTCTCCTAGTCCACTGCTTCTGTCCCAGGCCAAGCCTCCATGCTCTCTTGTCATCCTGCTTCCCCTCCAGCCGCCTCCCGTCCTTTCTCCACCCACCAGCCGGAGTGGTCACCTAAAAATGTGGGCTCAGCTGCTGCCGGATGAAACAGCAGCAACTGTGCACACGCACAGAGCCCTGGTGGCCTGCCGGGAAAGGCCAGATGCGACACTCCAGGAGGAGACCACGCAGCAGTCTGGGGCCAGCCTGCCTCCTCCACACTCTCCACCTGCTGAGAGCAGGGGCCCCTTACCGCCCAGAGCCCAGCACACCCTAGCCACTGATTACAGATTACAGCCTGAGTATCCCTAATCCAAAAACCCCAAATCCAAAGTGCTCCAAAATCCAAAACTTTCTGAGTGCTGACATGATACTCGAAGGAGATGCTCACTGGAGCATTTCAGATTTCAAATTTTCAGATTAGGGGTGCTGAAGTGGTAAGTAGACTGCAAATATTCCAAAATCCAAAAAGAATCCAAATCCAAAATGCTTCTTCTGCTCCCAAGTATTTCGCATAAGTGATACTCAATCTGTGGCTTCATTTTCACTGATGACAACTACAATGTGACACTTTGCCTTTGTGGCTCCCTCTGCAGTTTGCAAAGAGTTTTCAAGGGCATTAATATCAGGACTCCTTCAGCAGCCCCCCGGGGTCAGTGTGATGCCCCCAGTCACAGGTGGGGGCCCCACAGTGGCAGAACAAGGACTCCGTTCCAAATCTTGGGAACACAATTAAAACTACAGCTTCCAAATTCACCCCCCACCCACCCACCCATGGTGTCTACTTGAAATAGGCATTTCCATTCTCTCCATAAAACAGCTCAGAAATTCCACTCTTCTGGTGCCCAAGTGACAGCTTCCCGTTAACTCCAGGAACACGGGCAAAAATCTTTTGTTAGCCACTGGGTCCCAGTTTGGGTTTGGGAAAGGCCTTAGCACCCATCATTCTGCCCAGTGGCCCTACACGCTGTCACTCTGTTCCAGCAGAGTCTCGTCTAAGCCAAAGCTTCATTTTGGGTGTCCCAGCAGAGCCTCTGTTTCACTTCCTCTTTCTTGGCACTCTCAGCCCTGCTGCACAGAATCTACTGGAGAGACCGTGCCAGGAGGCTGAGTCTGCTGGCCCGTGGTGGGGCCAAGTTTGATATTTCTAAGTTCCCCAGGGGGTCCTAAAAGACAGCCACAGTTGAACACCACCAACAGTTGATCCACAAACACACATGGAACATGTTGTTCACTAGGCACTGGGTGAACAGAGATGCCTTCCAGAAGCTTCTACCTAACATGGGAACCACAAAGGTAGATGATTAAAATGAGATATTTTTCAATGATTTGTTTTTGTTAACTTTCTAATTTAACAAACATTTCTATCACTTACAAGTTGCTAGGCAATGTTCTAGGCACTTCACAAATTAACAGATGTAACCAGTTTAGACCTCTTTGACCTTAGAACAATGAGGAATCTACTATTATTATTCTCATCCTGCAGATGAAGAAACTGAAACACAGCTTAAGTGACTTGTGTAAAGTCACAACATCTAATAAGTGGCCGTGCTAGGATTCAAACCCAGAGAATCAGACTTTATGCTTCTAATCACTATTTTCCAAGGGTAGTGATTCCCGAACCTTGTGGAATTTGTACAGAACACAAGTTCTTGAGCTCATTCCCCTCCCCTCTTTCCCCTCACCCTTAGATTTTGATTCAATCCGCTGAGGTGAGACATGGAAGCACATGAACATTTTTATCTGTCCCAGGTGATTCGGATGCAGGTGCCCTGAGGACTGTCCTGTAAGGAGCTCTCTGATTGAATAAGGTGTGGTGGTTTTCAGTTGTGTCCACAAATGCTGTGACACTCCTCCCTCTCAGAGGTGGGACCTAATTCCCTTCCCCTTGAGAATGTGCTGGACTCAGTGACTTGCTCCCGACAAACAGAACACAGCAGGAAGGTGGTATGTGGCGTGTGACTTCCAAGAAGAAGGCCAGGATGAGGGCTGGCCATTGAGCCAGGTGAGACACGAGAAGCACCAAGAAGCACCATGCAGGGCACAGAAGTGCTGCGGCTTCCTCACTGCCCCCTCTCAGACCACTTGTCCTGGGGGAAGCCAGCTGCCATGCTCTGAGGATGCTCAAGCAGCCCCACGAAGGAGCCCGCGTGGAAAGAAATTAGGCCTCTGCCAACAGCCAGCACCATCTCAGCACCCATGCGAGTGCGCCATCTTGAAATCGGCCCCTCCAGCCCCAGTCTAGCCTTCAGATAGCTTGACCACGCATCCCACTTTGCCTCGGACAGTCCAGGTGTATGCCTGTGGACTGTGCATCCCATGTGACTTACTATTTGTCCTGGATAAGATAGTCCCAGTTCAACCAAGGAGTTATACAGTTACCCTGTGGATGAGCCCAGGGTGCAGGCTAAGGCATTTGGACTTTACCCTGGAGGTAGTGGAGAGTGATCTGATGCAAATTGTGATTTATAAAGCTCCGTTTGCAAGGCACGCACAAGTGTGCGGTATAAGCTGGTGTGGAGGGTGGCCTGGTTTGGAGAACAGCTGTGGAGGCTTGACCAGGGGAGCACAGTCCCCCAGCCAGAGTGCTCAGTGGCAGGGATAGCCGTGTGAAGGCTGAAGCAGTGGAGATGGGGTCATGGGCAGTTTAGGAAAATGCAGGAGATATTAAGCAAACTTGGCTGCAGTAAGAAATGGAGATGCAGCCAGCAAGGGGTGATTCCAAGGCTATTAGGGGGGAGATGGGGGGAGTGGCCCCCACATTTCAGGGCCTGGAGCTCTGTCTAAAAATAGCTCTCAAATGAGTCACCACAATTGCAGCCAACAAGGAATTGGCTGGTTTGTGACTGAATTGCAGGGGTTTTGGCCAAACGGACTGAAACCACGTGTAGTCTTGGCTCCAGAAGGTCCCATTGGACCCAGTCTCCGGTTAGGGGCAGTGCCACAGCCCTGATGCATGGATAATCTCATTTTCCTCTCACAACAAGTCAGCAAGAACGCTATGATTATTTTTTTTTTCATTTATCAGGCCTGAGAGAAGCTGCCAAATGTTTCCAAGATGTAGGCTCTCTAGGAAGCACAGCCAGAATTCAAACCCAACCTCCCCAGATATCTGGTATCAGCCAGAAAGAGGTTTTGGGGTAAAATCCCTAGAAATACTCTCTTGCCTCCTCCCAGCTGGGGGATACCTTGGCTGAACTTGAGTCACCCTCCTAATAAAAATTCCATGTTCCATCAGCAGAATGCTTCCATCCCAATTAGATCAATTTTCTCTAAGTAGCAATAAATGTGTTTTTCTTTCAGAGGCCAGCCCGACACATTAAGCAGGCTTGGGGCAGCCATTCCCCAGGCCTCTGGCTCCGAGTGCGTGGGGTCAGGGGTCACAGCGCCGCCGCCTCCAGCTCATTAGTGGGGCCCATTCATCTTTGCCGGGACACCAGCACTCAACATGGTGGCGGGGCTCAGGGTGGGGGGGTGTGGGCAATTCATCAGGGACTCTGGTTCACCGGAGACAAGAGCAGAAAAGCAGGCCTGCTCACAGGCCTGCAGGAGCCCTAGGCCCAGGAGCTGAGAACTGGAGCTCCCTAGTTAAAGGTTAACCTGGTCCAGGATGTCTGTCTGTGGGGGCTCAAAGCCACCTTGCAGGAAATGAAGGGCCCAGGGCAGGCCCTTTTGAGATGCACCTGGCTCCAGACTGCTAACTGAGCTTCCCTTCCGGCCACCTCCCCAAACCAACCCCCGAAATCCATCTAAGCAAGGCCTACAGGGGCCTGGAAAAGGATGCTGTCACTCAGGCCTCATGTGGCCCCGGGACCTTCCTGGAATAGGCCCTTTCCTTTGATTTGCAAATCCATACTCTGGGCATGGTAGCCTAAGACAGCCCAATAGTCCCACCCTGCCCTGCCCTGCCTGGGCCACCAGGCCTGGCCGAAGCTCTGGCAAAGGAAAGAGACCTCTCAGCTTCCCCAAAACTGGGGCTCAGCCTCCACCAACCTGTGAGCCCACAAACACATCCGTGCCACCCTGCGCCAAGCAGAGCCACAGCCCCTTGGGATGTTCAAAGGGGCATTGTATCAGCTTGCTAGGGCTGCTGAGGAAGTGCCGCAAACTAAGGGGCTTAACCAACAGATACTTATTCGCTCACAGTTCTGGAGGCCAGAAGGCAAGATGCCGACAGAACCAAGCTCCCTCTGAAGCAGCCAGGGAAGGATCTGCTCCCGGCCCCTCTCCAGGCTCCCAGGAGCTCCTTGATTGTGGCAGCATCGCTTCAATCTTCACGTGGTGTTCTGAGTACGTGCACGTGCGTGTACGTGTGTGCGCATGTGTCCAAATTTTCCCTTTTTATAAGCACACCGGTCATATTAGATTAGGGGCCCAGCCTACTTCTGTCTAACCTCATCTTAACCAATTATATCAGTAAGGACCCTTTTTCAAAATACAGTCACATTCCAAATATGGTACTAGGGGCTAGGACTTCAACATACGAATTTGGGGGGATGCAAAAGAACCCTTAACACTCCCCTTTTTGGCCACATGAGAGGTGAGCTCCAGAGATCCCAACTCATTTGGCAAATGGGTTTTGAGCACCCACCAGGCCCAGTGCAAGGTTCTGGGGGTACAATGATGGGCTGGTGAGTTGACAGATAGCAGGGGAGATGGGCACTGATCAATCACACAAGCAAATGCATAGTTACAGACTGCAGCGGGTGCTCTGAAACAGAAGTGTGAGCAGCTACAAAGGTGCAGAACCAGGTCCCACTCCAGGTAAGAAGTCAAGCTGGGACTGGCACAACAATGGCGTAACCATCCCGGCTTCTCTGGGCTCTTTTGCAGCACAGCTGACCCTGTCCTCACTCACCTCCTCCTGTTCTGGGTGTCTGACCCTTGCTGTCCCCAGCCCCCACCCAGCTGGTGCCTTTCCTGGAAGCCAGATTAACGACATTTGAGCAACTGGGCCAGGAACCACAGGCCGGGGCGATCTCTCCACAGAGCCCAGGGCCTGACTGAGGTCTCCCTGATTCACACCGACTCTCAGCCACTGCTGGGGCTCCTCCTGCAGCCCCCCAGGCACTCAAAGCTCCAGCTGCAGCCCAGGTCACCCCTGGGACTCCAGGGCGGAATCCATGTCCAGACAATGACCAGCTGGTCTGGGGCCCAAATGTCACCTCCTTGGGGAACCTTTGCTGACTTGACTTGTGCAGCTTCCCCCACCCCCAAACAACTCCTCAGCACCCGGACCACAGCTGAAACTAAATAACGGATTGCAGAATTAGCTGTCCCACGTCTGTCTCCCTGAAGGCCATAAGCTTTATGAGAACTAAGGCAACTTTCTCGTCCACCTCCATATGTCCAAAATCCACCCTGTGCTGTGACGTAGGCATGTTCTGTAAATGTGAGCTGGGTAGAAAAACAAAATAATTATTTAATCAACCTCCTACTTCTACCAGAACTACAAACTGACCCACGGGCTTGCTGCAAGTCCCAAGGGTACCAGGAGAGTAAAGGTGAGAAACGAGAAGGATGGTGCTCAGGGTGGAAAGAAGGGTTTGGGCAAAGACAAGAGAGGGAGGAGATGCAAAGTGCGTTTGGAGAGCAGTGAGTATTTAGGCTTGGCCAGAGCAAGGCTCAACCTTGCAGGTCCTTGAATGCTGGATTTAGGTGACGGTCACAGGGTGCCACTGAAGGTTTTTGAGAGGTGGCATGATCAGAGCTGGCCGTGCTTAGAGGAAGAGTAAGTAGGTCTACAAGGTGGTACAAAATGTGGGACCAGAGCTCAGGAGAGAGGTTTGAGCAAAAGCAAAGGTTCAAGGGCTGTCACCCAGGGAGGGCAATTGAGGCCATTGAGGGAGAGCAGAAAGAAGGGGACATTGTACAGATTCTGGGGACAACTGCAGCACAGAGAGGAGGGGTTCCAGAGCGGCATCATGATCAGGAAAGCAGAAAAGGGGCGATCAGAGCAGGAGGAGGAGAGCCAGGCGAGCCGAGAGTGCTTGGAGGGAGGCACCACGTCTACTCACGTCCTTCTTTGGTCTGCCCACTGCATGGGGCGCGGAGACCTGGTTTCAAAGCCTGACCCCATCAGTGACCAGCTGGTAACACCTGGGCAATTCCATGCACCCCAAGGAGTCTGTTTTCTCATCTGCAAAGTGGAGCTGGAAAAACTCAATCTAAGGAATAAGGAATGGGATATCCTGAGACATCTAGCACCAGCCCCAGCACACAGCTGCCCCCTGTGTGTTCCAGCCAGTCAGTCCTGGTGTAAACCAGCATTTCCCAGCCTCAGCACTGCATGAGTCTTTAATACCCACATGTATTGTAGGATGTTGAGCAGCACCTCTGGGAACCAAAGATGTCTCGAGTCATTGCCATGTATCTGCCACTTAAGAGGCAAAATTGCCCCCAGTTGAGAACCACTGGTGTGAACCATGAAAGTTGTGCACAAGTGTCTCCTACTGCCTCTGTCTCCCTGAGGAGACAGGGAGGTCCTGTACACCCATGCCCTCATGCATTCAATCAACAAACATTTGTTGAACACTTATTCTATGCCAGACTTGTGCTGGGTCCTGGAGAGAGCACTGAGCAGAACAGTAATCTTGTTCTCAGGGATTTTATAGTTAGCGGAGGAAACAATTTCGATGCAATAGAATCATGTGATGTGGTAGGCAAACTAATGGCCCCAAAGATGTCCATGGCCTCATCCCCAGAACCAGTGAATACGTTACTGCACATAGCATAAAGCACTTTACAGGTATGAATAAATTAACAATCTCGAGATGGGGAGATCAGCCTGGATTATCCGAGTTGGCCCGATATAATCACAAGGGTCTTTATAAGGGAAAGAGGGAGGCAAGAGAGAGACAGAGTCAGAGAAAGAGATGTGATGGAAGCAGCAGACGGAGTTAGAAAGATGAAGATGCTACACCACTGGCTTCGAAGATAGAGGGAGGCGCCATGAGCCAAGGAATGCAGGCTCCTCTAAAAGCTGGAAAAGGCCAGGAAACAGACTTTCCCCTCATTCCTCCAGAGGGCAGGCATCCCTGCCAACACCTTGATTTTAGCCCAGTGAGATGCATTTCAAACTTCTGACCTCGAGAGCTGCAGTTTATGGTATTAATAATTTATTACAGCAGCAACAGGAAACAAATATACACACGAACGAGTCCCACAGTTAAGCACAGGAAGCCGCAGGATCTCAGAGAAAAAGGGCAGCGCTGCCATGTGTGATTGTCCAGGTTGCACACTACCCAAAATAACCAGCCAAGGAGGTGAATAGGAATAACATCTATCGGGTGTTGGGCAGGTGGGAGGAGGGGATGGGTATATACATACATAATGAGTGCGATACACACCAACTGGGGGATGGACACACTTGAAGCTCTGACTCGGGGGGAGGGGGGCAAGGGCAATATACGTAACCTTAACATTTGTACCCCTATAATATGATGGAAAAAAAATTAAATATTTGGCTTTATGAAAAAAAAAAAGAAGAAGTAGCTGCACCTGGCTGGAGCAGCAGGCATGTCGGGGAGATGATTCAGAGCTGCAGAGTTCGGGACATGGGGACATGCAGAGTCTGAGGGGCCTGGTGGACATTCATGGGGAGGTGACTAGGAGGTGGCCAAGTGCCCATGTCTGGAGCTCTGGCAAGAGGACTGAGCTGCTCCACACCACCCTGCTGGGGCTGCTCCGGGGGGCCCGGCTTGGCCCAGGCGCAGCCCCCCTCCCAGGGACTTTTCTTCCTGGCTCTGCAGGATGCCTGGCCGCGACTCACATTTGGGCTCTAGTAGTGTCTGCCCTTGCAGTGGCTCCACTTCCCAGCACTTAACTCCAAGACAGGTATTGATGGTGCCTTGACCTCCCCTAATATATTGCCACAAGGTGACATGGGCCAGTCCTGCAGTCCCAGTCAGGCCACGGCCCCTCCCTGAGCCTGAGCAGAGAACAAGAAAAAGCCATCAAGCTGGGCACGGGGTTTGCGATACAAATGGCAGTAAGTTGTTTGCAGGAGGCAAGAGGGCCCCACAGACTAATGGCCGTCCACGGCTTCCTCCCCTCCCTGCCTAAGCGTCCCCCCTCCAGAGCTGGCCCAGCTGGAGAGCTGCAGTTGCGCCAGCCACCCCCTCCCCAGCCCTTTTGCTGACAGTATAACCTTCAGGAACCTGAAATTCCTGAGTGGTCCCCAGAGCTCAATGCATCTTGAAAGAAAATTTGTGTAATGTCATTTCAGGCTGTCCCTAATCCAGAATTATTGAGGGGGGGCTGGGACCTGGGAATTGCCTCTGACACTTGACAAATACTTGGCTTTGTGTAAATGGACAGGCTCCTGAAATAACTGCCTTTGGATGTCACATGAAGAGAAATTAATTCTTTATTAACTTCCGCAATGATAATCTAATAAACCCATCGGGCCTCCAAGCCCCAGCATTTAAAGAGCTTGGTGGTTTGGATGCAAATGTCTCCCGACCCCATTTCGTCGGGAATATGCTCTTGGAGAGGAGGAATAATCGGCTCTAGAGGTCAGATGTCAGCTCGGGGTCAAAATGGGTGACTTGCACGGCTCCATACAGACCTGGGATTCAGGAGGCTCAGCCCTCTCTGCGGCCACCAGCTGTTCTGGATTTTCGGGGATGTCCCTTAATTTCAGATAGTCTGTCCCTTTGTTCCCCAAAGAGCATTTGTTCTGGTCAGATGACAGTCTCTGGTTTTTACTCCGATTGTGAGTCACTGTAGCCCTCACCCACCAGGGCCAAAGGACCATTTGCCCATTCTTTCTCTTAACTCCTAGGTGCCGCCGTGGGCCAGCCAGCCATGGGAACACAAGGCCTCTCTCCTTGGGGCGTACGGTCTGGTGGGGAGGCAAACAACAGGATTTGTTGTAATTGTAAATTGGGGGAAATGCTAGGAGGACAAAGAAGATCTGGAAAAGTGGAGAGAGCCCCGCCCAGATCTCAGTTCCTGCATGGGTCCGAGGTGTGAGCACACAGCCCAGCCACGAGGCCCTGCGGGAGGCGCAGGCTCCACTTCCCCACCAGCAACACTGACAAGCAGAGGGGTCCGCAAGTCCATGCTGGAGGCAGGAAGAGAAGAAGATGGAGATAACAGGTACTGCAGAGGCCATCCAGGCAGGGAAATGCAAAACCCCCAGAATGCCAAGGGCAGATGGTCCCAGCCTGCTCTGGTGGCCGACCAGGCCCTGCTTACATGCCTCCCACAGTGGAGCACTCACTACCACTCAGTGAGGCCCCCAGGAAACCAGTGACTACACAAACAAATTCTTCTTGAACAGACCAACCCGTGTATACATATATATCTCATAGATACACATACATATACATATATGTAATTAGGGCATAAGACACACCATAAACTAGTGAAGAAATGAAAAATTACTCAAGCTGTGATACTAGATCAATGCTCTAACCATGTGCGATCCCACATGAATTTTAAAACTCAGCAAAAATCAAACAAGAAAACTAGAAAAAAATCTGGGTGAATGATATTTGAGAGTGAAGAAAGGATTTTCTAAGCATAAAAACAATGGAAGCACTCACAAAGGAAAAGATAATGAATGTGACTACATAAAAATTTTAAATTTCTCTGTTATAAATTCGAGCAAGATAATCAATACCACTTCTTAAAAGGGGCAAAGGTCGAAGCAGATAATTCACAAAAGAAGAAATACAAACAGCTAATATGCATATGGGGAAAATGTTCAATCACACTTACAATCATAGAAATGCAAGTTAACGTGGCAATAAGATGCCATCATTCACCTATCAGATTGATTTTTAAAAATTGTAGCGATATTCGATGCTGAGGATGACGAGATGTGCACTCTCTCACGTTGCTGGCAGAGGGGCAGATTGTTAGAGCATATTGGAAATCGGCTTTCTAATATGCATCGAGAACTGCAAAAAAGTCTTTATGCTAGATTCTTCAATAAGAACTTGGTTTCAAAAGGTAGGGAAAAGCGGCATAGACTAAGAGATTTATAAGACATATCAGCCAAATGCAAAGCGTGGACTCTTGTTTGGATCAAGTTGGTTCTAAGAAGACATTTTCTGAGATAACTGGAGAGAATTGAACATGGCCATGTATTAGATGATATTTAGGAATTACTGTTCATTTTTGTAGGTGTGCTAATGGCATCCTGGTTGTGTTTTTAATACGTTATTTTACCTATTTGAAAAGTAAAGCAACTTTCACAGGGGAAATGATACAACATCTGGGACTTGTTTTAACATATTCCAACAAAAAAATGAGGGTGTGAAGGGGCTAGCTAACACATGATTGTCAGAATGCTAGTAACAGTTGAAGCTGGCTCATCATACGGAGGGGTCCATTATACTATTCTCGCTTGTGTATATTCTAAATTTTTACACAATAAAAAGTGTTTTTAGTATAACAGATGAACCTGTCTTTCTTCTTTGAGATTCTATCAGAGAATTATCAGAGAAGTGCACAAAGATTTATATACAAAGGTATCAGCGAGAAAACTGATCAGGAAGGCGAAAACAAAAAACAAACAAAAGAAATCAGTTATAAGCAAAATATCCCATAACAACTTATGGTATAGCCAAAGAACTAAATATCAGGCCGCTATTGTAAAAAGATATTTTTAAAACATATATTGGCCTTTGGAAAATGTTCATGTGTTAAGCGTGGGGAGGGGGGGAGGAGAAATGCAAGATACAAAATGGTATGTTCACTATGATCCCAATTATCTTAAAAATGAATATATTTGTGCATTTTTAAAAAGGCCAAAATGTTCACTGTGGTCATCTTTGGGATGTGTAATTACAAATGATTTTTATTTGCTTCTTTAAACTTTTCTGTATGCAATAAGGTGGAAAAATGTAATTATCTTAAGAGCTGGTGCCAAAATGCCTCTAAGGGAAAAAGCCAGTTTTGGAGAAATACCTTGATAAGCACATGGGCTAGAAGCTGAGTCCTTGAGGGCCTGGCCCAAGGGGGAAACCGATGCCAGGCCTAGCTCTGTCTCAGGGCAATGTGGGCAGGGGGCCAACAAGTGGGGGAAGCCTGGGGCACATAAACCACCAGGAAATGCACGGAACTCCTGGCAAGCGCACTGAGTGCCCTGTACTTAGGGAACAGTGGGTCCAGTTCATTTCATCTCACCTGGGACTCTGAGAGGTAATGTGTCTCTCCCCGCATGTCACCTGACATCTCAGCAATCTGGATGTTCCAAGTTCTCTACCATAAGCAGGTATCACTTCTACCAATCAGCAGAAAGAAATGTTTTATTTTTCTTTATTAAGGAAAACAAAGCCTTCTTATTCCAACCTGGGACCCACCTTTCTGGAGCCACCCCCTATTGTCACGCACCTGGAACCATCCAGGCCATGCTGGATCTGTCTCTCACCTGCAGCCTCAGTCGTGAAGGTGGCACTCACTTCCTCTGTTTATTCTAGTTCCTCCTGAAGTATTGTGGTTCTGAATCTTCTCCCCAGGTGAAACTACCTTCTCTAGGTGGGCTCCAGGGGCTCTAAATCCTGTTTAAATTATAGGACACACACCTGAACGCAATAGATCTGACCAGTTCAAGGTAAAAGGTAACTATCGCCTCCCACAAATAAAGCTCTATACTTCTAATAATGCAGCCTATAGCTACTTTACAGTTTTATGGACTGATGATGCATCAGTTATTAACCCACCCTTCTGTACTCTGCCTTTTGGTGCTGGAACTGGGACTCTGTACACCACATTTCTTCTTGGCCAGAAGGCTTCATGTTAGGCTTTGCCCATGGGGGCTGGAGAGGGAGATTTGAAGCCTGGAGCAGGAAGAGGCACGCTGCTTTTATGTTTCCTCTCTGTTCCTGTTTTAGTTCTTGTTCCAGGCAGCATTGCCCCAGCATGCTACTTCACTTCGGCAGTAGCATATCATCCCAGCAACAGAAACTGAGTCCAGTCTCCAGTTTTTTTCAACACTGGCAGAACCAAGACCATCACCTCTCCTCAGGGACACCAGCACTTGCCAGCTGGCATTTCCTCCTCAGAGGTCCGAGTCCCAGCTCCTTGGGGCTCCTCCTCCAAGCTCCTAACTTGTAAGAATCCCAACCTCTTCCTTTCATTCCCTCTGCCCTAGATGACTGCTTCCTGCACTCGCTCCCCACTCGATTCCTTCAGTGGTCACTTTTTGCCTTTTCGGTTTTCTGATGACAGTTCTTTACACAAAATTCTTTCTGTTAAAATACCTGGCGTGGTTTCTGTCTGTCTCCTGATTGGATACTGTTGCTAAGTCTCATCTTTCCCCGCTATATGTGATTTTTTTAAAAATGCAACTGTTAGATTTTTCGCCTCTTAGGTTTGAATACAGCTCTAACCTGTCTAGAGATTGTCAGATTTTTTTTCACCTGTTTTGAGGGGGTTCTTTTGTTTGTTTTTGAGACAGGGCAGAGCTCTGTCAGCCAGCCTGGAGTGCAGTGGTGTCATCATAGCTCACTGCAGTCTCAAACTCCTGGGCTCAAGCGATCCTCTTGCCTCAGCCTCCCAGGTAGCTGGGACTACAGTCATGCGCCACCACACAAGGCTAATTTTTCTTTCTTTCTTTTTTTTTTTTTTTAGAGGCAGGGTCTGGTAAGGTCACCCAGGCTGGTCTCAAACTCCTGGCCTCAAGCAATTCTCCCCTCTCAGCCTCCCAAAGTGCTGGGATTACAGACATGAGGCACCATGCCTGGGCCTGGACAGTGTCAGATCTTAACCTTGCCTTCCAACATGCTGACTATCTTTTCCAGTTTCATGGCATCTACCAGTGCGATCCGCCTTTGCTAGAGCCCTGATCTAAGTCACTAATCAAAACACCCCACAGGACAGAGGTCTCTGTGAACCACTGACACCTCCTTCCCTTTTCCCTAAAGCACCCCCCAAGAGGCTTTCCTCATACCTGGGCACTTGTGAACCACATCAGAGCTGAGACATTAGAAAGCCATGTGAGAACCGTCCTGACACTGCAAGAGCGAGTAGGGCCTGGCCAATGTCAGCTGGCACTGCCGGGGCTGTCTGTGGGGAGGATGGGCCTCCATGATGAGGGCCTGGTGTATCACCTGGACAGCCACACCTGAGATCTGGAATCACTGGGCCGCCGTCCCTTGGAGCACACTGACCCAGGTCCAGTGTTCATGCTGTGTACTAATTTCACTGCAAAGCAGCAGTACAAATAATAGCAAAGGTCTGTTTTGTAAATTGCATGTCAATTATATAATTTTCCCAGGAATGATTTTTACATCTAATTAGCACAAACTGTCTTAACAACAACAACAACAACAAAAAGGAAGTTGCATCCAAAAATAGCATGTGGGTTTTGGTTACCTTAATTAGAAATGCTTCCTTTAAAATGGAAATAAGAAATCTTACAAATCAAAGAGGCTCCAAGGTCAGACGTGGGGACCCCAGCTTCTCTTGGGGAATCCAGGAGGTGCTTAGAGGACAGATCTCATTGGAAAGAGGTTTCTTCTTTAAGAAAGAGGAGGTCACTCTAGGTGATCTCACTTCTGGGGTTGGGGAGTGGGACCCAAAAGGAGAAGAGACATGAAAGTGTGCAAGCATGACCTATCTGCCAAGCACCGCACACTGGGCTGGACTGCTCCACGTGGCTTATATAGCCCCCCAAAGACCCTGCATGCTTTTAAATTGAGGTGGCTGAGCTCCGTGAGGTTGCCTAACACCACAAAGACAGGAGGCGTCAAGGCTTGGAGCCCAACCCAGCTTTCCCCACTCCTTTCTCTCTAAACTGCTGTGACAATCCCAGATCCAGTCAGTGGTTTAACACAATGACCTTTATTTTTCTTTCAACAACAGAATCCCAGGGCTATAGCTGGCTGGGCAGCTCTCCAGGGCAGTTAGCCCCACGCAGGGACTCCAAGACCCAGGTGCCTTTTGGGTCCAGGCCCCATCTCCCAAGTCCCGTCTACGCAGCCACCACAGGGGAAAGGAGAAGTGGGAGAGGGCACGCTCCCTCTTAACCACCTGGGGACCAAGGGGCAGCTCCCACCTCTTCTCCTTACAGCCCATCAGCAAGAACTTGTCAGATGCAAGGGGCCCTGGGAACAAAGCTAGGCTCATTCCCAGGGACCCCTGAACCTAAGCAGGGTGGTGTGACTAATTCTTGCCAGTGGAACATGAGCAGAAGAGATGAATACTGGTGAGCCCCAGAGGTCCCTGCTCTGAAGCCCATCACACCACCCAGGTCTTATCAGTTCCTCCCCCTAAGACTAGAGTCTGCTCCTTCTCCCTTCAGGCCCAAAGATAACCCATGCCTGGGAAGGCATGTCGTCTCTGCTTAGGGACTCTGGCTGCCACAAGACCTCATTCACCCATCAACAAAGGTGGCTGCCGGCATAGCCCAGACCAGGCCTGCCACCATCCCCTGGACACTGGCAGGGCCACGCTCTTGGTCACCACCTGGTACCTCTTCACTCCCTCTGCCCTGCCTCCGTCCACCATTGAGTTCTGTGTCTGTTCCTAGGGCTGCCATAACAAAGCAGCGCACACTGAGTGGCTGAGCAACAAAAATGCATTATCTCACAGTTCTGGATGACAGAAAATCGTGACCTAGGTGTCAGCAGAGTTGGTCCCCTCTGAGGGTGGAGAGGGAGGATCCCTCCCATGCCTCTGCCTAGCTTCTGCTTTGTTGGCAATCTTCTTCGGCATTCCTTGGCTTGTAGATGCATCACTCCAATCTCCGACTTCAGCTTCACACGGTGTTCTCCCTGTGTCTCTATCTCTGTGCCCAAATTCCCCTTTTATAAGGACTTCAGCCATGTTGGATTAGGGCCCACCGTAATGACTAATGAAAATAATTTTAATTTATTATTTGCAAGAACTCTATTTCCAAATAAGGTCACAGTCACAGATACTTGGGTTCAGGACTGATTTCAACATCTTTGGGGAGGTACAATCCAGCCCATAACAAGGTCCCAGTGTGTGTTAGGTCTTGTCTGAACATGCCTTGAGAGCCCTGGGCAACCCCCCTGCCACCTGATAGCCAGGCAGGAGGAAGCAACAGCCCCTTCCCCCATCCCCGGCCCGGCATGCAGACAGCAGGCGTGTGAGAAGAGGAATGGAACCAGCCAAACTCAGAGCCCTGCAACATCAGTAGCCTCATGATGGTTAATAATTATTAATAAGTTATTAATAAAGATTAATCAGGACCCTTCCCAAGAGCTACAGAGGAAGCTGCTTAACAACACAAAACAAATGGATGAAAACAACTCAGAGAAAAACCTGAGTTTTCGCCAGCCCGGGCACCAGGGGGCTCGCTCTCACCCTGTGGAGCATGTGGGCTCGGAAGCAGACCTGGGTGTGAATCCTGCTCTGCCACTGTTTGGCTGAAGCATCTTGGATAGGCCCATCCACTCCTCCCAGGCCTGGGTGGACACTGTGCATAAGCAGCGTTTGCAAAGTGTCCACGTAGAATGGGTGCTCCCTGAGCATGTGTCGTATCTTGCAGGGAAGGCCAGAGGCTGAAGCCACCCCAGGCCAGACCAGCTGAGCAAAGGAAGTGAGAGGCACAGGGGGAGGGAAGCCTTGGAGGTCCCCACCACTTAGAGAATCTGATGATGGTGACAAACCCAAAGGGTCAGCTAACAGCAGTGACAGTGGTGGCTCATCCCAAGTTCCAAGAGCTTCCTATGTGCCGAGCACTGTAGGAGAAACTGCTAATGCCACGCCCACTTTACAGAGGAGGAGACTGAGGCTCAAGGAGGTTACAAGACACGGTTCAGATCACACAGCTGGGGAATGGGAGCCTTCGGGTACGAGTTGGTGCAGAGGCCAGACAGGACTTCTTCCTGTTGGCTCAGCAACACCTAAGGTGGACATGGCACAGCAGTGGAGCTGATGACACATAGACAGACACACACACACACACACGCTACCTGGGCTTCAGAACACATTTAGGACCAGTGTGCCCACTATGCCTGGTTTCATTTTGCTCCTGATGCTCCCAGAACCTCCCCTTTTCAGGTCCTCAGCAAGTTTATATTTGGGAATAATTGTAACGTAATTTGATACATAATTAGGGCAGAATAGAAGACTGCGTTTTTAACTACCCATACATCCCCATCTCATTTAAATAATTCCTAATATATCCTAGCAGGCTGCCTCGTGCGGCACTGATGTGTACTGAACTGAGGATAATGAAATAAGGGATGGGAGAGGGAAAATGCTATTTCAGAGTCTGAAGATCACCAATTAATGACATGAAAAACCGAGAGGGACTCTGTTCACGGAACGTCCCCTGTGCGGGACACAAATGCAGGCCCCCTGTTCAGTGCCTCCCAGGCACTTACGACAAGCCACAGGGACCAGGGGAGGGTGGGGAGGGAGGCAGCAGCAGCTCCGAGGGGACCGAGTGGGTGCAGGGGCTGCCTCTCTGCAGTCCCCAGATAAGACCAGCAATATTTACATCCCACGACCCCCCAGCTCTGACCCGGCTCCCCCTGCAATGCCCGTGCTCATTCTCCAACACGCGTTTATTGGGCACGTTCTGTTTTATCCTATCACTGTACTATACTAACAGACTCACAGGCCTTGTCCTAGTAAAACAATCCAGCCATTCACCCACCATGGCGTTCGGGGCCCTAAAGCAATGGAATCCACCTGCACTTCCTTCTCAGGCCACGGGCTGCTCACTCTCTCTTTCCTCAAGAGCCGTCTTTGGCTTTTCGTTCTTCAAACACTGCAAACTCTAGGGCTTTGCAGGTGCTGGTCCCTTCGTCTAGACACTGCCCCAGCTCTTCCCTGGAGGCCCCGTCCGTCCTTCGGGCTCCACTCTCATGTCACCTCCCCAAAGAGGCCTTCTCAGAGCCACTGTCATTCCCTAACTCAGGATCCGTTTATCCACTTTATGGTACTGACCACAATGTGTAACCGACTTGAGCCTTGTCCCACAAAGCCGGCGCCATGCCATAGTTTCTCCTCTATTCCCCAAGCCTAACCCAGGGTGGGCGCACAGTGGTGATGTGTTTGGCATGTGCTGGGTGGGTGGCTCTACAGGAAAGAGAAGTGGTAACAGCGCTGGCCCCAGGGTCCCGCCTGACCCCTCCCCCCCAGCCTCCTTCGTCAACTGCTTCTCGGAATCCCTATCACCTGGTCCTTGAGGAGGTTCACATTTCCTGCCGGTGGCCCATCTCTCTGCCACTCTGTGTTCCCATCACTCGTATGCCATCAGCCAGCTCTGGGAAGGCACAGTGCGGCTCCTCAAGTCTCCAAATGTGGTCACCAAACCCAGCAAGGTCCCACTATGGTGAAGAGGGGGCAGGGGGCCGGGCTGGGACTGGAATGGGCCAAAGAGGCAGGGCTTCCAGCAGGAGCTGAGATGGGATCCCAAAAGACAAGTCACAGCTTGGGACAGAAGCCCGAGCCAGCCAGGCCTCAGTGTCCGGGAAGGGAGGGACCAGCAAAGGCCCTGCTAATGGTTCCATGCTCCTAGCTGGGCTGTCCCCCTGCCAGAAATGAGAGGCCTTCACAGCCCCCTCCTCTACACACACACACACACACACACACACACACCCTCCTCTTGTTTTCCCATCACTGGGAACTTGGCCCACGTGCTGGTGTCCAGAAAATGTTTGCACTAAAAGGCTCCATCAGCACAGCCCACGGGAGAGAGATTTCATGTCCTGTGCATCTTGAGGACAGACCAGCTCCTCCATTGCTGGCCCCTCTGTGGACCGGGGAGACTGAGAGGTTGAGAACAGGCCCCACCTCAAACACTGGGTCCTAAAGACCAACGAACGCATCGGACCTCATCATCCCGGTTCTTGGTTCAAAAACTCTTCTCACCACACTGGTGCTTCCTCCAGGTTCCCAGGCTGCAAAGTGGAGGCTTGGGAGTTCAGACTTCGAAATCAGACCACGTGGCTTCACACCCAGGCTGTCCTGCTCACTAACGTTGTGACCTCCAGCATATGACTTTATTCTTGGTGCCTGTTTCCTCATTTCTAAGTGGGGGCAAATGGCAGGGCCTCGTTCCAAGAGTTGTCTCAAGATTAAATGAATTCACATCAGGGTGGCCAGCTGCCCTGTGTGGCCCAGGACTGGCCTAGATTTAGCTCTTGAATCCCAGGAAACCCCTAAGTTCCCAGGCAACAAGGACAGCCATCCCGAGATAGATATATAGATAGATCGATGGATGGAGAGACACATACAGTGCCTTACACATGGTAAGTACTAAATAATATTTTTAAAAATTTGAGCTGAATGCCAATGACACCACTTGACAAAATGTGCCCTCATTTGCCCTATCTCAAGCTCCCTCCCCGGCAAGCTCTCAAGATTGATTTGGGGACAGACTCCGAATCCAGTGGCTGGAGCAGACTTTTCCAGAACCCTGCATGAGGCAGACCCCTTCCCCACTGGCCTGGGATGCCTGGAGGGGTCCCTGCACCTAGAAGCATCCTGCCCCGGGCTCCCCTCCCCTGGTACCAGAGTCCTTCTGATCCCAACAGATGGGCCCCTGCGGGCCGCCCCTGCAGCCTCGGAAGGAAGCGCTGTGCTGCTTGGCGGTCCGGCCCCTTTCACACTCAGGTAAAACTTTAACCAGAGGCCTTTGGTGGCAGCGCCCGGCCCTGCGCTCCCATTCAGGGCATGATAAATGACTGCTGTCACCGCGACATGAATGCTCATATTGAAAAGCCCTGCTTTCTGTCTTCCTCCCTTTCAGGCCGCCAACTACTTCTCTCTTAAGTCACCGGGTGTCACTCACGTGTCACCCTGTCCTGAATGCCCCCAGTCAGGGCCCCGCTCCCTCTGCCCCTCGCCTCCCACCTGCCCCAACCCTCCCCCTCGTGGTTCCCATCCTCCATCCCCTTCTTCCTCCTCCCCAAATTCTCTCTCTTCCCGCCCCATCTCCTCCTGCTCCAGCCCTGCTGTGCCCCGCCCGTCCCAGTCTCTGGACCAGGGAATCTCGGAATCTTGTCCTCGTCACCCGAGCTGTCAATATCCTACAGGGGATCCCCGGCACACGAGCCCCATCACTGTGTCTCACCACCACTCTCCATGCTGGAGTTGCCCAGACACTGGCACCAGGGATGCCATCCTAAAGTGGACCAAACAGGGGCCCCTAAAATGAAAGAGCAGACTCAACAGGGCCCTAATATAGGAGTTTTTGCCCCAGACGCCAGGGGCATTGTGAGTCTGTGTCATGTTTCTCTGGCGAGAAGAACCAAAGATTCCATCAGATCCCCCAAAGCGGACCCAGAATCACTGCCTAGAGGCTCTGCTCACCCCAAGAAGGTCTGTTGAGCACCCATCCACAAGCGGGCTCCACACGGCGGGACCAAAGCCGTGCTGCTGGGACAGGGACGCCCCAGGTCAGAAGGCTCAGCCCCACGGGCTTCCTCCTTCACCAGCAGGTCCAGCTGCCACACCAGGACAGCCAAAGACAGCTGGGACCAAAACCCTCCACAGAAAGAAACACTGTGTCACGTGGAAGCCAATTGCTGTTTTCTTTGGGGGTGGAAAACTGAAATCTGGGGGGTGGGAAGTGGCTGTGTCGGTGTCCTTTTGGGCCCTGGCATCCAGCGGACTGGCAGCCGAGGAAGCTAAAGACGGTCTGGTCTGCCTGGCAGTCTGCTCAGTAAGCCACCGCGTTTGGCATGTTAAATACCAAAGTGCCTTTTATTCAGAAAAGTGCTGCTCATTTAGTCATGGAGAGACGGCTTTCGAGCAGCTTTCGTTTTGGTAACAGATGGGGCTGCAAGGCACTGGGTATGAGAAGAACGTGGTGGCCTTGCTTGTGCAGGGTCCCCCAGAGCCACCCTCCACGTGCATTTCCACGCCCACGCTGGGGGCCAAATGCCCAGGGCTGTCTGGAGACTGTTTGCGGATCCTGAATACTACCACAATCTCCCCAAAAGATTTCTGATTGCACTCACCCCTCTCGACAGTTTCTGCTTCTAAGCGTCCTCCCAGGTTGCTGGAACCTGGAGGTTTGCATAAATTATGATATATTTCGTGCATTGGTTTATTTTACTTCCTGATCTGGTATGAGGCTGTCCAAACATGGACCCTCCCTCACCCAGAGCAAAAGAAGCAACAGAGGAGATATGAGGAGGTCAAAATCAGAAGGCTCTACAGCCAATCACCAAAGGAGGGGTGGGTTGGTCTCAATCTCAGAGACACTATAGCAGTCGACTCTCAGGGTTTCCAAACGTTGCAAGCTCCAGAAAGAGAAGCTGAGTAGCCTGGGCCAGGCAACATGTAACATCCCATCCATGTTTTAAAACCCCCACCTCCTCTCTCCCCTTTGATGGCACCACTCAATCTCAGAGATGGAGTCTAGCCCCTGTAGGCTTTTTGCTCCTTGACATGTTAATTTCCCCATTGAATAAGCCAGTTTGAATGTGATTATTTGTTACTTGCAGCCCAAGGCATTCTGGCAGACACAGATTTTTAAACAGATTGTGATGACACAATGTGGCAAGTGCCATCATCAAAGTATTCACACAGTTTTCTGCTGAGGCAGCAGAAAAACAGAAAATCAGCTAACTTGGTTTGGGGAGGACCACGAAAGGCCATCCCTGAACAGAATCTCCAAAGGTTTCTTCACCAGGCAACAAAGCAGAGAGGCGTCAACTAAGAAGGGGACAAAGCGTTGCTGAGCACCTACGATATGAAACCGTCAAGTACATTCTGCCACTGAGGAAACAGAGAGGTTATGCACCTGGCCCAGGAGGACATCGCTATTAATCGGCTGAGTCAGAATCTGAACCCGAGTGTGTTTGATTTGGGGTCCTACCAGAACAGCATGCTGTCTCACTGCCACCAACCAACAACAAAATGGACACTCGCTGCTCCTATGAACGGGCCATTAAATAAAGAGAACCTAACTCTGGTGGCACAGACGTGGAGGAGAGGTCCTTAGAATCTTCTGGAAGTGCTGCAATTGAGCCTAGAAGGTGTTTTCTACAAGCACAAATTCCCTGCACTTCTAGGGACTTAGAGATGCTCAATTCCAACTGTTGCTTTAAAAGCTCCCGTGATTTTTATTACATTCTCACTGCCCAGTGTTCTACAGAATATTACTGCAGAATTTCAGTGTCTTTGGTGAACTCTTGGTGCCAGAATAAACAGGAACTCTGGGGAAAACAGACTCATGTTGCAATTCTGCCCCACCCCCTGACAGCCGAGGTAACCCCTTGATACTGGACAGCTTCCCTTGGGCCCAGTGACATGGTCACTTGATGCTGCATAAATTATTTTAACAGATTTTCGTCTCTCCAACTGGGAAATGAGAATAAAATTCCCGACCTTGTAGGATTTGGAGGATTAAATGAGATAATGACTGGCCCATAGAAGTTTCTAGATACAGGTTAGTTTCCATCTACAATCTGTTCCGTGTTTTCTTCCTACTCTCTGAAGAACGTGTCAAATCAAAGGCGAACGATCTGCCCAACTTGACTCATCAGGAAATCCCCAGACAAGGGCGATATTTAAAATATTTAACAAACAGTACTCTCCAGGCATCCATCAATCTTACCACACACTGTTGGTACCAGACCAATCATTAGAAAGCACTGCTTAAATAGTTTCCCTTTTCCTGAGGAAGAAAGGGAATGCTCCCTCCTAATTACACATTTTCCAGCTAGAAAAGAAACCTGGCCACACCAGCGTGGCTGATAAGGCTAACGTCCTGATTACATATTTGAGATGGAGCTCAAGCTAAATAATAATCATAGCCTGGTGTACTTGCCATGTGCCAGACACTGTGCTAAGCACTTTACACACATCTTGTTTCTTTATCCTCATAACCAACCCACGGACTAGCTGTTACCATCGTCACTACTTGGCAGATAAGAAAACTCAGGCCCAGCGAGGTTAAGCAAACTGCCCAAGGCCACTGAAAGCATGTCATTGACAGGTCTATATGGCACTCAAGCCCCTACTCACAACCATGAAGCACTATTGTCTAAATTTCTCCATAACTGGAAGTCCAGCCCTTCTATTTCCCCCAGTCTTTGCCCCACAGCTGGGTATAGGATTCTCAAATAACACAAACTGTCCACAGAGGAAGCTAATCTATCAAGATTCGTGTATGTCTCAGGTCAGGTTCTGCAGACGCAGACCCTAAGACAAGGATTTGGGTGTGAGTGATTTATTAGAGAAGGATGCCCCAGAGAAACTGAGAGGAACAGGACAGGGAAAGGGAAGAAACCAAGCAAGGTGTGGTTCCAGACAAAAGTTCCACTGAGGCTGGCTTCAGCCTATTGTTCGGGGACACTGTGGAGCACGGGTTACACAGAGTCGCCCTGCCCCCAGGCAAGAGCTCCCACGGGAGAATGGGTGGAAATGAGGGTGAGATTAGAGGCTATATTCCTAACAATGTTCTGGTTCTCTGTTCACGTGGACAAGTGACTCTGGTAGCCTAAGGCGAATTTCCAGAGAAAAGAGAAGAGACACAAGGGCTGTCCATGGAAAACACACTCAGAGTCAGTGCAGGAGCTGGGGACAGCGTTGTGGACAAGTCACCATGTACCAGATCCTCTAGAAAAACATTTTCCAGGCTTTATTGTATTAATCCTCATGATGACCCCAAGAGGTAGGTCTGGCAGGGACAGTAAGTGCAGCCACAATGCACCTGCTCCTCCACATTTCCCAGCCTCCCTTGCAAACCAGTGCAGGAGGTGGGAACAAGCACTGGAAAAGTAAACTGACAATCAGAGTTGGGGCAGCTCGGTTTCTGAGGCTGAGGATACACGCTGCTGTGCTGAAGTGCGACAGCCGTTGTGACCACATCAGCCCTGAGCTGAGTGGAGAGCCATGAGTTGGAGCATGGGCTCAGCTCTCAGTCACCAGGGAGAGTGGGTGCTTGCTGGGACAGGCTAGAACTTTTCCTCCTTCCGGGTCAGGACAGCAAACAGGTCTTCTCAAATGGTGCCTTGATGCTGAAGGGTGATCCAATGCCTCTTCTGATCACTGTGGGTTAATTTCATAGGCATCCCAAGACCTCCTGCAACCCAAGTCGTGATTGCAATGCTGTTACGGCTGATTTTTATTTTATTTTATTTTATTTTATTTTATTTTATTTTATTTTATAAAAAGAAGAATTGACTTCTGTTTCTAAACCACAGCCTCAAAACATTCAAGCAAAACATTCATCCAAGCATCTCTCCTGATGAGTAGTTCTAGATTTCTACTACAAAAACAAATCTTGCATCATTAAAAAAAAAAAAAAAAAACAAGTGGACAAGTCTACCCTGTGTTGTCAATGCCATGTTTCTGTGCATTTGGGATATCAGCTCTTAAGAAAATCGAATGCAAAACGGGGGAAAACTTTGCAAACTTGAACCTAAAATGAGAATTGCTTCATTATTATTAGTGAATAATCACCATCACATTAGCGAATTATCTTTAAAATATCAGGTTAACTACCATTTAACCTTTAATTGATGCTTTAAATAAATGTTATTATAGCTACTTTCCAAAGTGAAAATATAATTAATAACATAATATATTCAATGTTATATATCTTTCATGTAATGTGATGAATAATAAGTATTTTTTAATTATCCAAACTTGCTATTTTTAAAATGGTAATCAATGATTAAGAGGTGGAGGGTATCGAACAGGCATCAGATTATGAACATCCAGCCAGGTCACCGCAAGCCTGGGCAATGTCCTAAGGGCTGAGCCCAGTAAACAGCAGCTATCCTGTCCAAAAAAAAAGATTTCTCTGGGATGTGTTAGGTTTAAGGCCCAAATAAGCATCCCTGAGTTCTTCCTGTTCCATGTGCCAGCTGGCCACATGGAAATAGCCATAGCCCCAAATCCAGACCAAATGGCACTCAGCTTACATCCTGGCTACCAAGAGACCTGAGCAACCCAGCTCCTTTTTCCTCCAGAGCCTTCTCCCAAAATGTGTGATCCCACACCCCAGCCACTTAGTACAACGCTGAGGCCCAGAGAGCTAGGGACAGTGTTGTGGGCAAGTCACCATGTACCAGATCCTCTAAAAAAACCATTTTCCAGGCTTTATTTTATTAATCCTCACAATGACCCCAAGAGGTAGGTCTGGCAGGGACAGTCAGTGCAGCCACAATGCACCTGCTCCTCCACATTTCCCAGCCTCCCTTGCAAACCAGTTTGGGGTCACAAGACTGGGCTGTAGCAGTGACTGCAGTGGAAGTGGTGACCACTGTCCTGACCACTCTCAGACCTAACACCTAGAATAGAGGTCAGCCCACGAAAGGGCCAGGTAGGAAATACCAGAGGCTTTGCAGACATGACCTCTGTCACAACGACTCTATTCTGCCACTGTAGTACAAAAGCAGCCATAGACCAGAAGTAAACAAATCAGTGTGCCTGCGTACCAATAAAACTTTATTTACAAAAAACAGCTTGAGGCTGAACTTGGCTCATGGGCATCGTTTGCTGAGGCTGCCCTGAAACATTCCACTAAATCTTCACTCCTGGGTGACCACACAGGATGGGGCAGAAAACCCTGGGGAGGCCCCAGGGGAAGACAGAGCCACACAATGGAAGGGCCTGGCTCCCTGAGCCCCCTGACCCCTATCGTACGGGGACACAAGAAAGAAAGAACCCATGTGTGGTTAGGCCGCAGGGATGCGGGGATTTTTGTCACAGCAGCTTTGTTATGAACCTAACAAACTACCGTAGGTCTAATGGCTCCTTTTTGGCAGCTGTGGGAAGTAAGTTCCAGAGAAGGAAGAGATCCAGCCCAGTCTGCAAAGCAAAGAAATAGCAGAGCTGGGACTTGGGCTGCCCAGCTCGCCCTGGTGTGCTGGCACCTTCCTGACGTTAGCACTGAAAGTCCACAACCTGGGCAACAGCAACAGTGGGTCGCCGAGCCAGAACTCAAACCCAGGCCTGTCTTGGAGCCAAGGCCACAGCCCGAGAGCAGGGCTGCTTCCTGAAAGGAGGCCAACCTAGGCTCAGCGTGGCTCGGCCTGACCTCTCCTGGGATGCCTCTCACCCTGGTGTCCACTCCAGGTGTGCTAGACCTGGCAGGTGAGCACGGAACCTGTCATCTCCTCCCCTCGGGCCCCAGGCCTTCTCCCCAAAGGCAGTGAGTCAGGCGTGAATTTTAAATATACACCAGCTCGAGTGTAGAAGTCAGCCCTGACATCTATAAAATGGCACTAAATCCTGCTTTTATGAGCTCTTGCTGCATTCTGCTGAGTGTTTTATCACATTCACTGGAAGTTTACTGAGGGGAGTTAATAACCCAAAAATACTAGGGCCTGGCTGGCTCTAGACTGAGGACTGGAACCTGCAGCCGATGATCCTGGAGACTTCAGTGCTTGGACTCAAGATGCCGGCACCTGCAGACAGCTCCCATGCCCAGGTCCTGCCCACTCCTCCATCCATCCATCCGTCCATCCATCCATCCACCAATCCTGCCGGCTGCCCACTGCCCAACCCCAGGAAGGTTCTCGGTGGTCAGGGCAGGACTCTCTAAGAGGGGAGCTTTGGGCTGAAACCTGAAGGTGGGAAAGAAGCTGGTCATGCCAGACACAAAGAGAAGAGTGTTCCAGAAAGAACAGCGGTGAACAGCATAAGCTAAGACCTGGAGTCCCACGACACCTAACCCAGACAGAGAACGCTTTCCAGGGGAGGCCTGCAGAGGATGGGGACAGATCCCTGAACACCCACAGCCTGTGAAGGACATCCAAATAGGAGACTGAGGCAAAACAGTCAGAAAGGGGAGGGAAAACCAGGCAGCAGGGAGCCACAGGTGCTAAGGGCAGGAGCATCTGGAGGAGAGAGAGCTCAGTGGCATCAGATGCTATGGGAAAGCTAAGTCAGAAAGCAAAGAAACGGGTCCCTTGGCTTTGGCAACGTCAAAGTCACCGATATTTACTGAGTGCCTTCTATGTGCCAGGCTCTGTGCCAAGCTCCAGGGAAGCAAACATAAAATGAAACACAGGGGCTCGGGGGCAGGGAGAGGAGGACAGACAAATACACAATTACAGTGACATGTCTCAGTGCCGGGAGATCCCAGAAGAGGGCAGACTAAGTCTGCCTACAAGTTGGGGGCATTTCTGAAAAGACGACGGTGTCTGTGTTGGGTTGTCAAGGGTGAATAGGAGTTTACTAGTTAAGTGGGGAGACAGAGGAAGTATCACGGGCAAAGGCACCAGAGAGAGAGGTTCAGGGATGCGAGGAGATCTGGAAGAGATGGGGAGATGGGGCTGCAGTGACGGGGAGAAGATAAACAACCTCCCAGCCCTGCCAAGGACTTGAGGTTTATTCTCTAGGCAACAGGGAGGATGGAAGGAAACATCATAAGATTCACACTTTAGAAAACAGTTTCTGAAGCTGGGTGTGGTAGTTCCAGCTACTCAGGAGGCTGAAGCAAGAAGATCACTTGAGTGCAGGAGTTTGAGTCTAGCCTGGACAACATAGTAAGACCCCATCTCTAAAAAAAAAAAAGAAAAATAGGTTCTAGCTTTGAGTTTCATCCCCAGCTCTGACACTAACCTGCTGAGTGACCTTGGAAACATCCCTTCCATGCTCCAGGCCTCAGTTTTACCCCCTTGGAAATGGGAAGATGAGACTATTATTCCTTCTTATAATCTGAGGATTCTGTGGTCCTTCCCCAACTACCTGAGTACCCATATGAATCGGCTGTTCTGAGAGCACTTTTTTTTTTTTTTTTTTTTGAGATAGAGTCTCACTCTCTTGTCCTGGGCTAGAGTGCAGTGGCGTCAGCCTAGCTCACAGCAACCTCAAACTCCTAGGCTCAAGTGCTCCTTCTGCCTCAGCCTCCCGGGTAGCTGGGACGACAGGCACACGCCACAATGCCTGGCTAATTTTTTCTATTTTTAGTTGTTTGGCTAATTTCTTTCTATTTATAGTACAGACAGGGTCTCACTCTTGCTCAGGCTGGTCTCGAACTCCTGAATTCAAATGATCCTCCCGCCTCAGCCTCCCAGAGTGCTAGGATTATAGGCATGAGCCACCATGCCTTGCCTGAGAGCACTTTTTGTTTGTATCCATCTGATACAAATAAATTCATCAAGTAGGTTCCAATTTAGAGAGTCATGATTTGCCCAGGACTTTCGAGAAAGGCTAAACAACTCTCAGGGTCAACCATGCCACCAGCCTTTCTAAGAGGCTTCTTCCCAATTCCCTGGAGAGGATGAGAAACGAGGACTCCATCGTGGCCCAGGGGAAGGGCTGACATTTGGTGAGATGTCTGTATTTAACTCCCACCACTTGACATCTGTTTCCAATTAATCTGCCTGTGTTAAGCGAGATGCTGCCCGGAGCATGCAATTCAACTTCAGTTCTGGAGAGGCAAAGAGAGGCAACCACGAAGAGTTAATGCAGACCCTGGTCCATACACACCCCCAGGAGCTCCCTGGAACCCCCAGGACCACCTGGCCTGCAAGGCACCTGGGGACCTCCTCCAGTCCCTCTTCACCATTGACACTTCAGCAATGCCAGCCATGACATGCTTGAGGAACTCAAAGCCAAGCGAAGGCTGCTGGCTGCACTGACAGAGAGTGGCAGGAGGTGGTCGGGTGTCATAGGCAGGGACTGGAGCATGCAAGGCCCTGCAGACTACAGGAAGGAGTTTCTGTTTTTATCCTGGGCCTGACCGGAAATGGCATGGTCTAATTTGCATATTGAAGATAGCTCTCTGGCTGCTCCAAGGAGAGTGGGTTGAAAAGAGGCAAGATGGAGAGAGGAGACCGTTTTGAACCACACTGCCTAACACAGCAGCTGCCAGCCTTGGGTGAGCAACTGAAAGGTGGCTTGTGCAACGCGGGAGCTGAATATTTTATTTTATTTAAATAAAATCAAATATTTGATTAGGCTTTTTAAAAATGTTTCAGTATGTTTAGAGCAACTTAGGGTATATGATTCTACTTTTTCCAGCCGTAAATTTTATGAAATCTAAATACAGATCAAGTGTTTCCCATGAAAATTTAGCATCCAAATTGAAATGTGCTATAAAAGTCAAATCCACGCTGGATTTTGGAGACTTAGGACAAAAAAAGAAAAAGAACGCAAAGCATCCCAATAATGGTTTATATTTATTATGTTAAAATGAAAACAGTTTGAATATATTGGGTTCGATAAAATAGATTATTAAAATTAAATTCATTTGTTTCTTTTTACTTTTTCAGGGTAGCCACAAGAAAATATAAACTTCCTGGTGTGGCGCTCATTCTGTTTCTGCAGGACAGCTCTGAGTCTAAAGAAATGATGGTCATTTAGACTAGGGCAGTGGTGTGAGATGCCAAGCGGAGTAGACAGATCTGAGATCTGTTTCGGAGGTAGCCCTGGCAGATCTCGCTGATGAACTGGATGGCAGCAATGAGTGAAGGAAAGGCAAGTATCAGAGATGATGGCTATGGTTCTAGCTCGAGCATTTGGATGGATAATTGCTTTGCATGAGGGAGACTTAGGGGAGGCACCCATGGTGGGCATTAGGGACACTATGTGCCTTTGGGACATAGTGAGTTTGAGATGCCCATAAGATGCCAAGTGGAGGTGTGAAGCAGACAGTTGCATGTAGGGGCCATTATTCAAAACCAAAGTCTGGGGAGAACATCTAAATTTAGAAGCAACCACTTGGAACAACTAGGTCCCTCTGGGACAGGGGTCCTCAAACTTTTTAAACAGGAGGCCAGTTCACTGTCACTCAGACCATTGGAGGGCCGTTGGAGAGTGTAGCGCACATTCCACACATGCACACTGTGGGCCTGGGACGAGTAGGCTGCTAGGCAGGACAGGCAGCGGTGGCAAAAACACCCCGCAGGCTGGATAAATGTCCTCGGTGGGCTGCAAGTAGCCTGCAGGCCGTAGTTTGAGGACGCCTGCCTAGGATATGCATCTCATCACAAACAGACAGACAGACAGACAGGCAGAGATGTTAATGCACTCTCTGCTCCCTCCCTTACAGCAAAACCTTCTGAATATACAAATGTTCTCTTGGGCTTCCAGTCTTCTCTGTATATTACCAGCTCCCTCCTCTTCACCCCCCGCCCCACAGATAAGCACCTTCCTGGGCTCGCTCACCCTCCCCCCCAAATTTGCAGGGCAAAACACTGTGGCAAAGGCACCCATTGCAGACAGTCTTCGGCAGTGAGGTTTGGGTCAGGATGTTTGCACAAATGCCTCACAGCATCATTTATCTTGAGGGATGTCAGCTCGAAAAATGTTAGTTCATGTCACTGTCAGGGTAAATGCCAAAAATTAGCTTTCTTTCATCAGAAAACGGAATAATTAACTTTGCAACTGTTTCCAAAACTGCTAATTAATGGGTTTTACCCACTTGATTTGTCAGGCTACATTGTGAGCTGAGCAGCAGCCCGAGCCCCTGGAGGATTCCCGTCCTCCCCTTCTCTCTGTCCCCAGCAGAAGTTGGAAGAAGTTACAGGTAAACACATAGAGAAAAGCAAGGCCAGAGGAAAACGCTGCTGTTTTGGAGCCAAGAGTTTTCCTCTCCCTTTCAAAATCTGTCTCCTGACCCTTTTCTCTCCCACATCACTGCCCCAATTGATCTCAAAATTGTGGTGCTCAGCCCTGGCTGATGGGGCTACCATCCACCTGTCCCCCAAGCATGGAGATCCAATCAGATTCTCATCTGTCTCCCTTCCCCAAGATGGTGCCAGGCCCTAGAGATACATGTCAGAGAATAAAACAGGCAAAAATCTCTGCCCTTCACGGAGCTTCCAGCCCAGTGCAGGAAGACAGCAGTAATAAAATTCAAAGATAAATTGTGTAGTATATTGTAAGGGGACATTCTGCAGAGAATAATAGAGTCATAGGGATTGGGGCAGCTGTTTTATACTGGTCAGGTTACTTACTACCTAAGGTGCTCCAGGAGGACCTCTCTGTGGAGGTGGCATTTAAACAGAGACTTGAAGGAGATGAGAGAATCAGTCATGCAAATATTGAGGGAACAGCATTCCAGGCAGAGGGAACAGCAAGTGTAAAGACCCAGAGGCAAGAAACGCGCCGGCATGGCCAAGGAACAACAAGGAAGTCAGCATGCCTTGGAGCAGAATGAGCAAGGAGATGGGTGGGGGAAGGGGAAGGAACTGAGGTCAAAAACAGTGGGGGAGAGCTCACCAAAAGCTTTAGTGCCAATGAAAAGAACTTTGGGATGTGAAGCCTTAAATATATATTGCTAAGTGAAAGAAGCCAATCTGAAAAGGCTACATACTGTATGATGCTAACTATATGACATTCTGGAAAAGGCAAAACTTTAGAGACAGTAAAAAAAAAAATCAGTGGTTGCCAGGGGTTCAGGGGAGAGAGGGAGGAGTAAAAAGGTGGAGCTCAGGGGAATTTTAGGAAATTCTTTGGTATGATATTGTCCTGGTAGCTACCCGTCATTGTACACTTGTCAAAACCTACATAATGCGCAACACAAAGAGTAAGCCCTGGCTGGGCACGGTGGCTCCCACCTATAATCCTAGCACTCTGGGAGGCTGAGGTGGGTGGATCGTTTGAGCTCAGGGGTTCAAGACCAGCCTGAGCAAGAGCAAGACCCCGTCTCTACTAAAAATAGAAATAAATTAGCTAGACAACTTAAAAATATGTAGAAAAAATTAGCCAGGCATGGTGGTGCATGCCTGTAGTCCCAGCTACTTGGGAGGCTGAGGCAGCAGGATTGCTTGAGCCCAGGAGTTTGAGGTTGCTGTGAGCTAGGCTGACCCCATGGCACTCTAGCCTGGGCAACAGAGTGAAACTCTGTCTCTAAAAAAAAAAAAAAAAAAAAAAAAAAAAAAAAAAAGGAGTAAAGCCCTAATGTAAACTACGGAGTTTAGTGAATAATAACATGTCAGTATTGGTTTCTCCATCCTAACAAATGCACTATACTAATGCAAGATGTTCACAGCAGGAGATCCTAGAACAGGAAGTGGAAAAGAAGGTATCTGAGAACTCTGTATTTTCTACTCAATCTTTCTATAAACCTAAAACATCTCTGAACAATAAAATCTATGAAAGTTTTCTTTAAAAAAAAAAAAAAGGCTTTGGGTTACTGTGAGTTGTATGGGGAGGCATTTGAGGCCAGGAAGCAGACTGACTTGCTCCACCTCTATCCTAATAGGACTCTTCGGGGCATCCTGCTATGCAGAGAACGCCCAAAAGGGGCCAAGGCTGAGGCAGGGAGACGGTGAGGAGCTGGTGAAATAATCCAGGCAAGAGACAAAGACACTTTGGACCACAGTGGTGGCTGTAACGGGGTCAGAAGTGGCAGGGACAGAGCCAACAGGATTTACTGATGGAATGTGGGGGTCAGAGGTTAGGGTGGAAGCCCTCCCCCCAGCAGCCTGTGGCTTCCCCGAGGCAAAACAAGCACATATTTAGGGTGCTCAGATCAAGTAGAAAATAGCCTCAATGACTTTATCTATAATTGCATAATAAAAAAAAGACTATTAAAAAGCTATTTTAGCTTCAATATGCATGTAAGCTTTGTGGTTTTGAGTTCATTATTGTTTTTATTCTGACCTGCATACGGACACAAGCACTTCCCTCTCACAGTGCTCCGAGCCTTTCGGGGTCTCAAGGCCACACTGCCTGATGGGTACCATCCAGGAAAAGGTGACGGAGTCACCATGGTGGCTGATGAGGTTGATGAGGGGCCCAGGGGGTGTGGTGGCTTCTCTCACCCCGAGTGCCAGAGGCCTTCTGCACCACTCAGCTCTACATCCAAGAAGTCAAGGCTTTGGAGCCTCCTTGAGTCCCCAAAAGACATCTGATCCAACCCTCCACTGTACACATGGAAAAACCGAGTCCCAAAGGGGACAAGCAGGGACTAGACTTGGGACCTCCTGGTGCCCAGACCAGAGCTCTGATCTCCTGTAATTTGTCATATTAGTTTCCTGTGGCTGTCATAACAAAATACCACAACCTGGTGGCTTAAAACAGAAATATATTCTCTCAGAGTTATGGAGGCCAGAAGTCTGAAACCAAGGTGTTGGGAGGTCATCGGGGAGGCTCCAGAGGCTGTAGGGGACAATCTGTTCCTTGCCTCTTCCAGCTACTGGAATTTCTGAGCTTGTCGTTGCATCACTCTGAGCTCTATTTTCTTCCTCACATGATGTCTCCTCTTCTGTGTGCCTCTCCTCTGAGTGTCTCTTATAAGGACACTTATCATTGAATTTAGGGCACACCTGGATATTCCAGAATGATCTCATGTCAAAGATCCTTGACTTAATAACATCTGCAAAGATTCCTTCTCCAAATAAGGTCACATTCACAGGTTCCAGAGATTTGATGTGGATATCTTAGGTGGGGGAGTGTTTTTTTAGACAATTGTTGATGTCTATGTCCCAGATTAAGCTAACTGCCCACAGCCACCCACATCATAGGAGAGAGAGGTTGACCGTGTGCCCCCAAAGACACAGTGCAGTGACACCCCAGGCTCCTCCCACACAACTGAATGTGTGGTGTACAGACTCTAGGGCAGCCCCATGGTCCCCACCTCAGGCCATTGTATGATCATCTCACCTTGACTGTGGGCAGGACCTCTGTCTTGCTTCTAACCAATAGTAATACTGCAAAGGTAATCATATGTATGTGATTGCACGTACATAACTATATTGTATCAGATTGTAATGCCAATCTTGCTAAGAGACTCCTTCCCTTATGGGATTTGAAGAACGAGGCTGCCATGTTATGTGCTGCCTACAGAGAGGGTCACATGTCAAGGAATTAAAGCAACCTAGGGATGACAGCCAGCAAAGAAGCCAGCAAGAAACTAGGCCCTCAGCCTAGTAGCCTGCAAAGAACTGAATGCTGCCAACAAACATGTGAGGTTGGAAGTGGATCCATCTCCGGTCAAGCTTCAGATGAGACCAAGACCCTAATCAATACCTTGATTGCAGTTTTGTAAGGACCCAGCTAAGCCATGCCCAGACTCCTGACCCAGAGGAACTCCAAGATAATAAATGTGTGTCATTTTAAACTACTAAATTTCTAATAATATTATAATACAGCAATAGATACCTGATATAGAACCTGTCATGGTCTCCCCAAGCCAGTTCCTTCTGACAATTGCCCTTACACTCACCCAGATGCCAAGAACCTGGGTATCACCTGGGCCTTTTTCTCCCCTTCTAAGCACTCCCCCTCCACATCAATCCATCAGCAGGTGTTGGCAGGTCTTCATTCCATGATGCAATGGTGGCCCCTAAGAACACCATCAGGCAACTAACTCAGAGGCCATGGAACAAAAAGGCTCACAGACTAAATTGAGATGCTCAACTCACACACTATTCATTAAACCAATTAAGACAACATAAAAAATCAAGAAAAAAAGGTGAGGTTGGTTGGCACATTTAGGATGGGGTACAAGTAAGTGGAAGGACCAATTGACCCTGGAACCCTGAGGTACACAATGTTTATATGTCCTGTCTCCCTGTTCCCTCTCTGTCACATCAGCCTTCCCTACTGATGTGTGGTTCAGAGGACCAGAGTTAAGGCTTGAGCAAGAGGGTGTCCAACAGATAGAAGGTGCCTGGGGCCAATGACACACATGCTCCGTTGGAGAGACTGAGGCAAATACGTACACCTGGTCACTGCTGTAGTTTAACCACCAGCCTGCCAAACAACCATCAACTTTATCTGCATTTCTTAAATGTAACATATTTGGGGCCAGAATGAGACCAGGGTTGGTAACACCAGTGGATGGCCAGTTTAAGGGTGACCTAGCTGTCAGACCAGATGTGACACTATCATGACTTGGTCTTTCTATTCATTTCTATTTAAAGTATTTCTATTTATTGTTTTCTTTCCCATATAAGCCATTTAATCTATGATTAGCAAGTCACTAACATTCTTACTGTCTATATTTAACACACCTTATGAATTCTGTCCAAGTTTCACAAGCTTACTCATTATGTATACTCAACACATCCTCTAAGTTTTGCCTCTATCTCGTAAGCTCCTAGCTTACGTACCATCTATGCTGAACACTTCTTAGGAGGTTCATCCATCCTGTTTGTTTTTCTTGTCCTTTATAACAGAAGTACATATTCTCAAGTAATACAGTAAACACACATCACACTTCTCAAACCACCCACTTTCCTGCAACCCCTCCACCTTCACCCCAATCCAAGCTGCCACCACCTTTCATGTGATTAACCTCTGAACTGCCTCCTGCTACCATACTGACACCCCTGCAGTGTCCAGAGAGTGGCTTCTGAAAGGGGAATCTTGGGCTTCCCAGCCTGGCCATAAAGCCTGAACTCCTGAGTAGCATTAAGGACTATTATGATACGGTCACAACTCCCTCTCCTCTCACTTCAAATGCCACCATTACCACCTTCCCCACACCATGTACTCTCAACACTGTCCCGACCCGCGGGACCTTCTGTTACTCACGGGGGCGAGGGGGACCGTGCCTGAAAGAGATGAGCGAGAGAAAGAAACGAGACCAAGCGAATGATTGTCAAGGTCTACTTTACTTAGATTCTTAGTAGGTTTTATAAGCATACAGAAACAAGGAAGTAGAAACAAAAAAATAGAGTGTTGACGATGAGGCTTGGGTCTGGGTTAATCAGCCCCAATCAGCGTCTTATCAGTATCCTGTTTTTGACTGGTTACTCATCTCCAACCTGGCAGGTGGTCGGGAACAATTGCATACCCTGGAGCATACCCTGGAGCATCCCATGGTCAGCACCTCATGGACTGCATTCTTCTCAGAGCTATAGCTGGAATTTTCCAGGGCGAAGTCCGTGTGTAGGACGAGTCATAGGGGAGTTGAGGGTCTTTGAGGGTCCTTGCCTCTAACACAACACCAGCCCTGCCTTTGCACGTGCTCTGCCTAGAACGAGCTCTTTCCAACGTGCTGCTCAACTCCTCTCTCCAGCCAAGACCCAGCTCAGGCATTATCTCCTCTGGAAACCAATCTCTTATTCTCTCTCCAATAAATAATCAAGAAAGGAAGGAGAGAGCCACGGAGAAAAGAGGATGAAGGAAGAGAAGGAAGAAGGAAGGACAGCCATAATCATCCCACTGTCCAAGGAAGTAATAACTCCAGAAGTAATAATTAACCTGCCCCTCAGGGCATTTGAGCAAGACTGAATGACATCTAGGAAAAATAATCACAGAAAGGATTCAAACACAGAATGTGCACTTGGACAAGACATAATCTACAATCTTTCCTTGAATTCTGGGTGTTCCAATTATCTTTTAGTGCAAAACAAACTACCCCAATTAGTAATGATTTAAAATAACAACCATTTTATTAATATTATGTCTCATGATTTTGTGGCAGAATTCATCTAGGCCATTTTTCTCCTCTAGGTGGCATTGACTAAGCTCATTTGGTGGGCATTTAGCCAGCAGCTAGGCTGGGCTGAAGTGTCCAAGATAGCATCATTCACATGTCTGGATCTTGGCAGGAACTAGAAATCTAGGCTCAGCTGGGTGCCTCCCCATCTCCACATAGATTCTGGGCCTGTCTATGTGTCCAGCAACATGGTCAGACTTCCCACACAGCAGCTCAGCCTACAAGAGACCAAAGTGAAACTGCCAATCCTTTCAAAAATGAGACCCATAACTGGCATGGCATCATTTCTCCCATGCTCTCTTGGTCAAAACATTTGCAGGCCAGAGTCAAGGCAAGAGGAAACTGGCCCCACTTCTTGGTGAGGGGACTATCAAAAAATTTGCAACCATCTACAAATTCTTGGTGCAGAGCTGATGACCACACCTCCAGAAAGACTGACCAGGCCTGGGAACAATCCAAAGAAAACAGCTCCTGAACCCCTGACCACAGCAACTGTGAGAAGTAATATACATTTATTGTTGTTTAAAGCCACTTAGTTTTAGGATGATTTATTACACAGCAATAGATGACAAATACATTCACCTTCTCCAAAGCTGTCCCTCTGTCCCTGTCCAAGACAGAGTCCTGGGTGGGAGAAAACCAGAGACTGAATCTGAGATGGAATTCAGAATAGGAATCTGAAGTTGAAGAATTTAAGGAAGTTATGAGACCAGATCTTCAAATTCTACTAACTCGGGGACAATTCTCATTCACGTATTCATTTAATATTTACGGCCGCCTACCCTGTACGATGCATTAAGCAAAGTGCTGGAGATAGAAGGGTGAGTAAAAACAGACAGGGTCCCTCCAATCACAGACCTCTCTAAGAATATCCCCGTCAGAGCCCTGTCCTGCTCTGTAACCTAGAATGTTCACCGCCCCCATGAAAATGGGCCCCACCCACCTTTAATTATTCACAGCCTCTGTCCTGAGCCCCTCTTGCTCTCTACCCCTCATTCTTCCCCTTGACATCTGACCCCTGGGCTCAGTTCTTGGTATGAGCCCTCAGCCAACAGACCGAATACTCTGACTTCAGGCTTCCCCAGTAAGGCACATTCCTGTTCACTCGCGCGTTCCAAACCAGAGCCAGCTACTGCGGCCGTGTCCTTGGCATCCACTTTAGGAGCCAGACCCGGAAGTCCCTGCCACTGGCCCGGAAGTTGTTCCGGACTCACCTTCCCCGGCCTCCACCGAGCCAGTTCCTCCCTCCACTGAGCGCGGAGAGTCAGCCCTGGGCCGGGGAGGCTCTGTGCTTCCCCCCGGGCCGTGAGCCATTGTCCCCAGCCACCCAGGCGCATCTCGGAAGCACCATCTCCTCAGGCTCTTTTCCTGCTCCGTCTGGATTGGGCTCATTTACTAAAAATTAGTTGGGAATGAAAAAAGCCCCTAGTTTATTAGCGTGCTATTATTCCCCTCCCGCCATGCCCCTGCAGCATGATGGATTGCCTGGTGAGGGGACGCAGCCCCAGCCGGGGAGCGAGCAAGCTCCGCGCGGTCCCCAGCGCAGACAGATGGGGAGGCCGAGTCCTGACCATGATTGATTAGCTCCGCAAAGCCTGTTGAGCGGAGTTCCATCAAGATTGATGCTTTCTCCTCATAACAGCATTTCCAAAAAGTTTCTATTACATTTTGATTATGTTTATAGAATCTCGCTGGTCCGGGGGAAGATGCAATCTCGTTCATTCCCAGTGTGTGTCTGCGTGGGCCGCCACAGCGCCTCGCGCGGCCCTGCCTGCTTGGCCTCTGCAGAGTGACCTTCCACTTTCCCGGCAGCAGGAAGGACTTTCGTTGCCTCCCAAGATCAAGTTAGAGAAACCTAATGTCCCCTCTCCCTGTGCACGAAGTCCAATCTCATGACAGCTCTGGTTTTTCGAGGGCCAACCAAACCCCTCAGGTGTTCTAAGGTCTGGGCCCTGAAGGTAAAAGAGAAAATCAGAAAGCAAAGGCGTTTCCTGAGATCTTTAGGATGTTGGGGAAGGAACTAGGCAGTCTCCATTTTTTACCTGGTTCCCAAGGACGCAGTAAGGCCATGTCAAATGTATGGTAAAATGCATGTTTAAACATTTATACGAATGTATCTATTTGTGTGTGTGTGTCCCACCTTATCCCACAAGGGATTTGAGTGATGTACAAAAAATGGTGAAAAAATGAATAAAGAGAAGAATTAGGATCAGGGAAATGCATAATCAGGCTTAAATGTCAAGATCAAAAGGAAAAACTATATATGCAGCATGTAAGAGCCTTTATGCTTTGGCCTTTAATATGGTCTTTATGAGGTTTTGGCCTTTAATATGGCCTTTAAAGAGTCTTTATGCTTTGGCCTTTAATATGATCTGAGTTTCCTAATAGTCAAAGTGAAAAGGGAAATAAAATCAGTTACTTAGTTCTTTTCTTGCTGTTATTAATGTAAGAATGTTCCCAAAAAAGCCATTTCCTTGGAGAAATCTTAGGGCTTCTTCAAATTTTATTCTAAAGGAAATTTTGTACTAGAGAGGTGTTCATGGGAGACTGTGAGAAATATATTAAACCAGATTTTCTCAACCACAACACTACTGATATTTTGGGCTAAACAATTCCTTGTTTGGAGGCTGCCCTGTAAATTGTAGGATGTTTAGCAGCATCCCTGGTCTCTACCTCCTACATGGCAGTAACAAACACTCTTCAAGTTTTAACAACCAAAAATGTCTCCAAACAATGCCAAATGAATTTAGGATCCCAGTTAAATTTGAATTTTAGATTTAAAAAATGAATAATATTTTAACATAAATATACCCCATGCAATATTTGGGACATATTTGTACTAAAATCATATTCTTTTTTCTCTGAAATTCAAATGTAACTGACCATCCTCCATTACATTGAGTAACCCCACCTGACGAGCAACATCCTGTGATGGGAACAAGATCCCCCAGGAATCTGTCAAACATGATGTACCACAAGGTGCTAACAATTCACACTACATTTCTTTAAATGTTATAATGGTGAAAATGTGCTTCTTTTTATTTATAGATAACCAATAGTTTGCCTTCTGTTTTGTATCTCTTTTTAACTTTAAACTTTAATTGTGGTGTATCTTGCAAATAAATGTAATTTTTTTCAAAACAAAATTAAAACTTTAAACTTAGTTGAGCACTACTACTGTGTTAAAAAGAATGCCCTCAAAGCAACTCTTTGGGTAATAATGCAGCCAGAGAATTCCATAAGACTGTTTCTTATAGCATCCACAGAAGAAATCAAGGGCATAACTCTACAATATAACTTTGGAAGAGCAATTCTGCAGGGTTCTAAACAATATTGTCCTTCCACACTACTTTCTGATGGTCCTGCTTGATTTATTATTAAAACCTAAAGACACTTTGCAGCATCCTGTCCCTAGTCTAACTGCCCAGAATTATTCTGCAAAAAGGCACTGGGGTGAGTCACACCTGCTGGTACTAAATGACCCCATGCCTACTTCCTGTAGCCCCTGGGATTATAAAGTAGACTTAAGCCATCTTTAGAAATAATCCATTCTAGGATTACTCAATTATAAAACTGGCTAGGCATTCATTTGGAAAAATAGCAGGTGGATCCCTTCCTCATTCCTCATACCAAAATAAATTCCAGAGGTATCAAAAAGTTTAAACATAAAAAATGAAAGCAAAATAGTACTAGAAGAAAATATGAACTAATTTTTTGGAATTTCAGGACAGAAAATGGCTTCACCTTCTGGACACAAGATCCGGAAGCTCCAGGAGAGTTAATTACATTTAAAATTTTTAGGTCTCTGCATGGCAAATGGCAGGGGGGAGAAAGAGTGAAAAACTCAGGGAAAAAAATGCAGGAAATATAAATTACCTCTATTTTATATTTACCTCATTTCTCCATTACATAAAAAATATTTTACAAATCAATTAAGAGAAAAAATAGAAAACTTGGGGGAAAACCGTGAACAGAGAGTTCCCAGAAAAAGAAATCAAATCACTTTTAAACACATGAAAGAATGGTCAGTCTCACTCAGTTACAAATTAAAACCACAATTAAAAACCCCTCTTTATCAATCATATGGGCAAAAATCAAAATGTTTAATAACATACAATTAGTGAGAGTGGGAGAAACAAACACTAACAGACTGTGTTTTGGGGAATATATGCTCATCCTTGGAAGGCATTTTGGCAATGTGTATTCAAATTTTAAATGTGCAAGTCCACTTTTGGTATTTATTCCACAGATATATATAGGTGCAAAGATGTATGTACAAGGCTAGTCATTAAAGAATTCTGTAGCAAAAGTTTTTAATATACTAAATATCCACCACTACAAATTTTCTTAAATAAATTATGGCACATCCATTCAAAGAAACACTGTGCAGAAATTTAAAAATACAGAATGGCTGTAGAACATGTAGTTATAAGTAATGATCCCCAAGATTATTGTTAAATGGAAAAAATAATGTGCTGAAGATGTATAGAGAATAGTAAGGAAAAGAAAATATATGTAACATACAAATATGCTTTTCCTATCCATATCTACCTGCTTCTGGAATGATACACAAGATATTGGTTGTGTTGATTGCCTCTGGGAAGTGAACATTAGGAATTGGTATAAAGGATGAAAACAAGATTTACTTTTTAATGAATATTTTTTTGAACTGTTTGGATTGTATTAACCATTGTATTAACCATATATTAACTTTTCAAAATGAAACCAACAGATCTTTGCCAAGGACACTAAGAATACACAATAAGCAAAGATTAATCTCTTCAACAAATGGTGTTGGGGAAATGGGAAATCTATGTGTCAATGAATGAAATTGGACCCCTATCTTACACCATACAAAACCAACTCAAAATGGATTAAATATTTAAATGTAAGACTTGAAACTGTAAAACTCCTAGAAGACTTGAAACTCCTGTAAGACTTGAAACTGTAAAACTCCTAGAAGAAAACTTAGGGGCAAACTTCATGACATTGGTCTTGGCAATACTGTCATGGATATGACACCAAAAGCACAAGCAATAAAAGCAAAAATAGAAAAATGGGACTACATGAAATTTTAAAACTTTTGCACATCAAAGGAAACAACCAATAGAGTGAAAAAGCAACCTACAGAATGGGAGAATATATTTTCAAACCATATGTCTGACAATGGGTTAATTTACAAAATATATAAGGACTCCTACAACTCAGCAGCAAAAAAAAAAAAAAAAAGGAAAGAAAAATAGTTTGATTTAAAAAATGGTCAAAACAATGCAGACAAAAACATACACTGGGGAAAAGAATCCTTATTCAACAAATGGTGCTGGGAAAACTGGATAGCCACTTGTAGAAGACTGAAACAAGACCCACACCTTTCACTTCTCACAAAAATCAACTCACACTGGGTAACAGACTTGAACCTTAGGTGGGAAACTATTAGAATTCTAGAGGAAAATGTTAGAAATACTCTTCTAGACATTGGCCTAGACAAAGAATTTATGAAGACCCCTAAGGCAATTACAACAGCAACAAAAATAAACAAATGGGACCGAATCAAATTAAAAAGCTACTGCACAGCCAAAGAAACTCTCAAGAGAGCAAACAGACAACCCACAGAATGGAAGAAAATTTTTGCAAGCTACACATCTGATAAATGGCTGATAACTAGAATCTATTTAGAACTCAGGAAATTCACCAAGAAAAAATCAAACAACCCTATCAAAAAATGGGCAAAGGACATGAACAGAAACTTTTCAAAAGAAGACAGAATAATGGCCAACAAACATGAAAAAAATGTTCAACATCTCTAATCATCAGGGAAATGCAAATCAAAACCACAATGAGATATCACTTAACTCCAGTGAGAATGGCCTTTATCAAAAGTCCCCAAACAATAAATGCTGGCATGGATGTGTAGAGAAAGGAACACTCCTACACTGCTGGTGGGACTGCAAACTAGTTCAACCACTGTGGAAAGCAATGTGGAGATACCTCAAAGTGATAAAAGTAGAACTACTATTTGATCCAGCAATTTCACTACTTGGCATCTACCCAAAAGATCAAAAGTCGCTTTATGAAAAAGACACCTGCACTCAAATGTTTATAGCAGCACAATTCACAGTCACAAAGCTGTGGAAACAACCCAAGTGCCCACCAATTCATGAGTGGATTAATAAAATGTGGTGTATGTATACCATGGAGTACTACTCAGCTTTAAGAAACAATGGTGATATAGCACCTCTTGTATATTCCTGGATACAGCTGGAACCCATTCTACTAAGTAAAGTACCTCAAGAATGGAAAAACAAGTACCACATGTACTCACCAGCAAATTGGTATTAATAGATCAACACCTAAGTGGACATATAGGAGTAACATTTATCGGGTGTCGGGAGGGTGGAAGGGGGATGGAGGGGAGGGGTATATACAACCACAACGAGTAAGATGTGCAACGTTTGGAGGATGGACACGCTTGATGCTCTTACTCAAGGGGGGAGGGGGGCATGGGCAATATATGTGACCTTAACACTTGTACCCCCATAATACGCTAAAATAAAAATAAATAATTTTTTTTAAATGGTCAAAGGACTTGAATAGACATTCCTCCAAAGACATACAAATGGCTAACAACTATATGAAAAGGTGCTCAACATCACTAATCATCAGGAAAATGTAAACCAAACTACAACAAGATATTACTTCACACCTGTTAGGAGGGCTATTACTTAAAAAAAATTAAAAAGATCATATTGGGGCCGGGCGCGGTGGCTCACGCCTGTAATCCTAGCTCTCTGGGAGGCCGAGGCGGGCGGATTGCTCGAGGTCAGGAGTTCGAAACCAGCCTGAGCAAGAGCGAGACCCCGTCTCCACTATAAATAGAAAGAAATTAATTGGCCAACTAATATATACAAAAAAAAAATTAGCCGGGCATGGTGGCGAATGCCTGTAGTCCCAGCTACTTGGGAGGCTGAGGCAGGAGGATTGCTTGAGCCAGGAGTTTGAGGTTGCTGTGAGCTAGGCTGACGCCACGGCACTCACTCTAGCCTGGGCAACAAAGCGAGACTCTGTCTCAAAAAAAAAAAAAAAAAAAGATCATATTGGCCTCACATGCTCCAAAAAAATCCTGGTTTTGCTTGTATTAGCCAGAGTTTACTCAATTTAGCTTGCAAGCAAAAAAACCAACCTGAAAGCACTAGTTTCTAAAATATATAAAGAATTCTCAAAGTTTAACAGTAAGACACAAAAATTCTCAACAAAATACTAGCAGCTGATTAATTTTGAGTTAGGGGAAGTATAAGATCTATGGATTATATCAATGTCAACATCCTGGTCGTGATACTGTATTATAGTTTTATAAGATGTTACCACCAGGGGAATATAGGTAAAGGATACACAGGAACTCAAAATTAAAAGTCTTAGAAGGAATAGGAGTAAATCTTTGGGTCCTTGGATTAGGCAATTATTTCTTGGATATAACACCAACAGCACAAACAAAAAAAGAAAAAAATAAATAAAGTGGACTTCTTCAAAATTAAAAAGTTTTGTGCACCAAAGTACACTATCAATAAAGTAAAAAAAAAAAAAAAAAAGCCACAGGATGGGAGAAAAGATTTGCAAATCATGTATCTGATAAGGAATTTGTATCTAAAATGTATAAAGAATTCTTACAACTTGACAAAAAAAAAATGTGAAATAAGCCAATTTGAAAATGGGCAAAGAATTTGAATAGACATTTATCTGATATATACAAATGGCCAATAAGCACATGAAAATATGTTCAACATCAGTAGTCACTAAGGAAATAGAAATCAAAACTACAATGAGACATCACTTCATGCCCACTAGGATGGCTATAATCAAAAATATAAACAATAACAAATGTTAGCAAGACTGAAGAAATTGGAACCCTCATACATTACTGATGGGAGTGTAAAATAGTGTGACCACTTTGGAAAACAGTTTGTCAGTTCTTTGAAACATAGAGTTACCATAAGACTCAGTAATTCCATTTCTAGGTCTATACATAAGAGAGTTTAAAACACAAAAATCTGAACATAAATGTTCATAGCAGCATTATTCATAATAGTCCAAAAGTGGAAATAACACAGGTGTCTATCCACTGATGAATAAACAAAATATGTTATACCCACATAATAGAATATTATTCACTTATAAAAAGGGATGGAGTTCTGAAACGTGCTACAACATGGATGAAACTTGAAAACATTTTGCTCTGTGAAAAGACCCAAATATAAAAGCTCATATATTGCATGATTCCATTTATATGAAATGTCCAGAACAGGCAAATCCATAGAGACAGAAAATAGATTAGTTGTCGCCAGGGACGAGGGGAAAAGGAGACGGGGAAGTGACTGCTAATGGGTATGGTGTTTCATTCTGGAGTGATGAAATGTTCTGAAATTAGACAGTGGTGATAGATGCACAACTTTGTGAATGCACTAAAAACCACTCAGTAGTACACTTTTAAAGGGTAAACTTTATGGTATGTAAATTATATCTCAATAAAGCTGTTATTTAAAAAAGAGAGAGACTGCTCAAAAAAAAAAATAAAAAACATCAACAGTAAAAAAGTAAAACAATCCAGTTAGAAAATGGGCAAGAGACACAAAGAGATATTTCCCCAAAGAGGACATACAGGTGGCAAATAAGCACATGAAAAGCTGTTCAATATCATTAGCCATTAGGAAAACACAAATTTAAACCATAATGAGATATCACTACATACCTGTAAGAATGACTAAAATGAAAAATAATGCCAATACCAAATGCTGGCAAAGATGCCTAGAAACTGGGCCACTAACCTATTATCTGTGGGAACATAAGATGGCACATCCACTCTGAAAAACGGTTTGGCAGTATGTTGTAAAAACTAAACATAGTTACCATACCACCCAGAAATTTCACTCTTGGATATTTATCCCAGGGAAATGAAAGTTTATGTTCACACATAAGTGAAACTGTATAAAAACTTGTTCCTGAATGTTCATAGCAGCTTTATTAGTAACAGCCAAAAACTGGAAACAGCCCAGATGTCCTTCTACAGATAAATGGCTAAACAAACTCTGGTATATCCATGCCATGGCATAGCACTTGGCAATAAGAAGGAATGAATTATGGAGACACGCAACCTTGATGAATCTTCAAGGAATTATGCTGAGTAAACAAAGCCAAACTTACAACTGTATGATTCCACTTACACAGGGTTTTTGAAAAGACAAAAGTTTGGAAATAGAGAACATTCTTCCATTAATGGAGGCTGGGGAGCAGGAGACGGATGTGGATATTAAAGAGCAACGTGAGGGATATTGTGGTGACAGAACTGTTATGTATCTTGACAGCGGACACACAAACCCACACATGTAATAAAATTGTATATAATCAAACATGCAAAATTGGGGAAGTATAAGATCTATGGATTATATCAATGTCAACATCCTGGTCGTGATACTGTATTATAGTTTTATAAGATGTTACCACCAGGGGAATATAGGTAAAGGATACACAGGACCTCTATAATTCTTTACAACTGCATATGATTCAACAATTATCGCAAAATAAAGTTTAATTTTAAAACCTCCTACCAGATTCGATAGAAGGACAGAAGGGAGAGAAGGAGGGAGGGAGGGAGGAAAGAAAAGTAACATTTGCTATGGATTTGCCATGTTTCAGAATCCAGGCTCTGGTTGGAGACAAATATTATTATCCCCATTTCATAGATAAAGAAACTGAAGCTCAGAGAATAACTGTCTCCGTTCTCGAAGATACCCTTTGAGGAGCCAGGATTCAAGCCCTGCTCTCTGACTCTCAGCCTGCCTTCATCCTTTAACCAAATACAGCCATCAATCAAATGTAGGCAATGACTGCATTACTCAAGAGGAAATTGAAGCCAGACTGTAAGATGCAGTCCACAAAATTCATGATTTCTTCCCCCCACCCCAGCTCCTTCTACTGGGTCCCTTTTTTCATATGGATCGGGTTTTTATTTCTGCATTTATTGCACACGCAAATTACAGATGAGAGCGTCGACTACACAAGTCATTACTCAGAGTAGCATCTTCCCAACTGCCACCGGACGAGGACCGAACAGCTTGTGGTTAATTTGCTATATAATCACTGCCTGTGACGGGGGGCAGGGCTGCGCCTGTGCTAATATTAGGAAAGGGGAAGCTGAGCAAAGAGGACTCCTGGGGCGTGGGAAGGGGGTGGTATCGAACCAAGGAGAAGAGAGCTGGTGGGGAGTGGAGGGAGGAAGCCCTTCCCCACTCAGAGGCTTCTAGGAGGGTCTGTTCCTCTGCCAAGGAGTAGAAGGGCTCCATCCCACTAGCCATGTCTCCGTGGAAGAGCTAACCAGAACTGCTGCTTTCCTACCCTCTGCCATCTCCTGGCCACTGCCACTGCTGCCTCGCCCCAGAGGAGGGAAATCGAATACCACGCTGCACCTGCTGGATACCTACAGAATGGGTCGTGGGCAGTAGGAAACTTACCAACAGGTAGGATGTATAGGCACTATACTAGTATTCTGATAATCCAATAAGAAAAAAAGGCCAACAATCCAATAAAAAATGGGCAAAGGATGTGAACAGGCAGATCACAGAGTAGGAAACTTAACCTCTAAACATACAAAAGGATGCTCAGCCTTTCTCTTAATAAAACGTAAATGCCAATTAAAACCCCCACGCAATGCCACTTTTTTTATTTTTTTTATTTCAGCATATTATGGGGGTATAAATGTTAAGGTTATATATATTGCCCATGCACCCCCTCCCCCCTCGAGTCAGAGCTTCAACCATGACCATCCCCCAAACGTTGTACATCTCACTCATTGTGTTTGTATATACCCATCCCCTCCTCCACAATACTATTTTTATCACCTATCGGATTGACAAAGATCACAAGGTTTAATCACACACTGTGCTGACCAGAGTGCGGAAAAACCAGCAGTCTCGAAAGTTGGTGGGAGTGTACATTGGCATAGTTTCCATGGATGGCAATTCAGCACTCTCACAATTTTTGATGCACGTACTCATTGACCCATAAATTCTACTGCTCTAAAATGTACTGCACAGACACACTTGCATATATGCATGCAAAGTTGGATGTACAAGGCTATTCAGTGCAGCATGGCTTATAATAACAGAAGATTGGAGACAGCCTGAATGTCCATCAAGAGGGGACGGCTTCAACAAATTGCAATACGTTCATACAATGGAAATCTTTATGGCTGTTAAAAAAGAATGAGGCAGCTCTTTATGTACGGATATGAAACAATCTCCAAGATATATTGTAAAGTGAAAAAAGCAAAGTGCTGAACAGTGTGATTAGAATGCTGCTATTTGTGAGAGGTTTTTAAGGATATACACGCATAGACATCTACGCCTCTATATACAGAGGATCCCTCTGGAAGGATGACAATACTTGCAAAATTTGGTTCTGTAGAGAGAAAATGTTTCTGGGGGCTGAGAACAAATAGGGAGGAAGGCTTCTTGTTCATTGTTTATTCTGTCTACCATTTGGTCCATGCTGCATGTACATATAGCGCCAATTCTAATTAATTAGCAATCATTTATTAAATGCTTTTTTAGCTCCTCTTGCCCAGAAATCAAACCTTGGCCTGACACCAAGTTCCTTCACAGTTTGATGTGAGCCTATTCCCCTTTGTTTCCTGACATGCCATCCCAAGCACACTCCTCTCTAAGCACACTGAGTTTCTCACTTGTCTCAAATGCACTGCGCTTTTTCACGCCTCCGGACCTTTGCACCTGCTGTTTTCTGTGTCTAGAATTGTCCCTTCATGCCCTCACTTGCTTTATACAATCTTATTCATCCTTAAAGACCCAACACAAACATGACCCCCCCAAGTGTGGCCTTGCCTGACCTCCCCCAAAGCGAGTTAATCTCCCTCTTCTGCACCCCCACGGCACCCTGAACAGGCCTCCATCCTAGTATAACCAGGCTGGCATATGGACAAGAATAAGCCTACCTCTGGCCCATTTTCAAAAGAAGGATGCTGATTTGGTCTGTCCCCACTGGGCAGCAGTGTCTGCCAACAAGGGTCCACGCGATGTATACAATGTGCCCACCTCCCCAAAGAGTGGGAAACAGAACGGTCCCACAGCACGGTCCAGGGAAAACAGATCCCATGGAACCATAATTGGGGATCTCAGTGCCAATAGCGTGCTGAGGGCTCTGAACAGATGTCTTAGTTTGACCTACTATAACAAAGGACCATAGATTGGGTGGCTTATAAACAACGGAAATTTATTTCTCACAATGCTATAGGTTGGAAGTCCAAGATCAGGGTGCTAGCATGGTTCTGGTGAAGGATGCAGACTTCTGGTTGTATCTTCACACAGCAGAAAGGGCAAGAGAGCTCTCCAGGGACTCTTTCATGTGGGCACGAATCCCATTTATGGGGGCTCCACCCATATGACCTAATCCCAACCTCCTAATACCATCACATTGGGGTTTAGGATTTAAACATACAAATTTTGGAGTGATATAAACTTTCAGTCCATAACAGTAGTCCTGCAAGGGGAAAAAAACCCTATTAGATTTATTCAGCTAGTATGTACCTCACTTTTGAACCAAAGAAATTATTTCCATAGGCAAAAAAACCTTTGTGAAATGTTGATCTATAGCAATGCCTGGAGAGGTTCTTTAAGTCAGACCTTTAAGTGAACAATAATGGGATTTAGAATGTTGGGACTCATCCTAAATGAGGTCTCCATGCAGTCTGCCAGCCAGTTAAATTATAAATCCTACAGCTTGTTTTGCTTTGTTTTTGTTTGTTTGTTTGTTTTGTGTTTTTTGTGTTTTTTTTTGAGATAGAATCTTGCTTTGTTGCTAGGACTAGAGTGCAGTGGCATCACCATAGCTCACAGCAACCTCAAACTCCTGGGTCAAGTGATCCTCCTGCCTCAGCCTCCCCAGTAGCCAGGACCACAGGTGCACACCACCACGTCTGGCTAATTTTCCTATTTTTAGTAGAGACAGGGTCTCGCTCTCGCTCAGGCTGGTCTTGAACTCCTGACCTCAAGTGATCCTCCCGCCTCAGCCTCCCAGAGTACTAGGATAACAGGTGTGAGACGCCACTCCCAGCCTAATCCTACAGATTTAATAAATACACAGAGTGTTTCAGGTTTAATAGCCCAGGTGCTCCTTGCTAAGTAACTGGTGACTTCACAAGTAGAAGACAGAGAAGGTCTCCACCCTGGTTCAGGACATCTCTGACTCTTGTATGCCATCACTGGTCTTCAGAACCCCGTGTTGCTAGAAGGTATGCCATCCCACCTGTTGCATGGGAACAGTCTCTCCCTTGTATCAGGGCTTGCAACTCCAGCTGCAGAAAGTTCTCAGGCTCAGCCGCTCATGGTACACAATCTTAGCAGAGTCCTCACTGTCTCTGCAGCTCTGGTTATTTCTACTCAATGGCAAAAGAATCGAGAACTGTCTCTCCGTCAGATGCTGAACAGAGCCTGCCTCCAGTTTCTTTCACCCAAGAACAGGGTCTTTCTCCCTCTTCCCTTTAATCTGTTCCACGTCTCCCTGCTGAGCTGTCATGGGAAGGGGCTTAGCACCCCAATCTTTGGATGGGAAGATTAAGCTCCAAATTGAATTCATCTAGAAAAGGCTTCCCCAGTGGGCAGAGGGCAGGAATCTTTGGTGCTCTGAGGGTCCCCTACTCCCTTGCCATGTACCTTTGACCTCAGCCTCCATCCTGAGCTATTCACATTAACCACTTCTCACTGCACCGAGGTCTCTTCTGGACTTACTGTCCTGGTCATGGTCTTGCCAAGCTCCTTAGAGTCAACCTTTGACCCTTCTTTCCAGCTCCCTCCCTGAGTCACCTTTCTGGTAACTCTGGGGAAATGCACCACCCAGCCCAGCCACCCAGGCAGGCTGCCCCTCAATGCAGACACTCATAACCTCAGAGTCCTCTGCTTCTAGACAGGAGGTGGAGGGAGAGAGAGTGGAGAAGGTAGTCTCCATTCTGAATTTCCTTGGCCTAAAATTGACACGAGGTGTTTCTGCTCACAGTCCACTGATGAAAACCAGTCATATGACCCCACCTAGATGCAAGGGGGTCTGGAAAGTGTAGCTCCTGTCTGGGCAGCTGCCGCTAAGCACCAGCTCTATTCTACGAAAGGACTGAACATTTGGAGGTCAGCTAATCACCTCTACCTCACCATGCCACCCCCAATAGCAATGCGACAGAAATAGTAATAACCAGTGCTAATGATAATGACAACTAGCATTCATTAAACACATCTTCTGACCCCACCATGGTGCCAGTCACTCCTCCTCCTCCCTATGAGGTTAGAAGACTTCTGCTTCTGATAGGACCTCCTGGCCTCTATAGACATGCTCGCTGCCATGGTGCACTCATACCCGTGCCATACAGGCAATCTCGTGACCTGCCCCCCAGGCCCCAAGGAAGGGAGCTCAAGCTCATCTCAATCATATGTCATGGAGACTAAGAGCCCAGCAGGTTGACAGGCTAGGTCTGGACTCTGGGTCTCTGGAAGGCCCCCCCTGGGGAAGGCCCCCCTGAGGAAGGCTCCCCAGCCTTCCTGAGTTCATCTGCCATGTGCACCTCTCCGTCGAGACCCACCTCCGGACAGGCAAGGTCCAGCTGGAAAAGTTGTCACAATCTCCACTCTCTATGGCCTCTGCCTACATCAGGAAGCCCCCAAATGATGACTGTAAAAATATATCTCTCCTTTTTCTATGACTTATCATTAGGGAAGTGAGTGATGGAACCATGTGGTCCAAGACCTGAAGGCAGGTGGAGGTTTGCCCATATACTCAAAAGCAAGAGCTGATCCCTGTGCCTGAGCTCGCTGGGCCAAGGATACATACAAATATTAGCCCACTTTACAGATGGAGGAACTAAGGCTTGACTACATTAAGCCAAGCGTATTTGGTCGTGGAGCTGGGAAAGACGGCTGAGAGGTGAGCTTGGGTCAACATGAGGCTCACAAAGCACCTCGCATGGGTGCCTTGGGCTTCCCACCCGGAAGTGTAGAGTCCACACCAACACTCGAGTCTCGGCCTGAAGCCCCCCGCCAGGCTGATCTGGGGGAGCGGGGGACTGTTCTACAACCCAGAGGCAGCTGCACAGGCAGCAGATGGTAACGGCTGCCTCTCAGATGGTTTTGTGTGTTGTTGGTTTTTTTTTTTTTATCATGTAGCTTTTTTCTTTCACGTTATGAATTTTTTTCTGAAATCCTCTAAAAACGTGGATTTTATACCAACAGAGGTGACTGTGTGTTTCTGAGAGATCCAGAGCCCACACTCTTGTCTGTCAGCCCGCTGGGATCTTTGCCTCTGTGACATATGAATAAAGTGAGTTCAAGTTCACTGCCAGAAACAGTCCCCGGAGGTGGGCTGCCTCCTCTTCCCAGTAGCAGGAGGAGCCCTAGGATTCTGGAGAACTGTGCCCCAGGACCATCCTGTCCCCAGCCCCAAAGATAGTAGGCAACAAGCCCAGGAAAGCAAGGACTCAGGGGCCAGACCTCTAGGGTGGGTAAGAGTTCTAGTCTCCAAACACATGAGAATCTTCGTAGGAAGGAAACCAAAGGCAGCACAGCCTCAAACATATGCCTTAACCTCTCTGAGCCTCAGTTTCCTCATCTGTAAAGTGGGGATAATGATGCCATCTACATCCTGAGGTTATTGGGAGGATTGAATTGGGTTTATAAAAGGGCCTAACACAGGCCTGCCTTCTACTACTTTCCCAATAAAAGCTAGTCTTGCTTATTGTTTTTAAGCCACAGGAAAGAGGAATAAAAAATCAATGATGCCAAGACCAGAGATGAGATCCTCAAGCCCAGACAGAGGGGTCATGGATGGACTGCCTGGGTCAGAGTGGCCTTTGACTAGGGCCAGACTAAGTAGATGACTGTAAAGATAGAGAAAAGGGACAAATTTGAAAAGTATTCCAAAGGAATAGGATTTGTTTGAAAATAGACGCACAAACATATCAGTTGATTTTTTTTAAATAGAGAAAGAATGCAAAAAGGAAAAAAGAAAAAATTCAATTTATATCTTGTACCATAATCAAAAATGAACTCATAATTGAAGATAAAGTGGACTTTATCAAAATTAAAAGCATTTCTGCTTCAAAAGACACTGTCAAGAAAATGAAAAGAATGGGGTTGAAGGTGAAAAGAGTTCTCTACAGAACGGAAGAAAATATTTGCAAATTATGTATCTGATAAGGTTCTAGTATCCAGAATTTATAAAGAACTCTTGCAATTCAATAATAGAAAGACAAATAACCCAATTTTAAAACAAGCAAAGGATTTGATTAGACATTCTTCAAAGAAGATATACAAATACCCAATGAGCACACGAGAAGATGCTCAACATAATTAGTCATCAGATTAAGGCAAATAAAAACCACAAGGTACCATTTCACACCCATTAGGATAGCTGTGATCAAAAAGATGAACAATAACAAGAGCTGGTGAGGATCTGCAGAAATCGGAACCCTTGTATATAGCTGGTGACGCTGCTTTGGAAAGCAGTTTGGCAGTTCCTCAAAAAGTTAAACATCAAGCTACCCTACAATCCAGCAATTCCATACCCCAGTATATATAAAAATGAAACAAAAAAAAAGCTTTCACAAAAAAAAATTGTACTCAAGTGTTTGTAACATTATTCCTAAAACCAAACAATAGAAATAACCTAAATGTCCACCAGCTGATGAATAAACAAAATGTGATATATGCATACAATGGAATATTATTCAGCAATAAAAAAGAATGAAGTACTGATACAGGCTGCAACATGGATGAACCTGGAAAACAATAAGCTAAATAAAAGAAGCCAGTCACAAAGAACCACATGTGGGAGGATTCCATTTTTCTGAATGGACAGATCCATAGAGATACAAAGTAGATTAGTAGTTTCTAGGCGTTGGAGGAAGAGGAGAATAAGAAGTGGCTGCTATTGGGCATGTGGCTTCTTTTGTGGTGATGAACATGTTCTGGGATTAGAAAGTGGTGATGATTGTACAATTTTGTGAATATACCAAAAAAAACAATAAGTTGTACACTTTTCACGGGCAAACTGTATGGAATGTGAATTCTACCTCAGTAAAGCTATCAACAACAACAACAAAAAAGATCATAGAACTGAATGTAAAACCTAAAACCATAAATTTTCAGAAGAAAATATAGGAGAAAATCTTTGTAAGTTTGAGTTAGGAAAAGATTTCTTAAATATGACATCAAAAGCTTGACTCAGGCCGAGTGTGGTAGCTCACACCTGTAATCCTAGCACTCTGGGAGGTGGAAGTGGGGGGATCACTCGAGGTCAGGAGTTCAAGATCAGCCTGACCAACCCGTCTCTGCTAAAAATGGAGAGAAATTATCTGGACAACTAAAAATATATAGAAAAAATTAGCCGGGCATGGTGGCGCATGCCTGTAGTCCCAGCTACTCAGGAGGCTGAGGCAGGAGGATCGCTTGAGCCCAGGAGTTTGAGGTTGCTGTGAGCTCGGCTGATGCCACGGCACTCACTCTAGCCTGGGCAACAAAGTGAGTCTCTGTCTCAAAAAAAAAAAAAAAACTTGATTCATATAAAAAAATTTATAAATTGGATCTCATTAAAATCAGGAACTTTTACTACTTGAAAGACACTTTGAAGAGAATGAAAATACAAGCCACAGACTGAGAAAAATATTTTCAAATGACATATATAACAAAAGGCTTATATTCCGAACATATAAAAACTATCGAAACTCAATAAGCAAACAGTACAATTTTTTTAAACTAGACAAAAATTATGAACAGTCACTTCACCAAAGAAGATATATATATAGCAAATAAACTCATGAAAAATGTCCAATCATTACTCCTAGGGGAATGCAAATTAAAACCACAATGTTAAAAAATGAGATGATTTTTTATTACAGCTATCCTAATGGATGTCTACACCAAGACTTGTACAGGACTTTTCACAGCAGCATGAGTTACAACTCAAATGTCCTTCAACAAGTGAATGAATAAGCAAGTAGTAGCATAGCCATCCAGTGGAATATTACTCAGCAATAAAAAAGAGTGAACCATTGACACATGAAATAACATGGACGAATCTCAAAATAATTATGAGTGAAAAGAACCAGACCAAAAAAGAATGCATACTGTATAATTCCATTTATATAAAATTCTAGAAAAAAGAAAGCTCATCCATAGTGACAGAGAGCGGAGCAGTGGTTGCCTGGGGATGGGATGGAGGGGAGAGGATGGGAGGGCAGGAGGGAGAGTTACAGAGAGGCACAAGGGAACTTTGGGAAGTGATGGATATGCTATACTCTTCAGTGCAGCGATGGTCTCCCGGGAGTACACATGTGTGAAAACGTTTCAAACCATACACTTTAAATACGTGCAGTTTATTGTATGTCGATTATCCCTCCATAAAGCTATAAAGAATGAACAGGGCTTGCTGATGGACCGGATGTGCAGGCGAAGGGAGAGAAATGTCAGGAGTAACCCCGAGGCTTCTGGCTCGAGCCACTGACGGATAGAAGCGCCGTTTCCTGGCATTGGAACACTCAAGAGGGAAGACAGTGGGAGCTGTGGGCAGGTGGGAAAGAGGTAAAGAACTGAGTTTTTGACTTGTTAAATTTCAAGTCCCAGGGGAAAGTCGGAGGGGACGGTTGTGTATCTGAGTCTGTCATTGAAAGGCGAGATCATGGTTCAAGAAGCGAGAGAAGGGACTCAGGCAGGGAGGGCAGTGGGCCGAGGAGTGGAGGATGGGAGGCAGGAAGAGAGTGGGCTGGGCTGGGGTCCTTCGGGGGCGGCGCCGATGATGGGAGGAGGATGGCAGTGAAGGCGGGTGCAGGGATGGGCAGGCAGAGGGTGGGGTGAGAAGCAAAGCGGAAGTCACCTTAGGGGAAGACTCTGCAGGGCAAGGGGGTGAGCTGAGAGGGAGCACCAGTTGGCCTCGTTGGGACCTGCTGGATTCACAAAAGCAGGCTGGGGGACAGAAGTTGGGATCCCTAGACAGGGACCTCCACAGGAGCGTGGAGACAGGAAAAGAGAAAGAGTTGGCTTTAGAGCTGCTGCATCTTGGTGGAGCCATTCCCCGGGCAGCTGGCCCCAGGGATCTGGATGACCCAGGAGAGATCGGGCTGCAGGGAGGGATTGAGTGCCCTGGCCCAGGAGGAGTGCATGGGGGTGGTGCCAGCCCACAGTCCCCAGAGGGCTACAGCAACATCTCAGGCCAAGGGCCCAGAGCAGGCTGTGCCCAGCACTGGTCACCAGGGCTGAAAAGGGCGACATCCTTGGAAGGAAACAGGAAAGAAGGGGATGTGCCAGGTTTCACCAGGACCTGAGACACGAGTGCTCACAACTCCCTCGTGAGGTCAGTGTGATTGTCCCCATTGGGCAGATGAGAAAACTGAGAATCAGGGAAGTCCCACATCTGGGGGCCCAAGGGCTCATTTTAGGCACTAAGGTGCCCAGACAAAAGTCTACGGGGGGCCAGATTTGAACCAAACACCCACTGATGACCCCAAGTGGCTGCACACATGCATGGCAGAGGCAGTTAGCACGAAGGAGGGAGCGCAACTAATTGCCTGTACAAATTAACTCTAATGTGGTCGGCATCGACACACTTATCTTTCTTTAATTGCGTTAATCAATTAATGAAGAAGATGGCTTCCTCTTGTTTTGACTTCCAAGGCCCATATGTTCTCGGGAGTCCATCTGGAGCTCGGGTTTCCTCTCGGCCCCTGGCTTGGGCAGGCCACAGGGTGGCATCGAGAGGAGGAACTGCCCCTGCGCCTTCTCCACCCTGCACCTGAGCTCCAAGTAGGGAGGAGTAAGAAAACAGAAGCGTGATGCCCAGAAGTGGTCACCAGTGGGAGTGAGCTCCTTGGCTCGGCATTCAAGGCCCTCCTCCAGCATTGTGCGTTGCTCCCTTGACCCAAGTTCGTCAGCCCGGGCAGAGTGATTTTCTGGTCCATCCATGTTGTTGCAAACAACAGGCTTTCCTTCTCCTTTAAGGCTGAATAATAATCCATTGTGTATATATACCATATTTTCTTTATCCATTCATCTGTCAATGGACACTTGGGTTGTTTCAGTATCTTTGCTATTGTGAATATTGGTACGGTCGTTACAGAAAACAGTATGGAGGTTCCTCAAAAAAAAAATTAAAAATGGAACTACCATGTGATCCAGCAATCCCACTTCTGGGTACATATCCAAAGGAAATGAAGTCAGTATTGCAAAGAGAGAGCTGCATCCTCATTCCGTTATTTTTGATTCAACAAATATTTGTAGTCCCTGCCCTTGTGTAGCTTACAGCCCTTGGGACAGACAGGCATTAAACAGGCATATCTAGGGCGGCAGTTCTCAGTCCATTAGAACCACCAGGGGAGCTTTTTAAGTATAATGCTCAAGCCCCACCCCGGAAAAATTAAAGCAGAATCTCTGAGGGTGGGGTCCAGACATCAACAGATTTTTCAAATTCTGCAGGTGACTTTAAAGTGCGGGCAGGCTGACATGCTGGCTCCGGGGTAAAGGAGCCAATAATTGTACCTATCTGCAATGCTGCCACCAGGCGTTGCTCTCCCCAGAGGTGTTTGAGAGTATGATCAGTCAATTGTACTTTTTATAATTCTCTATTTAAATGAGATAAGCTTACATTAGCTACCCTGTTTTCTGTGTGAAAAAGAAACATACTATATACAAATAGCAGGGCTTCTCAAACTTTAGCACATATCAGAATCACCTGGAGGGCTTGTTAAACCAGCTTGCTGGGCCCCACCTGGAGCCCAAGAATTTGAATTTCTCGCCAGTTCCCAGGTGATACTTACTAATGCTGCTGGCCTGGGGGCTCCGCTTTGAGAGCCACTGATTTGGAGCAAGGTTTAAAGAAATTCAAGTGGCTGGGTACTCCCCTCCCTCATTAAACATCTGCTGTTCACAAACTCTGTTCAATCAAATTCTGCTGCTTTCTCCCAGGCTGAGGGAGAAAACAGCCTTCAGCTCCCCCTTTTCCAGGGGTAGAAGCTGTGAAAGGTCCTGCCTACTCTCATGAGCCATGCTACTGTCTCAGCTGCACGCTGTTTCACAGCCAAGGTGCTTCAGAGCCGGCAATTTCTCTTCCTTCTTTCATTGTCAATTTTATATCTGGGCAGTGTCTGTCAGCGTCTCCACCACCTGGGCACTTGTTAGACGTGCAAACTGCCGGGCCCACTCCAGCCTTACCAAATCAGAAGCTCTAGGGTGGAAGGCAGTATTCCGTGGACTAACAAGCCATCCAGATGATTCTGATGAGCCCTCACACTGGAGAGCCACTGGCTTAGAGAAAATGGGTTCATTGATCCTTTGAATTCTTCAGGCTCCTACTCCGATTTGTATTTTTTTTTTATTAAAATAATAATAATTAGCTTCCATTTGTCAAGCCTTTCTACGTGCTAGGAACTGCACTAAGTACTTTAAAGATCTTATTTAATCCTTGGAACAGCTCAACACTCATTATATCTATTTCACAGATAAGGAAACGAGGGCTTGGAGAGGTTGAGGATTTTTGTCCACCTGTTAAGTGGCAAACTCAAGAAAACACTATTCTCTGCCCGACCCTGGTTCATTCTTTCCAAACAATGGGCACCTATCACATCCACATGGCTGTGGTTTATACTTCCTTTGTAGTGTTTTCCCTTAATTGTAAGATTTTCTACCCAGATACATGCTTTTTAAAGCTAATGTTCATATTCTTTAAAAGATCAGTTTTTTGAACAGCTTAGAATCATCTATTAACCACCCTAACAGACATCATGCATTTTTCTTTTATGAAAAGTTGTAGAACTCAGTTAAGTTTTTAAAATGTAAAGAGCAGACACGTAAGTTTCAGCACAGGAATAAAATTTTTTATCTTTTTTTTTTTTTTTTTTGTGAGAAAGAGTCTCGCTCTGTTGCCTGGGCTAGAGTGCCATGGCATCATCATAGCTCACTGCAACTCCAACTCCTGGGCTCAAGTGATCCTCCTGCCTCAACCTCCCAGGTAGCTGGGACTGCAGGTGCGCACCGCCACACCCAGCTAATTTTTCTATTTCTAGTAGAGACTGGGCCTTGTTCTTGCTCAGGCTGATCTCAAACTCCTGACCTCAAGCAATCCTCCCACCTCAGCCTCCCAGAATGCTAGGATTTACAGGTGTGAGCCACCACACCCGGCCAGGAATGAAATTTAAATGGAAAGTGGAACTTCACAGGTATGAGTAGCTTAAGGTCCATATTGTTTAAAAGAGTGGGATGCAAAGTGAAGAGTATGTGACCTCAAGTCCAAACAGTAATTCTCCACTATCTTTGGAGGCCTATTACTCACATGCAAATGTGCTTTAATCAGCCAATCAACCCATCCCTACTAAGTGGCTGAACTGGTCGACTGGACTCTCTCAGAAATGTACCCCAGGATGGAAATTATTCAAAGACAAGGTGATAGCTGCTTAGGGTCTTTAGCAGGAGGGATGTTCAACTGCTGTGTGTTACAGTCACACAGAGATAGCCTAGGGTGACCAACATGGCCCAGTTTGCCCAGGACTGTCCCAATGTGGGCACTGAAAGTCCTGAGTCCCAGGAAACAGTTGGCCACCCTAACCCACCATGCTTTGCTCACCTGAGTGAGCATAAGGAGGTCCTGCTTCCCTTCAGCCTGCCATTGGCTGGTTCCAGGGCTCTGAGAGATAGTCCTCGGCTCCCCACGGGGCAGGATACCCTGGCCAGGACCAGTGTCCAACAGTTGCCTAGTGAAAGGAGCATGTCTTAGTCCAGGCTGCTATAACAAAATACCATAGACAGGGGGGCCTCAAGAGCAAACATTCCCTCACATTTTTGGAGGCTGGCAGCCAGCACGGTTGGGTTCTTGGTGGGGGCCGTCTTCCTATTGCACCCTCACATGGTGGAAAGACAGAGCTCTGGTCTCTTCAACCTTCCTAAGGGGGCACGAATCCCATTCTCGAGGGCCCCACCTTCCAATACCACCACATTGCGGATTTAGTCTTCAACATGTGGATTTTGGGCGAACACGACATTCAGTCCCTAGCAGGGCCCCAGAGACAGAAGGGAAGCTAGCTTGAGAAACCATGTCTCTACCAGCCGGCCTCCCCTCCCGCAGATAAACTCCAGAAGATTCTGGGGCAGAAACTCCACCCCCCAGCACCCACCCCTTCCTCAGACAGAAACAGAACCCAGGCTTTCCCAGGGGGCTGGTGGAGGACACCAAGAGAGGAGAGGGACAGCTGAGTACCGAGACTCCATCCCTGGCTTCCTCTTGGCTCTCCTGTGCCAGGGAAGGTGGGCGATGTTAGGGAGCGTGTGTGTGTTCCCCCTACACACCTCCGCCCGGAAACCCTGGGCGCCACAAGAGCCGGGCTCAGAGGCCGAGTCCACGAGCTGATGAGATCACGCATGGTAGGCGGATGCTTAGGACAGATCCAGACAAGGTGTAAAGTACTCAATTAATGCTGGCTGGGGTTTTTGTTTGTGTTTGAGACAGGGTCTCTTTCTGTTACCCAGGCTGGAGTGCAGTGGCATCATCATAGCTCACTGCAACTCAAACTCCTAGGCTCAAGCAATCCTCGTGCCTCAGCCTCTGGAGTAGCTAGGACTACAGGCATGCGCACCACCAGGCCCAGCTAATTTGTTTTTCTTTGTAGATACAGGGTCTCGCTAAGTTACCCAGGATCATTTCTGGCCTCAAGTGATCCTCCTGCATCAGCCTCCCAAAGTGCTGGGATTGCAGGCATGAGCCACTGCGTTCCAGTCAAATCAGGCTGTTTATATAGCAGCTGCCGCCTGCTGTGGCCCAGGCCAGGCTCCAGAATCAGATCATCCCGCTTCCCATCCGCCCCTCCCATCGCCATTGCAGCCCCATTGCTGGTCCCCACATGCCCCCGCCATGGCACTTGGCTTTGGCCAAGTCACCCTCTCTGAGCACCAGTGTCCTCCCCTACAAAGCAGGAAGAATAACAGTCCCAACCTCAAAGAAGCTCCATGAGCAAATGCAACAGGGCAAGTAACGTGCTTCGGACATAGTAAGTGCTTGCTAAGTGGTAACCGCTGTCATTACTATTCTCCTCCTCCCACCCAGACGGGGGGGGGGGGTACTGGAGGAGGAAGAGGAGGGAAGGGTCCTCCAGCAGCCACAAAGCGGGAGACCCCAGCTCCAAATCCTGTCTGTTCTTTCCGCAAAACCTGTGCGGACTTCTCAGTTAGGCACAGTAGCTGTGCCTGGGGCCCACGATATTTTAGAGATCTACAATGTTTTGATTGCTTTCAAAATCAGAGGGGAAAATGAAACTTTTAAGGGTAGATAAATATGTTTCATTTTTTTGCCTCTCATCAGAAACAAATGAAATTTTTAGGACCCATGAAAGTCTGTTCTGGGAGGAGCCCGTGAAGGCAGAAGGGTCTGGGGCCTGAGAAAGTCACAACGCAGCCCTGCTCGAGAAGAGGGAAAAATCCCCACACCTGCTTTTCCACCTCCACTGCCCCTGTCCTCATTCAGCCCACACTCACCTCTCACCTGGACAGTGACAGGAGCCTCCCAGCCAGTCTCCAGGCCTGTTCTCTCAAATCCTCTTATCTGTCCACAAAGCAGCCAGCAGGATCTGTCAGAATCCCAGATCTCACCATGTCTCTTCCCTGCCTCAAACCTTCAGTGGCTCCCGATTACCCTCAGGACAAAGTCCAGCATCCCCCACACGCCCCCGCCGTGGCACTCAAGGCCCTGGAGACAGTCCCCTGCACACCTCTCCACCCACCCCAGCCTTCCTGCTTCCCCACCTCCTCACCTTTGCACTTACGGTGCCCTCTACCCACCAAACTCCTAGCCATCCTTCAAAGCCCAGCTCCTCTAAGAGAAATTCTGCACATCCAGCATGTTGTGCTCTTGAGTGAATGTCTCCTCGAGGTCAGGAGCGTGCTTTCTTCATCATCATCCCCGCAACCACCTCCCCAGTGCCTAGCTTAGGGGCAGCTGTCCAACAGTGTCTGTCACTCCCCCTGAGGACACGACCAGCGTCTGTGCCCTCCTCTGCCCCACCCCACCCCCACAGCCCTGCAGCCCTGTGGTTTCTAGGGGAAGCTCTGCCCACTCTCTCTGTTCTGGCAGGCCGGGAGTGCAGCCCCTGTGGGGTGCACAAGAGGCAGAGGGGCCCTAGGTGGGTAGAGCTGTGGCTTTCACCGACAGCATTCACCCCCATAGGAAGCCATCAGCTTGCCAGGATTAAAAAGGAAACTTCCGACCCCCAAGAAAAATCCCAGGGTTCACATTCAGAGACTTGGTCAGGCACCAAGAGTCCTGGCTCCGCTTTTGTCTCTATGTAACTGTGCACCCCTCTGTGCCTCAGTTTCCCCATCTGTTAAGAGTGGATTGGGCTAAAGCCTCAAAAGAAAGGGTTCTTCCAACTCTGGCGGTGAAGGCTCTCCCAGGGCCTCCTATCAGCACAGGCCAGCTGTCAACACAGAGGGAAGAGTGCCACCTACTGACTCCCAGCTCCCTTCAGAACAAGGAACCAGCCGGAATCCTCAGAATGCCCAACCTTCAAAGTGAGCAATTGTCTGCATCCTGCCTTTGAATAGCCACAGCCCCCTCCCCTTCCATAGGGCTCAGAGGCACCCCCTCCAGTCTGGCCAAGGAGCTTTAGCTGCACTGCTCACCCCCGCTGGCCCCCAAAACCCCAGGAAAGCAGGGAGCCCCCACGCCGCTCTGCCCCTGTGCCAGGCCCATCGCCAGGGCAGCCCCCGGCCACCAGCCCCCCTCACGCTGGGCCGGCGGCTGGAGGTGGAGAACAATGATCCCTATTGTGACTAAATTTCCCCCTGAAGATCTCATTCAAGATGTTAGAGTGAGCGATCATAAAAGGAATTAATAGTTGATTCGCTGTATAATTTCCTAGTTCAATATACTTTAGTGCAGCGACTAAATGAGCCGTCCCGGCCGTTCGGTGGGGCCAGATAGCGACTTTATCACTGGGATCTCAGGCTGAGGAATAAAAGCAATTCTTCTGAAGTAATTGCGTCTAATTAAAAGAAACATTTAAAAAGTGTAACCAAAAGGAATTCATTTCAAATGGAAAATTAATGCTGAAAAATAGCCCTGAGCTCTCTTGTCGCAGCTAATAGCCAGGCAGCCGCAGAATAATTAAACTGTTTTGAAATGTCGATACCATCCTCCTCGGGAGAAGATGGGCACGGCTGAGCACGTTCTGAGCATCAGCAAAGGGGGTGGCTTCCAAAGAGGTGGCCGGCACTGGGACTTGAGGTCAGCCACCAGCATCTAGGTGGGGTGGGGGCCAGGCCACCCCAGGCGAGGTTGGAAAAGACTGGTACTGGGCACTTCATGACAGAAACCCCACTTCCTGAATACCTGAGCACCCCACCGACTCTTCAGAACAAATCAAGTCTGCAAATCAAGTCTGATGATTCCTATTATTAATATTATCATCATGTGTTCAAAAAGGAGATTCCCCGTGACCTCATTCAAAATCACAGCGGAGATATAGCAGAGCCAAGATTGGAACCCAGGTCTGCCTGGCTCTGACGCCCATGCCGATTCCGCTATGCCGGATGTTAGGACTTGACTTCAGGAAAGAGATCACATGCTTTCTACGGCTGTGGTTCTCAGCCCTGCCTGCCCCTTGGGCTCCCCTCTCTCCCCTCCTCCGCAGCTTTGAAAAACCGACCCCAGATTCCGTTCTCAAGGACTCTGATTTCATCGGTCTGGGGGGCAGCTTGGGCATCAGGATTTTTTAAAAGCTGCCCAGGTGACTCGACTGTCCAGCCAGGGTTGAGAACCTTTGGTCTAACCCCTAATCTTCTGGCAGACCCTCCACCTCCTGAACATTCCCTAACATCTTCCTGCCTGCTTCCTCTAGGGAGTTTTGGCCTGGTATAAAATAAATGGGTGAATATTCCCTTACAAGGTTGCACCCAGGATGAAATGGACTAAGAGAGACTAATCTAGAGCCAGCACTTAGGAGGTGTTAAATAGATGTTAGTTTCTAAATGGAGAGCAGTAAGAAGAACCCAAGAAGAAATGTCTAGCAAGCCTTAACTATAGCTTCTGACTCCTTTAAAACCTGGGGAACAGCTGGGGCCAGGGGAAGAAAACCAAATGTGAACACTTTAACGGTGAAGATGATCTGGCCAAAAAGGTTACATTCCAACTTGAATTCAGAATGGGGAGGTCATGCTGGCTTTAGAACCAAACCTGAACTATTGATTATGCGCAAAACCCACCTTTTTTTTTCTAAGTGTTTACGGTTATTCAAACTAGGCTAAGAGTTGCCTTTGATTAGAAGGAATGCTTTACTAAAATAGAAGAATAATGTGTCATCTGTGAGTTGTTTATATGCTGATGGGCACTCCTAAAGACCTGGGAGATGTTCGCCAAAAGTTTGTCCCCCTAGGTAGATTTAAACATGCACCTAAACCTTATTGACACCCTTCTGATCCTTAGGAAACACTTTCTTTATACATATGCAAAGATCCCCAGCACCCCCGTTTCTGAATTGCAAATACATTCCAATTTCTAAAGATGATCAGCAAAGCACCATCTGCTGCTTATGGCTAAACCCCTTAAAAGGCAACCCTGGGTCTCTAAGAGTAGTGAAGGACTTTGGAACCCCTCACAGGAAAAGCACCACCTTACTTTCTGATGAAATGGGGCGTTCGGTGACCCCAGGGGCTTAGCCACAGGTGAGGGATTTCCACAACACTCTGGGGGGTTTTGCTGCTGATTGACATTTCTTTGCCTGAGGAATTTCTCTGTCCACGGAGGCCACTTTGTCCAGCCCCGTGGCAGGCTAGAGTGTGCCCCCCACACACCCGGAGTAGCTCTCACCTAGTGCGTGGTGAGAGCTGGTGGATAAATAGCCCAGCTCCCCTGCGCTGTGGGTGGCAGGGCTGGGTGGGGCAGTCCCTGCGGCATCCAACAGTCCCCCCAGCAGGGGTGAGCCTCAGCCACCCAGCGGCCACTGGCGTGGTGATGCACCCTTTATTGGCCACCTCTCCCTCCCCACCTCCCTTCCTCACTCCCTTACTTGTGCTACCTTTACCTCCCGAAGAGACTACTGGCATTTGAATCCATGTCTGCTAAGACAGGGGCAAGAAGAATGCCTTTGGGGTCATGGAGCCAGCAGCTGCCATAGGATGGCATAGGATGGAGGAGACACGCCTGGGCTCTAAACCAGGCCCAGCTGTTTACCAGCTGTGTGAGTTAGGACAAGTCGGCCAGCCTGGCTGGGCCTCTCTTTCCTCTACTGTAATATGGGGACGATAATGGGAATCCCTGCACAGGGCTGTTGAGAAGATGCATTGAAATCCTGTGAGGGAAGACCACAGCACAAGCAGGTCTGTATTCAGCAAGTATTGGGAGAAGATTTATTCAATGACAAGCTCTGAGCATGGCACAGTGGGGTGTGCAGAGGATGAGGCCAGATCCCCCTTCCTGGACCCCCCAGGGAGAGAGATATAGGAAGAAGACACGGTCACGATGTTGCCATTCACCATGCTGGGAGAGCCATGGCTGGTGGCAGCTGGGAGGCTGCACCCAGATCTCCGAGGGCCTGGCTGTGCTGTCCAGTACAGAAGCCGTGAACCACATGTGGCTATTTAGATTTACATTCATTAAAATTAAACACAACTAAAAATTCAATTCTCAGTCCCACCAGCCACATCTCGAGGGTGCACCTGCCACGTGTGTAGTGTAGATACAGAACGTTTCCGTCATCACAGAAAGTTCTGCACGGGCCTAGCATCAGACAGACCTGGAATTCACACCTGGCACTGTCCTCATTGGCCCCGGGATTTGAGCAGAGCTCCTGACCTCCCTGAGCCTCAGTTTCTTCTCCTGTAAAACTGGCTGGGCTGTACTAATCCTCTCACCCCAGGCAGCAGGGTTATCGCCAGGGCCAAATTAAAAGTTTACGTGAAATCCCTGGACCAGCACCACGTCTGGAAGATCCCAGAAGCACACATAATGCTGACCAAATCTACTTTGGCATTTGGTTTTACCCTCTTCCTCCTAGATCCATGAGTCCCAGACCTTCCTATTTTTCTAGCTGGGCCCTTGCTGCTCCCGCCCCCACCCGGAGAGAACCAAAGTCTTGGACACATGAGGGTGGAGAGAGGGAGAACGGCCTTCCTGGGCTCTGACAGGTGAGCCTGAATAAAGGGATGGCCCTAAAGGCGTGTTACTAAGTGGAAGATGCCAATCTGAAAAGGCTACATATGCATGATTCCAACTATGTGATGTTCTAGAAAAGGCAAAAAACTATGGTGCAGTACAAAGAAAGGTAGTTGCCAGGGATTGGGGGGAGAGAGGGATGCACAGGCAGAGCACAGAGGATTTTAGGGCAGTGAAACTATTGCATATGATACATAATGATAGATACATGTCATTGTATATTTCGAAACCTATAGAATGTACAGCACCAAGATCAAACCCTATTGTAAACCACAGACTCTAGGTGATGGTGATGTGTCCATGTGGGTTCCCGGATCTTAACAAATGCACCACCTGGTGAGGGATGTTGATCGTGAGGGAAGCTCTGTGTGGGGGTGAGGGGAGAGGGGATGTAGGAACTCTACTTCCCACTCAATTTTGCTGTGAACCTAAAAACGCTCTAAAAATAAAGTCTATTTTTTTTTTAAAGAAAGGATAGAATTGTCTTTCAGCACATTGGTCCAGAGCAGATGCCAATAGCAGTAACCAGGTTACAGGAAGAGCTATCATTTTGGGGGGCAAATGAAAAGGACACACTTCACCGATCAATAATAAATAACATTTTTGACCAGGCACAGTGTCTCACGCCTGTAATCCCAGCACTTTGGGAGGCCAAGGTAGGAGGATCGCTTGAGGCCAGGAGTTTGAGACCAGCCTGGGCAACATAGCGAAATCCCATCTCTACAAAAATAATTTGAAAATGAGTTGAGCATGGTGGCACACACCTGTAGTCTCAGCTACTTGGGAGGCTGAGGCAGGAGGATCACTTGAGCCGAGGAGTCTGAGGCTGCAGTGAGCTAAGATCACACCATTGCACTCTAGCCTGGACAATATAGCAAGACACCATCTCTTTTAAAAAAACAACAGGCCAGGCACAGTGGCTCATGCCTATAATCCTAGCACTCTGGGAGGCCAAGGCGGGCAGATTGCTCAAGGTCAGGAGTTCAAAACCAGTCTGAGCAAGAGGGAGACCCTGTTTCTACTAAAAATAGAAAGAAATTAATTGGCCAACTAAAAATACATAGAAAAAATTAGCTGGGCATGGTGGCACATGCCTGTAGTCCCAGCTACTCAGGAGGCTGAGGCAGAAGGATGGCTTGAGCCCAGGAGTTGGATGTTGCCGTGAGCTAGGCTGACGCCACGGCACTCAAACCCTGGCAACAGAGTGAGACTCTGTCTCAAAAAACAACAACAAAAACAACATTTTTTTTAAGGATGCAAAAGAAAAGGTCCTGCCATAAGGAGGAGCATGCCCGGGGGCCCTCCTGTTCTTAGCCACAGCCCAGCCACGTCCAGCAAAGTTAAGCCTTTCAGAATGGAATGTTCCTGATCTTCCCACCCTCACCGCCCCTTTGCCTGACACCTCTGTTTCTCTTCATTTGCTCTTTCTCTTCCTTCCGCCACAATATGCTCAAATCATCTAAAACTTTCCCTTCATCACTGAGCCTCCCTAATTAAGCTAACATTATTAGAAGGTTGAAAAAAAAAAGAAAGAAAGAAAGAAAAGAAAACCCTCCCAAATTCTCTCTGCGTTTCAGTAGCTCTTTAATATGCGAGGCAACGAGAGATGATCTGCTCCTAATTGCCAGTCCCTGGAGTAGCCAGTCAGAAAATGAATTGATGCATTTTTTCCTTATGAACAATGCATGTAGCACAAATTGCAGTGGCCGTCACCAGAGATTTAATTACAAAATATCATTACTTTCACACATCATTTCAGATTTGGCCTGATCAAATCAAAGTTAGGGCGAGAGGGAGAGAAAAACTGCACTCGTAGCAGGGTCATTCATTCAGGGGTGGCTGCAACGCGGGTGGTGGGAATTGGCATTGTTGAGACTTCCTTGGGGCCATTGCAGGGAAAGCAGCTGCCAGAGACAGTGATGCTAAGGGAGGTTTCTGGGATCCAGGGCTGGGGCAGAGTGGAGGCTGCGGGCCTCGGGGCATGAGATGCCCCGCTTAAGGAAGGGCTCAGGCTGCAGAGGGTCTCAGGACCCTGCATCTCAAAGGTGCTGCAGAAAGGCCTTCCATCCTTGGATGATGCTGCCCGTTCATTCATTCCACAAATATCTGTTGAGCACCTAATGCGTGCCAGGTACTGCGCTGGCTCCCTGGGGGTGCAAAACAGCAAGCAAACAAACGTGGTCTCTGTCTTCATCGAGTGTATTCTCTGGTTGGGGAAACAGATTAGAATTGAATAATGACAGTAGTGGAGCCAGACTGCCTGGCTTTGAATTTGTGCACCACCACTTAATAGCTGTGCGACCTTGGCTAAGTCACTTAGCCTCTTGGTGCCTCAACTTCCTCATCTGTAAAATGGGGATAATAATAATACGTACCTCATAGTTGTGTTGAACATTACGTGATTTAATATTCATAACACGCTTGGAACAGTGCCTGGTACATGGTGAGTGCCACGTAAGTGTTGCTCAAATATATACAAGTATGAAATTGCAACTATAAGAAGCAAAAGATACAGTAGCCCAAGAACCTACAGCAGGGGGATTCAACCTAGCCAAGGAAGTCAGGAAGGGCTAGAGCTAAAATGCAAAGGAAGGGGATACATTAATTAAAGGAACACTAGGCTGGGTGCAGTGGTTCGCACCTGTAATCTTAGCACTCTGGAACCCTGAGGCAGGAGGATTGCTTGAGGTCAGGAGTTCTAGACCAGCCTGAGCAAGAGCGAGACCCTGTCTCTACCAAAAATAGAAAAAATTAGCCAGGCATGGTGGTGTGTACTTGTAGTCCCAGCTACTCGGGAGGCTGAGGCAGGAGGAACACTTGAGCACAGGAATGCGAGGTTGCTGTGAGCTATGATGACGCCATTGCTTACTCTAGCCCAGGCAACAGAGTGAGACCCTGTCAAAAAAAAAAAAAAGTAGGAGGAGGACACTAAAGAAGAGTTGCCTTAGCAGAAAAAGCAACATATGAAAAGGCCCCGTGGCAGGAGGAAGTATTTTAAGGGCTAAAGCACTTGGGGAAAAAAGCCAATGAGGCTGGGACATGATACAAGCTGGACATGAGGAAACTGGCAGGATCAGTCCATGTAGGGCTCTTAGGGCCATGGTCAAGAGTTTGGATATTAAAATGGCCCATGAGCATTAGAGTCTTAGAAGCATTCATCTCTCAGCCTCAGTTATGACAGATTTGTGCAAAGGTGGTCTGAATTTTCACCCTCCCTGTACCAGCATCCCTTGCAAAGTTACTTTGCAGCTCCTTCCACTAAGAGATGGAGTCTATTTCTCCACCCCTTGAATGTGGGCTGGCCTTGTGACTTGCTTTGCCCAACAGAATATGCAGGGAGTGAGACACTGTGCCAGTTCTGAGCCCAGCCTCAGGCAGCCTTGCATGCTTCTGCTCGCTCCCTGGAAGCCTGCTCAGCCACCGTCAGAGCAAGTTAGGCGCAGCCCGCTGGAGGACAAGACACCACAGAGAGCAGAAATGAGTCATCCCAGCCACGGCCATCCTAGCCCAGCCAACAATCGGCTGACTGGGAGGGGTCCCAGCCGAGAGCCCTAAAACTGCTCCACCAAGCCCAGCCACGAGCAACAGAACCCCCAGCTGCCCGGCAGAATTGTGAACTAGATACACGAGATACACGGCCATTGTTTTTAGCCACTAGGTTTTGCAGTGTTTCGTTACACCGCAGTAGCTAACCGATTTGCACTCTGGCAGGGGTGGGGACATGGTGAGAAATGAAAGAGAGACAGAGAGGGAGAAGGAGGAGGAGCAGGAGGAGGAGGAGAAGCCGGGACAAGGCCCAAAGGGACAAAGAGAGGAGAGTTACTGGGACCTGGAATGAGGCTACTACTAGCAGCTGTGGCTCCTGTCACCACCTTGAAGGGATGGAGCTGGAGGATCGCCAAAAATTTTTAGGCATGTAAAGAAGTCCCGAAACCACAACGCTCAGAACAGCTCTCTAAGGACTTCATTGGCCTTGTGTTAGGGGTAGGAAACTGAGGCTCAGAGCAGGATGACAGCTCGCTGGGCTCACCCAGCAGGTCAGTGGCTTAGCTGGGACTTGACCCTGGGCTGCCTGGCACCAACGCGCCCTCACGCTCTCTCCCCAGCGCCAACGCAGCAAGGAGAAGCCGGGGGAGCAGCGGAAGAGCACCTGGCTTCTGCCACCTCCTCCAAGAGGGGAAAATGACGGCGATTGATTGATCTCAATGATCAGCTACAAATGGCCCCTCCATGTGGCCATGTTAATCAGCTTCTACCAGCCAGGATCTGGCCGGTTTGAAAGGTTTATAGCAACAATGTGGCGCTGATTTATTTCTCCTTAATAAAAAAGTGATCAAGTGAAACCTGCATCTATCATTCTATTTATCACGGGGGATGATTTATTAACTAATTACGCTTGCCGTGGCCGCTGGCTCTAAGCGTGGACGCCGGGGGAGGCGGGGTCAGTGTGGCCATCGCAGCTGCCCTGGACACATCCACCGCCTTGCGCTCCAGCCCTGCCTCTCGCTCGCATGCAAGCAGGAACAGGTTCTCAGGGTGGGGCTAAGCCTCTGCGAGAAGGGGAAGGGAGGGGACAGGAGGAGGTGACAAGAGAGGGGCAGTGAGCTGCAGGGAGGGTCGCCAGGTAAAACACGGTCGCCCGGTTAAAATTGAATCTCAGATAAACAATGAAGAATTTTTCAGTGTACGAATGCCCCGACTATTGTACGGATGTCCTGTAAGATCTCGCAACCCCAGCCCCAGCTGTCCGTAACCACGAGAACTCCCAGGGTCCCAGCCTCTCTCGGTACAGCTGCTCACCCCCTGCTAAACCTGCGGGCTTCCCACCGGGGTCTCCGGCAGGATGTAACTTCTCACAGCCAGTGGGCAAACCCCATAACCTCGATGAGCCTTATCTGTAAAATGGGGGCTCCCAGCCTGCCCCGTTCTTCCCTTGCACACCACACCGGGCTGGTGAAAGGGAATCAGTCCATCCCTCACCCACTGCACACTGAAAAGGCCGGCCTCCCTTTAGTCCTCCTGGAGACAGCATAGCTATAACCTCCAAACTTTTTTCTATCAGCTGCCTTGAAATTTTGGATTTGGGGAAGGAAAGGTCAGAAGGTGAGCTGGCACAGCCTTTGCAGGGGAGCACAGTGTATCTACTGAAATGGGAAATAAGGCTATGGCATGCTGAGAACAGAAGCGCTGTGTGAGGGCTCAGTAAATCCAGCAACCAATAACTGCCCCTTGGACGTAGCAATCCCACTCCCCCAAGTGTCTAAACCAGGGAAGAACAAGGGTGTTTCCTTCCATCGCCCCCAAATCAGAAACAAGCTGAAATCTATGAAAATAGAATTTGATAAATGGACTGTGATGTAGTCAAAAGAAGGTGCAGACGTAATAAGAATGAGGGAGAGCTATTTACTAACCTGCAAAGATTTCTAAGATATGTTATTATTATTAGAAAAAAGCAAGTTAAGGACATTCTCGACCAGGGTTTCTTGACCTTGGCCCTGTTGACATTTTGGGCGGGATAATTCTCTGAGTGGGGACTGTCCTATGCACTGCGGATGTGTAACAGCATCCTTGGCCTCTACACACCAATTACACTGGCCGTGTGGTTAGAGGCTGGTAAAACTCTTCTCTCCTCCAGTTATGACGACCAAAAAATGTCTCCAGCCATTGCCAAATATCCAATCCCCACCCCACCAGTGAGAATTGGTCTAGACAGCATCAGGGCTGCTTATGGGAACAAAAGCAAACAGCTAACTAGTACATCCACAGGAACTTAGGTCCATTTGTGAATGCATAGCAAAAAGTCTGGAAGGAGAGTCTCCAGGCTGGGAGCTGGGGTTGCCTCTGGGGAGGGGAGTGAGCATTTGGGTGGGGGAAAGAGAGGGATCAAGGGAGACTTTCCTTTATGTGTATTATTTGCATGTTTGATGATGTGAATGCATGCACTTGTCAGCACTTGCATAATAGGAGAGAAAGGAGGGGAGAAGAGAGAAATAAATGGGAAAGGAGGAGAGAGAAGGAGAAGGAAGGAAGGAAGGAAGGAAGGAAGGAAGGAAGGAAGGAAGGAAGGAAGGAAGGAAGGAAGGAAGGAAGGAAGGAAAGGAGGGAGGGAGGGAATGACTGGCAGAAGCCAGGTCAGTAGCTGAGGAACCTCGGTCCCGCCTGCTGTCTTTTCCTCTCCAGTCCTCAGTGTCCCCAAAGAGTAATTAATAAAGGGGCTGCACAAACAGGTCTCCAAAGACCCCTCCTGGCCTGTCCTCAGCTGAGGCAGCCCCAAGGTGACCTGGCCTCCTCGCTCTGGGCGTCCCTCCCGCTCAGCCCAGTGGCTGCACACAGGAGAGAAGAGCGTGGGGCTTCTCTCCCTCCGCAGCTCTGACTGATTACGCCTGCCTGGGGGGAGGGGAGCTTGGGCCTGGTCAGCGCCCAGCCCCACACGGAGGACTTGCTTGGGGCTTGATTAAATAATTACACAGAACCCACTGAGTAATCACGCCGTCTCAAGAAGCAGGGAGCACCTTCCGGGGGAGGCCCCATTAGTGATTTGGGGGCGTGTGCGTGTGTCTGCCTCCCGCCCACGATAGAATTATCATCAGAAGTCCTCATTTACAGGATGCATCCGTATCCCCCATCTCCCTCGTTGCCTCCCGAACCCAGAGATGTGGATAAAGTGCCACCCGAGGGCTGAGGACACAGGCCCAGAGAGGTCTGCGGCCGGCCCCAGCTCCCACCAGATCCTGGTGGCGAAGGCGTCACGTGCCAGGAAGGACACACAGAGCGAGTGCAAGGCTCGGGACTGACAGAGCCCAAAAGATGCTTTGTGTGTTTTTTGTTGTTTTGTTTTGTTTCCCCACTAGGCGTACTTCTCTCCTTTCAATTTTGGAAAACAAATCTAGAGTCAGGCATGGGAGCCCCCCTAGGTCTGGCTGGCTAGAAAACAGCCAGTGTGAGGGGTGAGGGGGGACCCAGGCCCAGGGGGGCTGCCGGGTGGGGAGGGCATGAGCCCAGGGAGTCCCGGGGGCTCTGCTCTCGGACGGGGGCTGGGACCCCCTGTCCTGCAGTGAGCAGCCCACCCATGCCCGCCGCCAGGATAAGTGCCTGGTTTGACGGGGAAGAGAAATGCATAATGGTCAACAAGAGGTCACCCCAGGACTCTCCGTGGCCCCAGCCTGCTCCTGAGATGCCCACTGCCTGCTCACAGCCTGCCGGCTACCCTCGGCCAGGCCCATTGGCTCATTTATGCTGGAACAGCCCAAATTCATTAATAATGATTAGTCTCTCCTCGAGAGGAGGCTCGCAATCAAAGGGCCATTAAAATTAAGTGCTGGAGGAGTGGGTGGCAGAAGAGGGGGAGGGGAGGGGAGGGGGAGGGGTGGGCAGGCAGGGCTGGGCGGAAGCCCCTGCTGGACCCGAACACTTCCTCGCCGCAGGACCTTGAGTGGGTCCTATCCCGTCCTGCTGCGGAGACTCAGTTTCCTCATCTCTGACACAGGGGCGGCTGTGGCTGCGGGCTCAGTGAAGCCACGTCTGGAGGGTCCCAGCGGGAGGAGCGGAGGTGACCCTGCTGTGAGGCTGCCAGCACCACCAGGACCCTTGGGAGGAGGGGATGGAGAGGGGACAGCTCCTCTCCGCCCAGCTGCCCTCCGTCGGGCTCCTGGGCAACCACCCACTGCCCACCTCATCCAGCCCCGACACCCCCAGGGCAGTGCCAGGGCTCTGTCCCCGCTCCGGCCTCTGGGCAGGAGCAGCAGAGGCAGCAGGACGCACAGGACCATCCCAGATCCCGGAGGAGGCAGGACAGGGACCAGACAGGGCTCCCCAGCCATCAGGGGCCTCTCTGCCCTCCCCTGCCATCTGGAGGGTGGTGTCTCTGGAGCCCTCGGGACAGAGAGGCAGCCCCAGTGCCCCTCACCCACCACCGACCCCCCAGTTGTCCTGGGTGGTGAGAGGCCAAGCGCAGCCCTCTGCTGGGCACCGGGACAGCTGACGTGGAGTCCCGCGCAGGGCGGCTGGGAAACGCACGCCCCTTTAACGCAAACAGGAACAAAGACAGGAAGCAAAAGAAGCAAACAGACTCCTGCAGCCCATCCGTGAGGTCCAGGCCCTCCTTGGGAGAAGGGGAGACGCCAAAAACCCCAGATGTGCTGATCCCCGGGTTTATGTGGCCGTCTGATTCCTCTTGAGGACAGGAAATGAAATTTTACAAAGGCGCCCACTCTGTGTGCCAAGCTCTTGTTACTTCACATAACAGGGTTGGTATTAGTCATTCCTATTTTAAAGGGGAAACCAGAAAGACAAAGAATCGTGTCCAAAATCACATGCCCCAGACCCTCAGGGTGCCAAAGCCAAGATTCACGCCCAGCAGTGTCAGATTCTTCTGCTCTCGCACGCGGCGGCCACGGCACCTGACTGGGAGAGCGGTCCCCTCTGGGCCTCCCAAGCCCCTCCCCTGCACCAGGCTGCAGCTCCGTGGGTTTGAATCCCTTCATCCTCCCCGACACTCAAGGAGCCAAGGACTGGCATGCTCGGTTCATAAGGAAGACACTGAGGCACAGCAAAGTTGAATGACTCATCCAAGGTCACGAGATAAGGTCATAGCAGAGGCAGGATGCAACCGGTCAGCGTAAAAACTCCACCAGGGCCAGGGTGGGGTCCAGGTTTTGCTCCCCACTGGGCTCCTCACAAAGGTCGGCTGGAAAGGGAAGGAGGGTGGCCAGGTTAGCACAGCAGTGGAGACAAGTCAAGTTCAGAGGTGGTGTCTAGGGCCAAACTGCCAGGGTTCAAATCTCGGCGTTACCACTTTTCACCTGCAAGCTTCTTAATTGGTCTCTGTGCCAATTTTCTTATCTGAAAAATGAGGGTGATAATGGTTCTCACCAGCTAGGGTTCTTAAGGGAAGCAAATGAGTTTGTGCATGACATGGTGAGTGCTCCAAGCTGCCATGGATGAGTGGGAGACAGGCAGTACTAAAGCCACATGCTGGCCTGCAGCCGGGGGCCCTAGGTGTCTTTATGAGGCCACCTGTGGGGATCCGCCCCCACGCTTGGCAAGCCTGAGAGTGAGCAGCTCCTGAGCACCAGGCTTGCCTCACCCGCGTCCCTCCTGACACCGGTCCGGCCCTCACTTTCCATCTGGGCTCCCCCAGTCCCCTGGGGTCCCCTGCCCCCACCCAGAAGACAAGAGACCCTCAGACCAGCCCTGAAATGGTCTCCAGCCCAGGAGTAGTAAGCTGTCCATCACTGAGAAATTAGAGCAGAGTGGGACGGCCACTTGGGGACCTGCAGACAGGACTCTGGATGCGAAGGAGGCTGGACGCCACTTTGTCGCTTTGCGAGAGCCCGTGGGCCGAGCACCACCGGTGCGAATGACCACAGCGCCACCTGGCGGTAACGCGGGAGATGGCCCCGCCGGCCTCGGAGGGCAGAGCAAAGAGCATCCTCCCTCCCTGGGACACGCCCCGCCCGGGTGCTTCTCCCAGTGGGCGCATTTGGAGATTCAGCAAATGAACTGAGCCCCTCATACCAAGCACTCTGTTGGATTCTTTTCATACATTATGTTATTTAATTCTAAGAAAACTCTAAGGAAGGGATCATTACCCTTTTTACAGGCAAAGTCACTGAGCTCAGAGATGCAGTTACTTGCTCAAGATCACACAGCTAGCAGTGGTAGAGCGAGGATTTGAGCTCACAGCCTGCCTCCATAATCACTAAACCTTGAGGGATTCAGTGAGAAAGAAAACCAGCACTCCCTCCCCCCCTCCAACACACACACACACACACACACACACACACACACACACACACACACCATCCCCATTTCATGGAGCTTACAACTTAGCTGGGGAAACACACAGAAATCAGAAATTCGTTCACTAGGCAGCACGTGTCAGGCACCGTGTTAGGCACTGGGCTAGGGGGTAGGGATGCCGTGGAGAAGAAGGTGGCCAGGGTTCCTGCTTGAATAAAGCTTGCCGAGGGGAAGGACATTAATCAAATAATCACACCAGGAAATATACAACCGGGACAAGAGACATGAAGGAAAGGTGTGGGTTCGAGACCCGCTCTCAAGGCACCTACTGCCCTAAAGAAGTGACGTGCTGAGCTGAGAGCTGAAGGGTGACCAGGACTTACCCAGGCAAAGAGGCGCTTATTTGCTCATTGACAATGGAAAGCAGTGTGTGCTTCCCATTCGTGTTTTCCTCTTTCGTTACACAGTTATAAATCCATAGATAACATACTGAATATACGCTTTTGCGATTTGCTTTCCAACTCCACGTTGTTTTTCAGCTCTGTGCGTGTCACTACAGAGAGAAGGTTCTTTTAACTGTGGAGGCTGTCACACTACTGACATCTGCCACATGCACCACGACTTGTTTATCTGTAACCCTGCTGATGACACTTGGGCCATTTCCAAATTTTCTCTCCTACAAACTGCCACAGCCAACATCCTCCACTCCCACGGCTTTCAAAGCGCCTGCGTGTTATATTTCCCTGCGGAACATGCCCGTGTTCCCTTCAATACTTGTCAACATCATTCTGGTGGAGATGAGGAGAAAATCGTTTTCTATGACTAAAAAGTTTACATTTTTGTAAATGAATGAACTATAATAGTAAATGAAGCAAATTCATTTGCTAGTTCATTTACTCTGGCTGAAGCCAAAGTTAAGATTCGAAAAGACATTTGCCCTGGGGAACCGGGGAGATGGCCGAGACTGACCCCAAGACCATGCAGGGTGTCACCTCGGTGCTACAGACACTCCTGCAGGAGAGGCGAGGCTCATTTCAGACCGTGTCTGACCACGTCATTGGAAGAATTGATGTTACGAGTAGTCCCATTGATGATCTGGAGAAAAACATGGAAGACCTCATGACACAGGCTGGGGTGGAAGAACTAGAAGGTGAAAACAAGATCCTGGCCACACAAAAGAGCTGAAGGCTGCTAATAATTTACACTGAAATCTGGAACACCAGTTTTCCAAGCCAAGAGAAGACTGAATGGCTGCTTGCAGCTGACTACTATGTGTAGACAGGTTTTATATTAGAAAATGTTCATTCTTATGACATCCTATATAGTTAGTTTATAAAGTGATTTAACCTCTAGTGTCTTGAACATGGTATCTTCACATCTTGGACTTTAGTCAATTGTGCTATTAATCATTAAACACTAAAACTTTGGTGGTTCCCACATTTAAAAAATAAAAATAAAAAACATTTGCCAAATGTTTCCCACTTTTCTGTAGACCTTGGTCTTTCTTCCACTTTCCAATTTTTCCAAGACAGACAACTTCTTAGGAGATGCACAGAAAAGGTTCTAAATGGGGTGGGGTTTTTTTAATACCTTGTTGCATAAACAGGGCTCCATTCTGTGTTCCTGATCTCAGGATGTCAGCTGACCACCCTGTGGCTCTCAGGCTGTCTGGTCTCAGGGTTGGTGGCACCTCCATGGTTACACCATATAACCTGCAGATGCATACTCCCTGGAGACAGGTGGTACCTGGGAGGAACGGGGTACATTTCTGGTGGAGGGTGGACCAGTTTGCATGTTGCCCATCTGTGAAGTGCCTCCCGAGAACACCTGATCTAGACAGAACCATATTTCCCGTTGATCCCTGGAATGTTCTATGGCCCCTCCACCTGGCTCCAGGTGCACCTGTAAACTCCACATTCGAGGTTTCTGGAGTAGCGGGTCTGAGAGAGAAATCATCAACATTGACCCTGAAGCCTGTGAAGCCTATTGTGGTCTCTCTTTGGGGGAGGGGTGGTGCCCAGTTCTCATCAACAGCCCTTTCTCTGGAATTGTCCCTGATTCCCAGAACTATGGTGAACCTGGCCAACTAGGACATGAACAGTGAAAGGGACTCTAAGGCCAGATCTTACCATCTTCTCTGCCAAATTCGTTCACTGGGCTCTCTCCATCATCCACTCTGTCAGGATGTGGACAGGATGTGTGAGCCCAGCAGGATTGAACGGAAAGCCCCACCCCAAGAGGCAAGGCATCTGACCCAACAGCAGCTCTGAGATCTGACACCAGGTGGCAGCACAGCTCCTGTTCTGGCCCTGGTCTCTCACCGGCTTGGAGTCCACTGGGAGACTCTGATCTGCAGATGGACCAAGCCTTGCGGTCCTCTTGCCCTGTCTCAACTATATGGTTCATTCTGCATCAACCCTCCTCCTCAGTCCCTATTTAGAAACCTCTCCAGCCAGATAAGATGCTGCAGAAACCTCTTGCAGCACCAGAAATCTCTTGTGCCCTCTGAGAGTGTGTGTTTCCAAAGGAGCCTGTTCCATCCCTCTGGAGGCATAGGGCGGGGCTGCCAGGCAGCTCTGGAAAACCCAAGAGGCAACACGAGGAGGCTCAGACCAGCATCCACCAGAGAGAGGACTTACAGAGCCCAATAAGGTGTCCCAGCCTCTGTCCCAGCCTCTGCAGCCACAAGGCTCTGAACCCGACTCAGCTTCACTCCCTGAAGCCACGGAGCTTGGGAAGCCCTTTTGCTGGAATTGCTCCAGAAAAAGATGGAGTCCCAAAGGTCAGCGGTCTGGGGCCACCTGCATGCTGAGCCCTGCCTTCTCCCTTCCCACCATTCCAGGCAGCCTTGACCTTGCTGGCCTCAAACAAGGACCCCAGAGCCCCACACCTGATGGATCAGCACAGGGGTCCCCCTGCAAGGCCTGGATCTTGAAGCCAGCACAGATCCATGCAATGGCCCTGGGATGCTCTTTCTGGCCTGGGTTCTTGTCCTTCACACCCCATCCCCAGTCAGGGCATCCAGCCTGCATGGGAAGGTTAGCAAGGACAAGCCACAACCCTGGAGAGGTTGCCCAAAGCCTGAGACCCGGAGCCTGAGGTCCTCCATGTTCCCAGCTCCACACTCCCATGGCTCCCCAACAATCCCTTCATTGCACACATCGCAATTGTAATTGCATGGTACGTGTGCTCGTGTGGCCTTTTAACACCCTGCTATCCTCCTGAGCTGCAAGCCCTGCATTCACTCCTGCAACCCCTGCATTGAGCACAGTGCCCAGCACATAGTAGGTGCTCAGAAAATAATGGTGGAATAAGTAAAAGAATAAATGTGCCGGGCGCGGTGGCTTGCACCTGTAATCCTAGCACTCTGGGAGGCGGAGGCGGGCAGATTGCTCGAGGTCAGGAGTTCAAAACCAGCCTGAACAAGAGCAAGACCCCATCTCTACTATAAATAGAAAGAAATTAATTGGCCAACTAATATATAGAAAGAATCAGCCAGGCATGGTGGCACGTGCCTGTAGTCCCAGCTACTCGGGAGGCTGAGGCAGCAGGAATCCTTGAGCCCAGGAGGTTGCTGTGAGCTAGGCTAATGCCACGGCACTCACTCTAGCCTGGGCAACAAAGCAAGACTCTGTCTCAAGAAAAAAAAAAGAATAAATGGATATCTCCCCAGAGGAGACCTTAAAATGTTCATAAAATGTTTTACAATTTACAAAGCATTCCCCACGGTGATCTCATTTCATTCTCCCCACCAACCTATGGAATGGATACTGTTATCACTCCACAATAAAGCATATTCATTTTATATCCCTGTAATAACTAATGACCACAAACTTAGCTGCTAAGACAATACACGCTTTTTGCCTTACAGTTCTGGAGGTGAGAAGTCCAGCACAGGTCCCATGGGCTAAAATCAAGGTGCCAGCAGGGCTGCGTTCCCTCCGCAGGCTCCCAGGAGGATATGTCCTTGCTTTCTCCAGTTCCAGAGGCCACCATGTTCCTCGTCTCATGGCCCCAACTCCAGCCCCAAAGCCAGGATCGTTGTCTGTCTCCAGCTGAAGCCAGGAGAGGTTCTCTGGGCTCATGGACTGGTAGGATCAGACTGGGCCCCACCCCCGCCCCAGATAGCCCAGGGTCACCTCCCCATCTCAAAGTCTGCAATTGTAATCACATCTGCAAAGTACCTTTTGCCGTGTAAGGTAACATAGTCACAGGTTCCAGGAACTAGGGCATGGACATCTTGGGGCAAAGGGCTACCTGCCTGGCACACACAGATTCAGAAACAGAGAGGTGAATTAACTGGCCCACCTCCCCCAGCTTGTGACTGGGAAAGTGAGGTTCAAAGCCGAGTCTTTTGGGCTACAGAATCAGGGCTCTTTCTCCCCTTATTGCCAATCTAAATATCCAAGATCTCCAGATGCCTTTTCAGGAGCCAGAAGAGAAGCACACATGGGCCCAGTCCCCTTAGAGTAAATACACACTTTTATTTATGTTTTAAAAAAAGAAAGAAAAGGAAAGATGTGCTTTTGTCTAGACAATAGGATCATGTGGAGAAACTTTCTCTTTATTCCCTTTTATTATCATCATTTTGACATAATACAACTAGGGGAAGACAGGGTTAACCCACCTCATTGTCTGGGGTAGGGCTGGGGTAGGGGGGTGCCGAGACCTGTTGCCTCTGCAATTAAACAAATGGCCAGCAGATGGCGCAGCAGGCTCATAGCAGGCTCTCCGTCCCCGGGGAACAACCTTTCCAGAGGAGGTGGGGGTGGCAGATGTAAAGGAGGGTGCTCCCTTCTCTTCTGCAAAACCAGCTCTAGGATGAAATACCCAGAGAGACTCCAGCAAGGTAAGGCAAGAGCATAAAGGCCACGGGGTCCCCCCAGCCTCAGGACAGCCAGTGTTGGGGGCCTGTCCTGCCTCATGCCCCATTCCCTGAGCACAGGGACCAGAGGTCAGGCCTGCAGGAATTGAGGGAGGGGATCAGGCTTGGCAGCAGGGCAGCAGAAGGCATGCCAGGCATGGTAGCTCATGCCTGTAATCCTAGTACTTTGGGAGGCCAAGGCGGGAGGACGGCTTGAGGCCAGGAGTTTGAGGCCAGCCTGGGCAACATAGCAAAAAATTAAAAATAAATAAAAATAAAAAACCAGCTGGGTGTGCTGGTACAAGCCTATAGTCCTAGCTACTTGGCAGGCTGAGCCAGGAGGACTGCTTGTGCCCAGCAGTTGGAGGTCACAGTGAGCTGTGACAGAGCAAGACCCTGTCTCTAAGAAAAAAAATAAAAGGCAGGAGCAGCTGGGTTGCTGGGTTGCAGGACATCAGGACACTTAAGATGGCCCAACACCTTACACACTTTGTCATGCATTTATCATTACATCTCATCTTCTCTAAACTGGCTGGGAAGAGAGCAGCATAGTTTTTGAATCTCTCCAAATTCCCACATAAAAATAAGCAGGTGAAATTAGCAAAAGCAAAAGCCACAGGCAATGTTTGCTTCAAAATTAGGCAATAAGGTACCCCTGTGAACACCAAAACATGAGTGGAAGCACGCAAGCCTCCAGTAGCCTCTGCAGGTTATCAGAACCCCCCAGGATTCCCCCTGCAACGTTGTCCCTGGGTTGGCTTCTGGCCCTTGGTGCCCCATCCACTGGCCAGCAGAGGGAACCAAAGTTCTCTGATGAACCTGAGAACAGGAGAATCCCAAAAGAGCCGGCAGGTATTTGCTAGAACACCACGGAGGGACAATTTGGGAAGAGCCACTGAGACTCCTGCAGCAGGTAAGTGCAGAGTCTGGAAGGCCTGGGAAACTGGAGCAGTTGAACCCTATGAACTGTCAACACTAACCCACTTGGGTTCCCCTCCAGGACGGGCAGGGTCCCGCACCACTGACAGTGGGCTCAAATTGGGGCAGGACCAGGACGATCAGAAAGAAGGAAACAGAAGATCCAGATAAAAGATGAGGGAGGAAGTTGAGACAGGAAACCTCAGAAAGCAGGCCACCGTGTTTTTGTACACCACATGAAAACCACAAGAGAGGGTGCTCTTGAAGTTAGCAGTGCCGTCCTGCACATCTCCTTCTTCAAGTTTAGGAAAACTAATATTACATAAAAATGAGCAACAGAAAAGTCTTGAGGCCAAATCCCATACAAAGTTAATTTAAGCAAAAGGAGAATACGGAGCAAAAAAGCATCCCTACAAACAGAAAAACACGCCAGCAAGACGTTTCTCAGAACAGATCAAAACTGTAAACTTCTATTTCGAAATGACCTAAAAGGCATTTTTGAATTATGCAAGATGTGAAAGAAGAACATAACTCGGAATTAGATGATCATGTAAATAAGGTGACATAACTCAGGAAAAAAAAATTAGAAATATAAGGGAAAAAATCATTTTAGAAATTAAGACTAACTAGAAGGAACACAAGAGCAAATTAACCCAACCTTAAGATAATGACTTAAAACAAAAGGGAAACAAAGGAAGGAATATTTTAAATCAACAAGAAATGAAGAAGGAATCTTCTAAAATAGTCTAGAGAAAGTGACAAATTTTGAAACGAGGCCAAGAAGTTCCAACCTGTACATAATACGAGTCCCTGAAAAAGAAAGCCAAAGCCAAGAGAACAGATCAAATAGTATTTCAAGAAAACTTAGGGAAATTTTTAAAAATTCAAATTACATATTGAAAGAACATACTGAAAATATCAACCCAGAATAATAAGGCATCTTCAAAACACATTCTAATAAAATTCAAGGAAAGAGAACAAAAAAAAATCCTTCAGGCCTCTAGGCAAAAAAACAAATACTGACTTATAAGGAAAAGTAAATTAGATTATTATCAGACTATTCAAAAGTAATGCTTTATAGAGGAAGAAGATGAAGTAACATATTTAAGATGTTCAGAACAAAGAATATGTTAATAATTTTATGTCCAGCAAACCTGACTTGGAAGTATCATGGGCCTAGGAGAATAGTTATTCACATGAAAGAACTTAGAATATTGTTCTGATTAGTCCTTCCTGAAGAACTTACTAGAGAAAAAGCTTTAGACAATCAAAATCATGAGAGAAAAATAAAATAAAATAAGAGGCCTGGTAATGAATATTAAATATATAGTTACTTGCACAACTAAGCCTAAATAGAAATTGCAAAGGAGAAAGTATAGCATGCAATGCCTATATGCTCTGACAATGTAGCTACAAGACCACTTTTAAAATGTGGATAATATGAACAGCATATGATTAAAAAAAAAAAAACCCAAACTATTTCCAGTAATTATGTTGTTGTACGTTGTATGGTGCTGGTGGTATTACAGTTGTCATTTTGAGACTGTTACGTTTATAACGTGGGCTAAAGAAAGTAAGTAATGAAGGAATATTCTAATTCTATCACCTCCTATATTCTCCTATATCCTTCAGGATCTGATTCGCAATACAGAAGAAAGGATGGAAGTTGTATAGAAGAGATGAAGGAGAGATATCATACAAAGGAGATTAAGTGAAAATCCTAAATGTGAATTGGAATTATCAGTATGAACGCAGGGTGCCGTTCTGGTTTCTGGCTGAAAGGGTTGTGTGTGATAAAATCCATAGCACCTAGATAGGGGTCATGAAATCCCATTTCCCATTTTAAAATGAAAAGGCTTCCTGGAGAAAAGGCCGATCCCAGGTCTGGAGCAGCAAATGATGAATGGAGAGGAATCTGGTTCCTCTTGTCATGCAGAAAGCTAAGCAGCTCCCAGAGATGACTAGAGTTATAGCCAAAGGACTTGAGAGCCAACTTGAAAAGGATCTCAGTAGCCAAGAATGGGACCATTTGAGCTTCTTAAAGAATAATTCTTGGCTGGGCTCGGTGGTGGCTCACACCTGTAATCCTAGCTCTCTTGAAGGCCGAGGCGGGCAGATTGCTTGAGGTCAGGAGTTCGAAACCAGCCTGAGCAAGAGCGAGACCCCGTCTCTACTAAAAATAGAAAGAAATTAATTGGCCAACTAATATATATAGAAAAAATTAGCCGGGCATGGTGGCACATGCCTGTAGTCCCAGCTACTCAGGAGGCTGAGGCAGGAGGATTGCTTGAGCCCAGGAGTTTGAGGTTGCTATGAGCTAGGCTGACACCATGGCACTCACTCTAGCCTGGGCAACAAAGTGAGACTTTGTCTCACAAAAAAAAAAAAAGAAGTCTTGTAACTGATTATAATCCATCAAATATGTTTAAATCCTAGAGCTCATAATGATATTTAATAAAATGACTCGGTCTCCAAAGAATGATGAAGCAATTCTCTTGAAAATTGTAAATAAAAGGAAAGAATTGAGCATTTCTCTTGCCTTTCTTACATGAACTGACTGCATCACTGAGTAAGTAACAAAGAGTAGATAAGGGGAGTGTCACTCTTCTAAAAGTATTCCTACTCACGAATGAAAAAGAAAAGGTAGAGTTGGGATGTTATCACTTTGCAGCCCTCGGTGAACGAACGGACTAACCGGTAACACACACCAGCAGCTGCCCCCGTAGAAAGAGGCATCACCCAACGGTAAGTGCCTCTGGGTGAAAGAACACAAGCCCACCAAGACCCAGCCAAAGAGACTGAACCCAGGACTGACCAAGCCTCTGGATCCAGCTGCAGATTTGTAGGAAGCACCGAGGACAAAGAAACACACGAAGCTACATAGTAAGGATGCAGTCAGCAAAATCCAGACGGTGGGAAACTCTACAAGCTAAACAGATAACTAGTAAGGAAAAGGGGTAGATAGAAGGGAACCTATAGATTAAAAGAGACTTTAAAGATGAATTTTTTTTTTATTTCGGCATATTTAAAGATGAATTTTTTAAACGGGCAACTCTAAACAATAGTACCTAGGAAGACACACGTGAGGAAACAAAGTATTGCAAGAAAGTGATTACTGTAAAAGCAACTGTGGGTGAGGGGCAGCTCACCCCTGTAATCCTAGCACTCTGGAAAGCAGAGGTGGGAAGATTGCTTAAGGTCAGGAGTTCAAGACCAGGCTGAGCAAGAAAGAGACCGGGTCTCTACATAAAACAGACAAATTAGTAGGGTATAGTGGCACGTGCCTGTAGCCCCAGCTGCTCAAGAGGCTACAGCAGAAGGATCTCTAGAGCCAGGAGTTTGAAATTGCAGTAAGCTGGGCTGAAACCACTGCACTCTACCCAGGGGGACAAAGAAAGCAAGATTCTGTCTCAAAAAAAAAGAAAGACAAAATAATTGTGGGGGAGTGGGAGAGGACTAAGGCTGGGAAAGGCATTTGGAGGGAGTTGTGGAGGGTATTTGCCAAGTTCTATTTCTTAACTTGGATAGTGGTTACAAAGATGTTTGCCTTGTGATAACTTATTAAACCAACTTTTTTGTGGTTTTCTTTATCTATGTTTATTTTACAATAAAAAAGGAGGTTTTTTAAAACAAAAAATAAAGGTTGAAGTGACTGAATGAATGAGCAACTCTAGTGGGTCTCACTGTTCTCTTTTGACAGATGACAAAGGGAAAACTCAGAGAGGAAAGCAGTTTGCTCCGGGCCACACAGCTGCTAAGCTGCCCAGCTGGGCATGAAACCCCAGTGAGGTTCATCTGTTCATTCAGCAAACAGTTGCCAACACCCGCTGAGTTTACTGCTAGGGAAACAGCTGAGTTGAAACAGCCTGACTTCCCGTCCACCTGTCCTGCATGGGTGGGAGGAGGGGATGGGACATGCAAAGGACACTTGCTGGTCTTGGTACCCGGTAGGGCACAGCCACAGCGTGCCCCAGGGCTCGTCCCCATGCAAGGCCCACGTGGTGCTCTCAGAAGCAGCAGCCAAGCCCAGGCCCTCTCACTCCTGACTCTTGAGATGAAAATGCATTTGAACTCACCAGCCCCTCTGATGGAGTTTCACTTCCCTTTCTCAGCACCTCCCTGACTATTCTGGCCCCTGCAGAGGGAGGAAGGCCTGGAAAAAGATCTCTGCCTGAAACTAAGAAGTCAGCATGACCCTCCCAACACCCTGCCTGGGGAGCAGGGCACGGAGGAGCTGAGGCAGATGGGAGGACATGAAACTGGGCTATCACCTCTGCAGGCTGGGGCCGCCTCCTCTATCTGCCTCGTCTCCTGGTATCCCCGGCACTTGACATTCGGCCTTGTAGAAAGCAGGACCGCGACACCTGTTTGTTGAATGAATGAGTGAAGGAAGGACTGAATGAATGAATTCAATGTATCATTTTATCTATTTCACATAGAGTCCAAAGCTCAATCAATACTTTAAAAATACTATATCAGCCGGGCGCGGTGGCTCACGCCTGTAATCCTAGCACTCTGGGAGGCCGAGGCAGGTGGATTGCTCAAGGTCAGGAGTTCGAAACCAGCCTGAGCGAGACCCCGTCTCTACTAAAAATAGAAAGAAACGAATTGACCAACTAAAAATATATATATACACAAAAATTAGCCGGGCACAGTGGCGCATGCCTGTAGTCCCAGCTACTTGGGAGGCTGAGGCAGGAGGATCGCTTGAGCCCAGGAGTTTGAGGTTGCTGTGAGCTAGGCTGATGCCATGGCACTCACTCTAGCCTGGGCAACAGAGAGAGACTCTGTCTCAAAAAAAAAAATACTATATCAGCTTTCATTCTAAAGCAGAAATTATAATAATGCCTACCCCTGGGGTCATTGGGAAAATTAAACAAGTCAATGATGGAAAACACTGAGGCCAGTGCCTGGCACACACTAAACTCTCATCAGCTACTCGTGTAAACCGAGAGTGGGTTGTCCTACACAGTGTGGGACTAGGGGTCAGTATGGGACATGGGTTGGAGATCAAGGGGAGGATAGAGCTAAAATTCAGTACGAGGTTAGGATTAAAGGACCAGTTTGTGACCAGTCAGCAGCCAGATTTCTTAATTAACCCTCTATTTGTTTATTTATGCCCCACATTGTTCCAGAAGGATTCAAGGCATCTTTTAGGAATATCAACTGCAGAAATCAAGAAAGAGAAGATAGAAGTTGCTATGGACTGAATGTTTGTGTCTCCCCAAAATTCATATATTGAAGCCTAACCCCCAATGTGATGATAATAAGCGGTGAGGCCTTTGGGAGGTGATTAGGTCATGAGGGTGGAGCCCTCCTGAATGGGATTAGTGTCCTTATAAGAAAAGATATAGAGAGGTCTCTCCCATAGATGGGTAGATAGATATAAAGATATACCATCCCCTCTCTGTCATGTGACTATACAACAAGAAAACAGCCATCTGCAAGGCAGAAAAAGTGTCCACACCAGATAATAAGCCTGCCAGAGCCTTGATCTTGGACTTCCCCCACTCAAGAACTGTGAGAAATAAGGCTGGGAGCGGTGGCTCACGCCTGTAATCCTAGCACTCTGGGAGGCTGAGGCAGGAGGATTGCTTGGGCTCAGGAGTTCGAGACTAGCCTGAACAAGATGGAGACCCTGTCTCTACTATAAATAGAAAGACACTCTGGGAGGCTGAGGCAGGCAGATTGCTTGAGGTCAGGAGTTCGAAACCAGCCTGAGCAAGAGAGAGACCACGTCTCTACTATAAATAGAAGAAATTAATTGGCCAACTAATATACAGAAAAAATTAGCCGGGCATGGTGGTGCATGCCTGTAGTCCCAGCTACTCGGGAGGCTGAGACAACAGGATTGCTTGAGCCCAGGAGTTTGAGGTTGCTGTGAGCTAAGCTGATGCCATGGCACTCACTCTAGCCTGGACAACAAAGCAAGACTCTGTCTCAAAAAAAAAAAAAAAAATAGAAAGAAAGTAGCTAATCAACTAAAAAGATAAAAAAATTAGCCAGGCTCAGTGACAACACGTGCCTGTAGTCCCAGCTACCCAGGAGGCTGAGGCAGGAGGGTTGCTTGAGCCCAGGAGTTTGAGGTTGCTGTGAGCTAGGCTGACACCACAGCACTCTAGCCCGGGCAACAGAGTGAGACTCTGTCTCAAAAACAAAAAGTACCATAAGAAATAAATTTCTGTTGTTGAAGCCCCCAGTCTATGGTATTCTGTTACAGCAGCCCAAGCTAAGACGGAAGTGGGTGCAGTGCTAGCCGAGAGCATTCATGTTGGCCCTCTCAGCACAGAGCGGTGATTGGGGACCAAATCCCAGGCCTCACTGGTCACTCTGAAGGTCACACCGACAGCTCAGGGTCCAGTAAAGCATGCCTCACAGAGCTCTGCTGAAGATTCCATGAGTTCACTCATGTAAAGTGCTGGACACAGTAAGTTCTCAATAAACGTTTGCTGTTATCATCGGCACCCACGGCTGGGTACTGACAGCCTGTTTCGGAATGTACGGTGAGCAGTGGGGACCAGCGTTTTCTCACTGGCCAGACTAGCACATCCTCTCCCCGTGGGCAACCCTGGGGGCAGAGCCAGAGGAAGTGGATGTTCCATAGCCAAACCCAGTCCACGGGCGCCACCCTGACCAGCGGCTCCAGGGATACTGGAAGCCCGTTGGCTCTGACCCCCTCTCCACAGAATGTGCCCGGACAGGCTCTGGCAGCTCTGGGCCCTGACTGACCACGCCCCAAGCCTCAGGACACCTCTTTTCTTTATGTAGCCAAATATAAAATTTGGCCTGATGATGAGGAATAGTCCACAAGGCATATTTCTATTATTATTTTTTTTTCTTTCAGGCAATGTCTCGCTCTGTCTCCCAGGCTAGAGTGCCATGACATCACAGTAGCTCATTGCAGCCTCGAACTCCTGGGCTCAAGCGATCCTCCTGCCTCAGCCTCCCAAGTAGCTGGGGCTACAGGCACGCATCACCATGCCCAGCTATTTTTTTTATTTTTTGTAGAGACTGTCTCACTCTTGCTCAAGCTAGTCTTCTACTCCTGGCCTCAAGCAATCCTCCCTCCTCAGCCTCCCAAAGTGCTGGGATTACAGGCCTGAGCCACGTTGCCCAGCCAACAACGCATATTTAAATGCTGAGTGTGTGTGTGTGTGTGTGTGTGTGTGTGTGTGTGTGCATGCATGCGTGCGTGTGTGCTGAAGAAATTGTATTCATTTCCTGTTGCTGCTGTAATGATTTACCCATCTGTAATGATTATTTGATAGTTCTGCAAGTCAGAACTGAGCTAAAACGAAGGTGTCAGCAGAGCTGCTTTCCTTCTGGCGGCTCTAGGGTAGAATCTGTTCCTTGCCTGGTCCAGCTTCTAAGGCTGCCCACATTCCACGGTCCGCAGCCTGCATCCACCCTCAGGCCAGCAATTGCCTCCCTCTGACCTCTAATCCTACTGTCACATCTCCTCCTCTGACTTTGCCCCTGCCTTCCTCTTATAAGGACCCTGGGATTACACTGGGCCCAGCTGGATAATCCAGGATAATCTCCCTATCGCAAGATCCTTAACTTAATCACACCTGCAAAGTCCCCTGTGCCTTGTTGAGGTGACATAGTCACAGGTTCCAGGGATTAGGTTGGAAAATATCTTTGAGGGGCCATTATTCTGCCTACTCCAGGGACCTAGTGTTATAAACTCCTAAGGTGCTGTGAATCTCCTGCCCTCTGCTCTACCAAAAAGGGGGACTTTGGAACCAAGAAAATAGCTCCATTTCTCAGTTCAAAAGAATTGTTGGCAAAATGTCTTATCAGGAGATGAAGAAAAGAGGTTGGAAAATCCAGATGAGCCCCTTGGCTCTTTCCAGAGTAAACAGGATATTATGTTCACCTCTCTGTGGTCCCTGGGTTCACCTGTGATACCAGCCAGGAGCCAGGGTAGCAGCCAGCATCAAGATTCACCTGCTGCAGGAAACCCAGGCCAAGAAGGACTTGGCCACTCCTTCCTGCTCACCTGTGACTAGAGAGATGGTCCAAAGAAGCAATGGCCTGGGTACCATTTTGAGTCCTCCAGCTCTGCAGAAAGTGTAACATGGATCACAAATGCAATGGAGTGTCCAGAGTCCCAAATCCGTGTCCCCCACCAAGCCCCAATGCCCACTTTATCTGACCTGCTGGGTCTGGGCCTGGACTCCCGGCCATGGACACAGGGCAGGAAGGTCTCCCTGATGCGGCACTGAGGCTCAGGAGACTCTCCAGCTGCCAGGCCGTGGAAGCCACCAGAGCTGGGAACCAATCAAGCACCACTCTTGCAAAAACAGTTCCTTCAGCTAAAAGTCATAAAGGTCCTCTGGTTGAAACGACAGGTTGATTTTTGCCTCTGCTTACAGGAAACACGTATGTAGAAAGTGGTGAATCCTCATAGTCTAAAGGTAGAAGTTGGTCAAATACCAAGATCAGAACCTGGGGTATTAATCACTGGGCAGAAGTGTGGAGAGGAGGGTGCTGGGGAATGGAGACCCTGCTAGGGACCACATCACGCCCAGGTTACAATCAAATATTGGCAGCCTGGAAGCTGTTCTGTCTCCACCTGGAGTCTTTGCACTTCTCCACTCTGAACAGGCTGGGCTGACCCCAGCATTTCACTCTCAAAGATGGCCTTATCGCTCTCATTTCCATGTCCCTGAGACGGTCACCTCAAGAACTAACAATTTAAGAGTAAAAAAGTAAAAATTGGCAAGATGAAGAAATAGGGACAAATGGGAAATGGGAAGAAGGAAAGCTAAGAGCAGTCAGGGATGGGGTTGATACAAGCAGCAAAGTTTACAGAGTCCTAGGTACTTGGAAACCATGGGCCACAAATCTGACCCTGAGCTTCCTAGCAGCCATTCTGAAAAGGGAAATATGATCCATCATATGATTCATATGTCCTGTCAGCTAAAAGTAAAACAGTTTCCCCCAAAGAAAGTACCTATTCCTATTATTAGGACATGCAAGAAATTTCTTCTGTGGCTCACAAAGAAGGCACTCTTTGTGTGCACATTTTGTGGGCAAAATGAATGAACACTGTCCTCAGCCAGATCCTGACAGTAAATCCAGTAACCAGTTCCCTGGGGTTGTTTCTTATAATTCTCCTCGATGGTATAATGGCCCTTCTATAATTCTGAACCTAAGTTTAGCAAAAAGTTACTTCCTGGTGAATCTTCCAAGGATAAGTACTACAAAATGCCTGTTCTGATATGGGTTACTAAGAATAAGCAGGTAAGTGGTAGAAGTAATCCTTTGTGAGTTTATAAGTTTGGGAGATTTATGTAATAAATTTTTTCCAGAATAACTAGATCTTTTAATTGGGTTTTAGAAGTGTTGAGCTGGTTAAGGCCGGGCATGGTAATTCACGCCTCTAATTCTAGCACTCTGGGAGGCCAAGATGGGAGGATTGCTCAAGGTCAGGAGTTCGAGACCAGCCTGAGCAAAAGCAAGACCCCGTCTCTACTAAAAAATAGAAATTAATTGGCCAACTAAAAATATATAGAAAAAATTAGACGGGCATGGTGGTGCATGCCTGTAGTCCCAGCTACTCAGGAGGCTGAGGCAAAAGGATCACTGGAGCCCAGGAGTTTGAGGTTGCTGTGAGCTAGGCTGACGCCACGGCACTCACTCAAGCCTGGGCAACAAAGCGAGACTCTGTCTCAAAAAAAGAAGTGTTGAGCTGGATCTCTTCTCAATGTTATAATAATAATAAGATAGCAGGGCTAGTTCCATTAAAATCACTTCTATGTAATAATGATAAAATCAATACACCTGCATATAAGATCATCTGCATTGCAGTGATATTATCAGTACACACCATCCCGAAAGTCAAAAATGGAAAAGACAGAAAGCCTATGATGAATAATGTGAGAGTGTGGAGCCATCAGAATGTTCATAACCTGGTGGGGCGTGTAAATTGGTACAACAGCTTCAGAAAACTATTTGTTAGCATCTACTGAAGCTAAACAGATATCTACCCCATAACCCAGCAATTTCATGTGTAGGTAAAGAAATACCTACCAATGTTCACCAACAGACACATATTACGAGAATCATAGTAGCACCATTTGTAATAACCTCCAACTGGAAATACCTAAATGCTCATTGACAATAGAATGGATAACCGAATTGTGGTATAAATTCATACAATGAAATACAGTCGTCCCTCAGTATCTGCGGGGAATTGGTTCGAGGACTCCCATGGATACAAAAATCCACAGAGGCTTAAGTCCCTGATATAAAAACAGTGTCGTATTTGCATATAACCTACACTCGTCCTCCTGTATAGTAACACTTGAACTCATCTATAGATTACTTATAATACCTAATACAATGTGACTACTATTAATCAGTTGCTATACTGTATTTTCTAGGGAATAATGACAAGAAAAAATGTCTGTACATGTTCAGCACAGAGGCAAATTTTTTCAAATATTTTCAATCCATGGATGGTTGAATTTATGGATGTAGAACCCAAGGGTGCTAGAGATATATTAGATATCAATAAGTAGAACAATCAACAACTATACATAGCAATATGGATGAATTTCACCAACATAATGTTGAGCAAAAGAAGCCAGATGCCAAAAGGTATATACAGTATGATTTTGAACGTATAGACGTATAAAAAACAGACAAAACTACTATATGCTGATAGAAGTCAGGATAACTTTGCAGGGGTGGGTGAGTAGAAGGGAGTATGAGAAGGCTTCCGGGGTGCTGGCAATGAGTACTGTTGACATGGATGTGTTTAGTTTGTGAAAATTCTTGTGATATGGGCACTTTTCCGAATATACATTACACTTTAATAAAAAGCCTTTTAAGTGGGATCAGGTCGTTTCAGTACACATTTAAAATTAGGGATGTCGTTCAAAGAAATGGGGTCTCAGTCTGTGACCAGGGTGAGGGCCCATTCTGTGGCTAGAAGGAGTCTGGGCTCAGCCAGGATAAGGTTGCAAGTGGATCCGGAGTCAAAACTCATTCGTGGCTCAATCAGAGCTCAGGCTGGCAGGACGCCCAGTCCTCCCAAGCGTGACTGCTGCCATGCCAGGGTCCAACCACTTGATGTCTCCACTCGACAAGTTACCGAGTGAGGAGACCAGGCTGGACAGAGCTGCCTGGAGCCAGACCGGCCCTGAGCGGGGCTAGGTTGGAGGTCACAGCGCAGGGAGGCACTGGCAAACGCCAGAGAATGAATCTGAGTGGCAGCAGAGCTGGCTGGTCTGGGGCTGGGGTCCAGGCCCATGGAACAGGGGGCAGCTGTGGGGACCACAGAGGCAAGCCCAGCTCAGAAGTCCCAGCTTTGTCCCTGTCTTGGCAGCACTGGTCAGTCATGCAATGCCTAACGAGCTCCTCCTCTGGGCCGGGCACTGAGGATTCAACGGTGGGCCAGTGGGGCAGAGGCCCTGGCTTCACGGAGCTCACAGCCAGCGCACAGCTCCCCTCTCCTCCCCAGCCTCTGCCCACACAGCACTCACAGCCCCTCCAACCCAGAAGAACCTCCAGTATTAGAATCTGCACCCCCTACAGGTTTCTTTTGAGATACGGTCTCACTCTGTGGCCCAGGCTTGAGCATAGCCATGCAATTAGAGCTCACTGCAGCATCGAACTCCTGGGCTCAAGTGATCCTTCCACCTCAGTCTCCTGAGTAGCTGGGCCTACAGGTGTGCGCCATCACGCCCGGTTAATTTTTGTGGATTTTGTAAAGGTGGTGTGCCACTATGTTGCCCGAGCTGGTCTCGAACTCCTGGCCTCAAGCAATCCTCCCACCTCGGCCTCCCAAAGTGCTAGGGTTATAGGAGTGAGCCCTTTTCTTGTTTGTTGTCTATCTCTCCCTTTAGGGTGGATGTCCCAGGAGCAGGGGCCTCCTCTGGCAACCTCAGGGTCAGGACCAGAGTACATAACTAAGAAATACTTGTGGAATGGAACTTGGATAGCAACAAAGTGGTCACATCATCCCTGCAGAACCAAGCAGAACAGAGCAGGGGGACTTCCTCTGGGTCTGTCGCACCCGGTCCCCAGAGCGTGCAATTCTGGAGGAAGCCTTTGACGGGGCTGTTTGTGGGGTGGTGTGGGCGCCTGAGTAGCACCAAGAGCTGGTGGTTTTAGGGCCAGGAGGGCTGCAGGGTAGAAGGTGCTGTCAGCCCAGCTCACAGACAATGAGCAGTTCCACTTCCCCCTTTTCAAAAGTAAACATGAAGGTGGTGGGAAGGGACAGGCTTTTGTGGCACCCCTTGATGGGCCCAGGGACCTGGCTGTTACAAGCAGGAAATAAGAGCCAGCAGAGACTCAGTAGAACCAGCTGGCGATGCCCTGTCTACTGCCAACTCCAGGGAGCTTCCCAGCAGCTGTAAACCAGCCTCAGCAGGTGACAAAGGACAAAGAGACCAGGTGCTTTGGGGCCTGCTAGGGCCCTGGGAAGGAGACCTGGGGAATGAGGCAGGGCATGACTTTGGGGAAACAGGCTGAAGGGAAGGGCATGGAAGAGCTGGAACTGCAGCAGTGCTCCCTGGAGGAGGAAGGAGGGAACAAGAGCCTCAGACATAGGCTGGGCGTGGTGGCTCACACCTGTAGTCCTAGCTCTCTGGGAGGCTGAGGTGAGCAGATCGCTGAAGGTCAGGAGTTCGAAACCAGCCTGAGCAAGAGCTAGACCCCATCTCTACTAAAAATAGAAATTAATTGGCTAACTAAAAATATATAGAAAAAATTAGCCGGGCACGGTGGCGCATGCCTGTAGTCCCAGCTACCGGGGAGGCTGAGGCAGGAGGACCACCTGAGCCCAAGAGTTTGAGGTTGCTGTGAGCCAGGCTGACGCCATGGCACTCTAGCCCGGGCAACAGAGTGAGACTCTGTCTCAAAAAAAAGCCTCAGACCCAGACTTGAATGGCCACATGGATGTACGCAGCTGTCCAGGAGAGACAGCTTTGGTTCTCTGCAGAGACAAATTGGTTCTCTGCAGAGAACCAATTTGGGCCCATTTCATTGGGCATCAAAGATGGGGTTACAAGGATGAGCCTCTAGCCCAGCATCCACACCCTACCACCCCATGCACGTCCAGTCAACATTTCCAGCACTGTCCGATAGAACTTTCTGCAACTGTGGCAATTTTTTAGCTAAGCTTTCCAAGGCGGTAGCCACCAGCCTTATGTAGCCTTATGTAGCTGGTGGCTACCATGTTGCACAGCACAGCTTTAGACCCACATGTAGAGTAAGCAAAGCTGCCTCCCAGTATTTCTTTCTTCCCTCCCTCTCCTTCCTCTCTTTCACATCCTCTTCTCTTCTTGTGTCTCAGGCTATCAGCCAATAACTGATTGTAATGGTTTGAATTTCATAGGCCATAAGCTCATGTAAAACAAATATATAAAATACCTTATTTACTTATAAATTTCATTTCTATCTCAGCCTCCGGAGTAGCTGGGACTACAGGCATGTGCTACCACACCCAGCTAATTTTTCTATTTTTAGTAGAGATGGGGTCTGGCTCTTGCTCAGGCTGGTCTCGAACTCCTGAGTTCAAATGATCCTCCCGCCTCCACCTCCCAGAGTGCTAGGATTACAGGCCTGAGCCACCACACAAGGCCCAACTCTTTATTTTGAAACTTGGTAAATGAAAGGAAGAATCAAGCACTTTTCCTACTTTTCCTGTATGAATGATATCTTATTGTAACCAAATAACTGGTTAGAGGAAGTTTCTCTTCATAGAATTATTTCAACTGATAAATGAGAAAAAATTTGAAGAATTAGAATTTTACATTTTATGTTTTATGACCTTGTAAATGCACAATGGATCTAGGCCATAATGGTCCATGGCTAGGCATTGCATGAAATGAGAGATGAAAATACGGAATGTACCTTGTGGTGGAGGTACACAGCATCACCTATAATGTATTCTTGCTAAAAACATTTATCCTGACTCTATTTGGGTTTTTTGTTTGTTTGTTTGTTTGTTTGTTTGTTTGAGACAGAGTCTCGCTTTGTTGCCCAGGCTAGGGTGAGTGCCGTGGCGTCAGCCTGGCTCACAGCAACCTCAAACTCCTGGGCTCAAGCAACCCTGCTGCCTCAGCCTCCCAAGTAGCTGGGACTACAGGCATGCACCACCATGCCCAGCTAATTTTTTCTATATATATTAGTTGGCCGATTAATTTCTTTCTATTTATAGTAGAGATGGGGTCTCGCTCTTGCTCAGACTGGTTTCAAACTCCTGACCTTGAGCAGTCCGCCTGCCTCGGCCTCCCAGAGTGCTAGGATTACAGGTGTGAGCCACCGCACCCGGCCATATCCTGACTCTATTAAGATACTAGTGACATGAAATAAAGAGATCAGAGGAGTATATTAAACGATACCACAGGGATGCCATTCGTCAAAATCTAGAATTTAGGAAACTCCATGAGACAAATACCTATTTCTTCAATAAACAAATTGAAGACAGAAAAGGGAAACCTCTCCAATTCCTGCCTATTCCACCTCGCACACTTAAAAAGGAGGGAAAGGGCAAGCCTATAGATTAAAAGGGATTTAATTATTATCAATCAATGCCATATGCGGACCTCGTTTGAATCTTGATTCAAACAAATTACATTATATTTTTTAAATTATACAGCAATTGGGTATATTTAAACACTGACTGGATGTTGAGAAATATTAAGAATTTGTTGTTGATTTTTTAAATGCAATAATGATATTGTGGTTACGTGTTTAAAACTCCTATCTTTTAGAGACATAGAAATGTTTACAGCTGAAATAATATGATGTTTGAGATTTGCACTGAAATAATTCCACAGATGAGGAGTGTAGATGGGCATATAATGAAATAAGTTTACCCATGAGTTGATAACTGTTGAAGCCAGGCAATGGCTATATGGGGGCTCATTATATTATTCTCTTTACTTTTGTATATGCTTGAAATTCTCTATAATAAAAAGTTTTTGGGCCAGGCATGGTGGCTCATGCCTATAATTCCAGCACTTTGGAAGGCCACTTGAGGCCACGAGTTAAAGACTAGCCTGGGCAACATAGCAAGACCACATCTCTACCAAAAAAAAAAAAAAAAATTTAAGGAAAAAAGCTAATATTAACTTATTTTAATGCTTTCTGCATTTTTGCTGTAAAAACCATCTCCAAGGCCAAAGGAATCTGAGAAAGGTGATGAGATAAAAGGCATTGTACAAAAAAATCGCATTGGTTAATACTTCAAACTGCATAGAAACAGACACTTAGACCAATGGAACAGACTAGAGACCAGAAATAAATCCATGTGTCTACAGCCCAACTGATTTTCAACAAAGGTACCAAGAATACACACAATGGGGGAAAGGACAGTCTCTTCAATAAATGGTACTTGAAAAACTGGATGCCCACATGCAGAAGAATGAAACTAGACCCCTCTCTCTCACCATATATAAAAATCAACCCAAAATGGACTAAAGACTTAACTGTAAGACTCAAAACTATGAAACTAGTAAAGGAAGGCACTGGGGAAATGCTCTTGACATTGGTCTGGGCAAAGATCTTTTGATAAGACCTCAAAAGCACCAGCAACAAAACAAAAATAGACAAATGAGATTACATCAAACTAAAAAGCTTTTGCACAGCAAAGGAAACAATCAACAGAGTGAAGAGACAACATACAGAATGGGAGAAAATATCTGCAAATTATACATCTGACAAAGGGTCAATATTCAGACCGTATAAAGAACTCAACTCCATAGCGGAAAAAAACAAAAACAAATAATCTGATTTTTAAATGGGCAGAATGGAAGTTGGCCAGGTCACAGCAAAAAATAAAAAAAAATTTCTTAAATGGGTGAAAGACCTGAATAGACGTTTCTCAAAAGTAGACATGCAAACGGACAACTGATTTATGAAACAATTCTCAATTTTACTAATCATCAGGGAAGTGCAAATCAAAACCATAATGAGATATCACCTCACTCCAGTTAGAATTACTATTATCAAAAAGAAATAAGACTACACGTATTGGCAAGGATGTAGAGAAAAGATAACTCTTATACACTGTCGATGGGAATGTAAATTATTACATACATGATGGAAAACAGTATGGAGGTTCCTTCCAAAATCGAACATAAAACTATCGTATGATTCAGCAATCCCACTACTAGGTGTATATCCAAAGGAAATGAAATCAATGTGTTGAAGAGCTATCTGCACGTCCATGTTTACTGCAGCTACTATTCATGATAGCCAAGATATGGGATCAATCTAAGTGTCTATCAGCAAATGAATGTAGAAAATGTGGAATATATACACAATGGAATACTATTCAGCCATGGAAAAGAATGAACTTCTGTCCTTTGTGACAACAGAGATGAAGCTGGAGAACATTGTGTCAAGTGCAAAGAGCTCAGCACAGAAAGACAAATACCGCACATCTCACTCATGTGGAATTTAAAAGCTTGATCTCATAGAAGTAGAGACTAGAATAGTGGTTACCAGAGGCTGGGGAGGGGAGTGGGAGGATGGGAGGAAGTTGATCAGTGGGTACAAATTTAGCTAGGAGAAATAAGTTCTGGTGTCCTATTGCACAATAGGGTGACTATAGGTAGCGATAATGTATTCAAAATAACTAGAAAAAAGGATTTTGAATGTTCTCGCCACAAAGAAATGATAAATATTTGAGGTGATGGATTTGCTAATTACCCTGATTTTATTATTGCACATCGTAAGCATGTATTGAAACATCACATCATCCCCCCAAAATATGTACAATTGTTGTGTGCCCATTAAGAATAAAATAAGGGCCAGGCGAGGTGGCTCACGCCTGTAATCCTAGCACTCTGGGAGGCCAAGGCGGGTGGATCGCTCAAGGTCAGGAGTTCGAAACCAGCCTGAGGAAGAGTGAGACCCTGTCTCCACTATAAATAGAAAGAAATTAATTGACCAACTAAAAATATACAGAAAAAATTAGCTGGGCATGGTGGTGCATGCCTATAGTCCCAGCTACTGGGGAGGCTGAGGCGGCAGGATTGCTTGAGCCCAGGAGTTTGAGGTTGCTGTGAGCTAGACTGACGTCATGTCAGTCTCAAAAAAAAAAAAAAAAGAATAAAATAAAACTTAAAACTACTACAAACTATATTTTTTTGGAAGGGGATTATTTTATTTTATTCACCTTTTTTTTTATTTCGGCATATTATGGGGGTACAGATTTTAAGGTTTCAACAAATGCCCCTTCACCCCTCCCCCCACAAGTCTGAGTCTCCAGCATGACCATCCCCCAGATGGTGCACATCTCACTCATTATGTATGTATATACTTGCCCCCCTCCTCCTCCCACCTGCCCAACACCCTGTTACTGTAGTACCTATGTGTCCACTTAGGTGCTGCTCAGTTAATACCAGTTACAAACTATATTTTTAATTGAGGCAAAATTCACATAACATAAAATTAACTAAAAGTACAGAGTTCAGTGGTATTGGATACATTTAAAATGTTGTGCAACTTCCACACCCATCAAGTTGCAAAACATTTTTATCACCCTAGAAGGAAACGCCATACCCATTAAGCAATCATTCATCATTCTCCCCATCCCCAGTTCCTGGAAACCCCTAATCTGCTTTCTGTCTGTCTTAATGTACTAATTCTGGATATTTCATATAAATAGAATCATACAATATGTGACCCCTTATTTCAAACTATTTCTAACCACACATTTACTGAGCTCTATTACGTATCAGGCACCAGTTAAGTGCTAGAAGTAAGACATGCTCCCCACCTACATGGGCCTTACTACACAGACATTATTCAAAGAAATACATATGAAGGAAATCAAGGAGGATGATAAAAAAAAGAAAGAATTTAAAATGTATAAATTATAAAAATTAAAAAAGAAATACAAATACTTAGCTATCTAAGTACAAATGTGTAAATGCTGCAGAGTTGAAAAACAGAATCTCTGGGGAAGGGAAAATGAGGGAGAGTGATCCAGTTTGGGGAAGGAGGGACAGCTTCTCCGGAGAGGTGACATTCAAACTGACCTCCAAAGAATGAGTAGGGGTGAGCGTACGGCCATACCACCCTGAACGCACCCCATCTCGTCTGCTCTCAGAAGCTAAGCAGGGTTGGGCCTGGTTAATACTTAGATGGGAGAATGAGTAGGGGTGAAACAGGGGACAGGGAGGGACAAACCTTCTAGGGCAGGTTAGGGGGCCAGCAATGAAAGTAAACAGAGGAGTAATGAAATGATTTGGGCTTTTTTGTTTTTGTCTTTGTGGGGTTTTTTTTTAATCGACTAGAGTTTATAGTTTATATTAAGGTTCATTTTGTTTTGCTTTGTTTTGTTTTGTTTTGCTTTGTTTTGTCTTGTCTTGTTTAGAAATAGGATCTTGCTCTGTCTCCCAGGCTGGAGTGCAGTGGTGCAACCATAGCTCACTATAACCTTGAACCCCTGGGCTCAAGTGGCCCTCCCACCTCAGCCTCCCAAGTAGTTTACACTACAGGCATGCACCACCGTGCCTGATTAACTTCTTTACTTCTTTATTTATTTTTTTACAGATGGAGTCTTACTGTGTTGCCCAGGCTGGTCTCAAACTCCTGGCCTCAAGTAATTCTCCTGCTTGAGTCTCACAAGGCTCCCAGGCTCATGTGCTGGGATTACAGGCATGAGCCACAAGGTTCACTCTTGGTGTTGCACAGTTCACTGGGTTTTGACAATTGTATGATGACATGAATTCATTATTACAGTATCATACAGCATAGTTTCACCGCCTTAAAAATACCCTGTGCTTCCCCTATTCATATCTCCCCTGCCCACCCCCCTTCCCAACACCCACTGCTGGCGACCACTGAACTTTGCGCTATCCTCTGTAGTTTTGCCTTTTCCAGAATGTCATATAGTTGGAGTTATAGAGAATGAAGCTTTTTTGGACTGGTTTCCTTCACTCAGCCATATCTATTTAGGACTCCTCCATGAGTTTTCATAGCTTGAAATCTCATTCCGTGTGTGTGTGATAAAATAAATATAACATGAAATTTACCATTCTAAGTGTACAGTTCAGTGGAATTAAGCGTATTCACATTGCTGTGCAAATATCACCACCACCCATCTCAGAACTTAGCATGTTCCTTTTTACCACTGTCTAATATTCCATTGTATGGCTGAACCACAGTTTGTTTATCCATCCAACGGATGAAGGATGATTTGTTTTTAAATAAGACCACTGGCTGCCATGTGGAGGACAGACTGGAGGAGGTTTAGGAAAGAAGGCAGGGAAGCCAGAGATGTGGCTACAGCTGTCGTCCAGCCAAGAGATGATAGTGGCTTCAACTGGGGAGGTCTCCGTGGACGTGTAGAGAGGTGGGTAAACATAAGAGCATGAGCGGGAAGGCACTGGCAGGCCTTGAGGACAGATTGGACATGGGGCTGAGGGAGAGGAAGGAGTTAAGGATGAGGTGCATCTTTCTGGCTTGGGGGACTAGGTAGATGGATGGTGGTTTTATTGACCAAGATGGGGAAATGTGGAAGGAAGAACATGTTTGGGAGATCAGAAGTTCAGCTTTGGATCTGATGTCCTGAGTTTGAAGTGTCTGAGAGACATCCAAGCGGAAATGGGAAGTGCCCTATTGCACGTCTGGAGCTAGAGCTCAGACCTCTCTCTCTCTATCACTAAACAACCCACCCCCACCTTTATTTCTAGTCCTGAACAGGTCAAGTGTCCTCCAACAGGCGAAGTTTCCCTTTGCCAGAAACCTTTCTTCCCCAGATGGCTGCATGACTAACTAGCTCCTTCTAAACATTCGGGTCTCATGTCAAATATCACCTAACCAGAGAATCCTTCCCAAGACCCAAGCTAAAGTCAATGTACGGAGTGAGCTAGGGATCCACATTGCTCAGATTTTGCTGTGCCAATGTTGCATTAAAAAATAATAATAATAACTTCCAGAAACTCAGTGCTTACAACAGTAAACATTCCCTTCTCACCCAGGGGTTGATGGGTCAGCTGGGCTCAGCAGGGCCCCCCCTGGGCTGAGCTGGGCTGGGCTCCAGGCTGTGGTTGAGCACGTGGCTGACTCACATGTCTTCTCATTCCAAGTCCAGGCTGAAGGAGCCTCCACTGTCTGGTATTTGTGGTTCTCATGACCAGGGACAGTTGCTCAAGAGGGATAGATGGAAACACTCCACCTTGGAGCTAGCCCTGCCACTTCCACGCATATTCTCTTGGCCAGAGCAAGTCACATGGCCAAGTGTACTATCAACAGGGTACGGAAGTCTACTCCTGCCATGGTGGGGAAGGCTGGAGAAAGTAAATATTTGCTGAACAAAAATGCAGTCTACCAAAATGACCTAATTCTTTTTCTCCTAGGTGGCCATGTTTCTTGAGTAATCCCTCTGTACTCTTACAAAATGCCATCGTTTATAAATGAATGAATGAATGAATGAATGAATGAATGGAGGAATGTGCTTTTCAAGGCAGGAAGATTATCCCCACTCTTCAAATGAGGAAGCTGAGGCTCAGAGAAGGGAGTGACTCACCCACGATCATAGAAACCACCTGTGGCAAGCCCAGCCTGTCTAGCTCCTTCAGTTCAATTCCCTATACACAGTGAATAAAGCAGGAAAATGCTATTTTCTGGGCATCGAGGCCATGTCACCCATTCCACCCTTCCACCGAGGCTTGGTTGACAGACACACAATTAGGGGGCAAGTACACCAGAGGCTCTCTGTGCCAGTTCGATTTCAGGTTTCACTCTGAAACCAGGTAGGACCTTGATTTGTCATTTCCTGGTCTCCAAGCCTCAAATGTTAAGTACGTGTTGAGTGAGTCATTGGTACCGTGAAGGTTTTAGTTGCTGATTCAGTGTTCCGTGAATTTTGCATCCTGCCCCAGCTGTGCCTGCCCCTAAGGTACAGACAATCAGTCACCTCTACTTCTTCAGGGACCTGCAATGTTTAACACAGAGTGGGGCACACAGCGGTACTCAAAAATGACATATAGGCATAAGAAAAGTCTAGAAGGACATGCCTCAGATAAACAGTGGCCAACTCTTTGAAGCAGGCTTACTTAGGACTTTAACTCTCTACTTTAGGTCTTTATGTAATATTTGAGCAGATCACAATGAGCACAGGTTGCTTCTGTAGGTATGAGTACAGGTATGCTTCTGATTGCATAAGTTGCCATCAGAGAGGGGGGGAAAAAAAGCATTCTGGAAATATCCTGAAGTTCTTACTAGCACGCAAAAAGCCATTACTTGCTGGATGGTTGGGAAACTCCTGAAAATCATCTTCCTCCAGAATCCTACTCCCACACATTGTTAGAAGCCTGTTTCCAGAAACACTGAGTCAATTCCCAACCACTCCTTAAAGTCAGTGAGCCAGTGAGCACCTACCGCACGCCAAGTGCTGAGTGAGCCACCAGGGTGACAGGTGACAGGCAGGGAAACAGGTGATAGCCAGAGTCAGCAAGGTCCGCATTCACTTCATGGCTGACAGGGATGGAACTAGACCATGGGCCAGACAGTGTGCTAAGTGCTCCACATGGATTATCACGCTTAATCTGCACAACAAGTCCATGAGGTAGGAGCTATTATTATCCTGTTTGACAGCTGCAGAAACTGAATTGCAGAGAGGCGAAGGAACTTGCCCAAGGTCACATAACTAGCAGATGGTGGAACCGACATTTGATTCCAGAGCCCGTGCTCTCTGCAGCTACCCCACGCTGCCTCCCGCTGGGAACTTGCCCAGATTCCACAGGCAGTAAGTGACAGAGTCAAAATTCAAACCAAGAATGGTCCATCAGCCTCCAAAGAATATCCTCTTAGCTGATACGACATCCTTCTCCCTCCCAACCCCGTCCATTTCTGGATCCAACACCAACACCCTGGGTGACCTCGGGTGGCCTCTCCGAGCCTCGGTTGTCATGGCTGCACAATAGAACACTGCTCACCCCGAGGAGCTGCAGAGAGGCTTGGTGAGAAGAAAGTTCCTCCCGTGGAACATGGCTCAGTAAAAATACGTCTGTGTTCTTTCTGCTTTCCAGGAGTTCAGTGCAGTTGGACAAGTGGACACAGGAGCAAGCCTGTCCGATGAGCTCTGTCACTGATGTTGCACTCAGGGCTGGGGGCAGGAAAGGGTGAGAGTCTGGGCACGGGATGAGAGGGCAAGTGTTGCTGTGTGTCCAGAAAACTCAGCTAAAGGAACATTGGAATAAACAACTCCCAGGAGGAGGGAAGTTTGGTTCGTCATCTTTCCTGTTTTCCTAGCCTGGCCCAGGTCCAAAACCTCTTCTTAATCTTGTCAGGGCTCTGGCCCTCTGCCCCGGGAAGGAGCTGCTAGGAGGCTCCAACGTGAGCCAAGTCTTCAAGGAAGTGAGGTCTGTCTTCTGTGGGTCAAGAGAAGACAAGAGAGGAGGGGACAGAAACAGGGAAGGGCCCAGTGGAAAGACCCCTCCTTGAACTAGTGGAGAAACTGAGGCATAGGACAGAGCGAGGTTGATGGATTGTGCTGGTGGTAGAGTTGGGGTGAGTCACCTGTCCTCCTGCCTCCCAGGCCAGAGCCTCTCTGCTGCATGTACCCATCACTCACCCCATTCCTGCTCTAGGACTACCCAGGTGGGGGGAGCTGCTTTCACTCCTCCTTTCCTACAACTGCTTCCAGAAACATCTCCCCCGCCCTGCACTGGATGCACAGATGTGGGTCCCGTGGGCACTGGAGGAGGAAGTAGTAGCTTCAAAGACTTGAGTTGGTTTGGCCATGTGGGAAATGAGGGTGATCGAGCCTCTCAAGGAAAGAACCAATGTTTCCTGAGCACCTACTGTGTGTCTGCACAATGCCAGGCACCTCCAACATGTGACATCATCTAGTCATCACGCTAACTCTGAAAAATAAATTACATCCCCATTTTGCAAATGAGGAACCTGAGGCTTATGGGGGAGATGTTGCCTGCCTAACTCTACCTCCAGCCTCTAACTTTCTTCTGAGCTCCAGACCTGGTTATCCACTTCCTCTTGGGCATCCCCATTTGTATACCCCACGTGCTTCTCAACGTCAGCATGAACGATCCTGAGCTCATCAGCTCCCTCCGCCCCCACAGACTTCTGGTTTCCCATCGTAGCCGCACTGCTGAGAAGCCCAGGTATCAACCTTGACTTGGCTCTCTCCCCATTCCTATCTCCAAGTAGTAGCCTAGAACCAGTGGTCCCACCTCCATTTCCCAGACAGCGGCTTTCCTTGATGCCAAAGTGGGTAGCATAGCCTAGACATTCATCATCTCACTCCCAGATGACTCTGGCAGCTTCTGAAAAGGCCATTCTGCCTCCAATTTAGCCCTCACCATCCATGCCCCACCCAAACATCACGGTAATCTTTCTAAAATGTGAATCTGCCTAGTCTCAAACAACTGAAAACCCTTCAGTGGTTTTTCAATGCCTTTGAGGTTAAACTCTTTACACGGGCTTACTAGGCCCCAGACGTCTTGGCGGTGGCTGCCCTCTCTGCTGTCACACTGGGTCACTACCTGCCCTCTGCCCCACAAGCCTTGGACATTCCGGAATGCTCACAATTCCTCTTTTGCGTCAAGGCCTCGGCACGTGCTGTTTTCTCTGCCTTTGTCTGGCTAACTCGTCTCATCTTTCAGGTCTCAGCTTAGTCACCACTTCCTGACCTCCCCCTCCTAAGCTGCATAAGCCGCCCTTCCCATGAATTCCACAGTCCCCCTGTACTTCCTGCACTGGGTTACCCCCTCACCCTCACACGCCCCTGTCTAGGCCAGCAAAGCCTTCTCCGGCAGCACAGACTTTCCAATGGAAATACAAATTACGCCGTATGCGTAATTATGAATTTTCTAGTAGCCACATTTTAAAAAGTAACTGTAAATAGATGAAATTTACTTTTTAAATTTATTTTAATAATGTATTTTAACTCGATATTTCAAAAATAGTGTTTTAACATATAATCAATATAAAAATTATTATTTTATTTTATTTTTGTACAAAGGCTTTGAAATCTGGTGTGTATTTTACACTCATAGCACATCTCAGTTTGAACTAGCTACATTTCAAAAGTGCTCAATAGCCCCGTGTGCTAGTGGCTACCAGATTAGACAGTACAGTTTTAGAGAATGCTTAAAGCTAACCGGGACATCAATTCTGAGGACTAGGCCGGGCACGGTGGCTCACGCCTGTAATCTTAGCACTCTGGGAGGCTGAGGCAGGAGAATCACTTGAGGTCAGGAGTTCGAGAACAGCCTGAGCAAGAGTGAGACCCTGTCTCCACCAAAAATAGAAAGAAATTAGCTGGACAACTAAAAATAGAAAAAAATTAGCCGGGCGTGGTAGCGCACGCCTACAGTCCCAGCTACTCAGGAGGCTGAGGCAGGAGGGTCACTTCAGCCCAGGAGTTTGAGGTTGCTGAGTCAGGCTGACAAGCCACGACACCAAGACTCTGTCTCACACAAAAAAAAAAAATTCTGAGGACTGTTCATAGTGACTCTGGAAAAAAGGATTCGAAGTCAGAAACATCTTTAAAACATTGACAAAGTGAAACAGGATCTTTGTGCTTCAGGAGCTCTGGAGACTTCTCTGTGGTAATGTGAGATGTGACACAGACCAGAGAGCATGTAGCATTTCCTCAACTTATTTGAGCTCAGAGCTCTATTTTCATAAAGCATTTCTGGGGATTAGTGTCCAGTGTTCTTTGGCAAATGTTGTTTTAGCCACATCCTTAAACTCAGTAGAGTTTAACCCACGACCCCCACCAGAAGAACTTGGGGTTCGGGAAGCCCACCTCAAGTGCCTCGGTATCTGAAACCTGATTACTGAATTGACTAATTAACTAACTCTGGGGGCCACATAGGTCAGGACTAGAATCAGGGAGCAAAAATTGCAGCACAAGTGAGCTCAAACAAGAAGAGTTTTGTGTGTGTGTGTGTGTGTGTGTGTGTGTGTGTGTGTGTGTGTGTGTGTGTGTATAAAAGCTTAAAACCAAATTGCCAGATCTGTCTGGAAAATGCAATGGGTGGCCTTGTGAGATGGTGATTTCTCCTTCACTAGTGATCAAGAAAGGACCAAGGCTGGAGTTCAGTGGCTCTTCCCCAGAGTCTCTCATCTCCCTTTTCCAGAACCTACAAAGGAAGAAGAAAAAAAGCCACAGTGGGCAGAGAACTTGAGTGTCAGAGGAATTAGTCAGACATGTTCTGGGCCCTTTATCAAGAACACACATTGGGATTCTGGAGGTTTCAATGGAGGATGTTTACAGCCCAAACCTCTCTGAGGCTGTAGGTTCTTGGTTCAGTTCAGAGGATTCTTGATCCATTTCATATACAGCCAAAATCCAGTCAATGACTAATTGAATCAATCAACAAAAATGTGTGTCTGTGTGGAAGACAAGAGGATGGTCTGTTTCTTTTAAAATTGCTGATTTTGTGGGACAAAAACCAGGTGAGACCAATCTCTGCTGTTAAAAGTCATCAGGATAGCAGTTACTTGTAGGGGAATGACAGGAAGAATATGGGGGCTTTGGGGGCTTTGGACAATCTTCTATTTCTTATTTTGTGCAGGTTACAGTTCGTGAAAATTCATCAAGCTTCACATTTTTTGATATGTGTGCACTTTTCTGTATGTATATTACATTTTGATAAAAAGTTTCAGAAATTGCTTTCGTGATGATATATTACTTTATCACAATAAGAAAAAAAAAGTGTGACTATGATTAACCTAACCAAAATCATCAGGCAGGTCTGTGATGCACTAGGGAGGAAGAAATGAACCATCAGCCAGGTGCTTTTCTCATATAGCGTCCGAGCTGCATTTGTGCTCGCTCCAAGGGCAGCTAAAGGTTAGCCCTGCAAGAGGCCCCTGGCCATCCAGACAGACAGCAGATGGAATCAGATCCATCATCTTAGAGCCTCCAGGTACCCATCCATAGGATACTTGGAAGTACCTGGAAGCTGAGGCCTTTAAAGGTTGGGCTCTGTGTCTTCGTGCCAAGCCCTTCATGCAGGGCCTGGCACAAAGTAGATGTTCAACTAAGTGTCCCTTTCCTTCCTCACACCTGAATTTCAGATATGGCAGTGCCAGAAATGCCAAGGCCTGCTGTGAGAAGGGACTGGAGTGCCCCATTTAGGCCTGGCAGGGATCACAGAGGCTGGCACAGCTGGGCTGCAAATGGAAGGGGAAATGAAACCCCTGCATAGCTCACATGTGCTCATGCAACTACAAAGAAGCCTGTGTGGTCAGTTTTGAGAGCACATGGGGGAGAAAGAGGGAGCTTCAGAGACGTTGGGGTGGCGGTGAGGAAGATGGGTTTCAGGTGGTGAAGATTGGGGGAGGTCAAAAACACAGCAGTTAATAATAGAGAGCACACCATCCATGGTGCAGAGGAAAACAACCCTGGGCTGGCCAGGCACAGTGGCTCGTGCCTGCAATCTCAGGACTTTGGGAGGCCGAGGTGAGCTTGAAGGAGTCCCGGAGCAGCCTGGGCAACATAGCAGACCCTGTCTCTACAAAAAATAAGAAAAATTAGCCAAGCGTGGTGGTACGCATCTGTAGTCCCAGCTATTCAGAAGGCTGAAACGGGAGGATTGCCTGAGCCCAGGAGTTTGAAGTTTCAGTGAGCTATGATTGCACCACTGCACTCAGCCTGGGTGACAAAGCGAGAACCTGTCTCAAAAGGAAAAAAAAAAAAAGAAAGAAACCCTGGGCTTACAACTTTGTGATATTGGCAGAACACATTACCAAGCAGTTCTCTCATCTGTAAAAGTGGGACAATAATAGTTCCTTCCTCTTGGGGTTGTTGAGAGGGTAAAATCAGTTGATGCGTGAAAAACGTTGTACAAATCTGTTGTTGCTGTTAATAATAACGGTATCGATAATACAGTAGGAAGAAGCTTCTGCTTCCTTCTGAAAAGAGACCAGGTAGACTAATTTGGGAGCCAAAAACAACCAGAAATCTAGGGGGGAAGGGAGAAGGGAACTAGAGACCACCCAGAGAAAAGTTTAATCTAGGTGCATCTGAACTTTTATGCAAAATGCTATGTTTAAGTGTATATGTATTTTTTGGAGGGAGAGGGCCATAGTCCCCCATCAGCTTCTCAGTGGAGTCCATCATACACACACACACACACACACACACACACGCACGCACGCACGCACACACACACACACTCTTTTAGGAATTAACATACCTAGAGAAATGAAGAGCCAAGAGAAGGAGACAGATAAGACAGGAGGCCCACAATCATCCATGCATGGCATGAGCCACCTCCATGCACCTAAGACATGGGGCTGGGGGCTGCGGACAGCATGCAGAACAGAAACAGAAGCAAAGGAGAGTGTTCGCAGGAATGAAGACTTAAAGGAACAAGCTCACTCACAGTGGGCGTGGAGTGGGGCTTAGCCTAGCTATCATGTGGCCCAGATAAGGCTCACAGAGGCTGGGGGGGGGGGGCTGGGTGAGTGGATGGATGGGCGGGCAGGCAGATGGACCCAGCAGCTAAGGATCAGGGAAACTGGAGAGGCACACTGCAGATCAGGAGGGAGGGAATTAGAGAGACCTTGACTGTATGTCTGGGGAACTGTGGAGGGATGGAGTGGAGAAATGCTTTCTGGCATGGTGGGAAAGTGCTGTCAGCCAGCGTATAGTTCTTCCATCTGAAATACTTCTGACTCTACGAGTGAGGATTTGCAAGAAGGCAATCTGTCAGGGAGAGGGACTTGACTGTTGGCTCTGTAACTGTTTTAGGAACACCATGGGCTCAAGTAGTGTGGACAGAGACTTTGCTATTAGACAGTTGTGGGTTTGTACCCTGTCTGGCCATTTCATTCATTCATTCATTCATGCAACAAATAGTTCTTAAGCACCTACTATGGGCCCAGCTTTCTACCAGATGCTGGAGACAAAACAATAAATAACAGGTGGTCTCTGAACTCAAAAGTCTTACATCTAGTTGGGGAAATGAACAATGATAGTGCAATATGATATGTGCTCAGACTGGGGCCATGCACAGATTGCTCTGGGAACAGAGAATAAGAGCACTTATACTTCTCCAAACCTCAGTCTCCTTGTCTGCAAAATAGGAATCATGTCATTCGTTACTAGGAGTCTCCTGGCCCCTGCTTGACACATGTTAGGAGCCCATTGCAGCCCATAATTAATTCATTTATTCAACAAATGTCCATTGAGCACCCTATATGTGCCAGGCACTTTTGTGGATGGTAGAAATTTAGCATTAAAATAAACAGATGAGAATTGCTGCCTTCATCAAAATTACATCCTAGTAGGGGGGAAACAAATGATGAATAAGTAAAATGTTTAGCAGGCTAAATGGTGACATGTACCTTGAAGACAAATAAAGCAGGGATGAAAGGAGGGTAGGAGGTTGTAATTTTAAATAGAGTAGTCAGGACAAGTCTGACTCAAAGGGAGCTATTTCAGCAAGGATCTGAAAGGGGAGAGAGACTAGGCCATGGAGATATCTGGGGAAAGGACGCACCAGGTAGAAAGATCCACAAATGCAAAGCTTGAGGCCGCAGGGTGAGGGACAGGCATTTTACAGCAACCAGGGTGGCTGGAAAGAGATGATCCAGGTGGACAGCACCAGCAGATGCGGTCAAGGGAGGCCTCAGAGGGAAGCAGGTAGGGCAGGGCCTTACAGGCCATTGTGAGACTTCGATTTTACCCTGCATGAGATGGGAGCCACTGGAGAGTGTTGAGCAGAAGAGTGACAGGACCTCACAACTTAAAAGGATCACTCTGTTTTAAAGAATCACTTGTTCTGAGTACATACTACGGGATGACAAGCACAGAGCAGGGGTTACTAGCTAGGAAGCTCCTGTATTAAACCAAGTGGAGATGGTGGAGAGTTGGGCTAAAGTGGAAGCAAAGGGAGTGGTGAGAAATGTTTAATGTCTGAATTTTTTTTTTTTTTTTTTTTTAGAAACAGTCTCGCTCTGTTGCCCAGGCTAGAGTGCCGTGGCATCAGCCTAGCTCACAGCAACCTCAAACTCTCCGGCCCAAGCAATCCTTCTGCCTCAGCCTCCCGAGTAGCTGGGACTATAGGCATGCACTACCATTCCCAGCTAATTTTTTCTATATATTTTTAGTTGGCCAATTAATTTCTATTTTTAGTAGAGACTGGGTCTCGCTCTTGCTCAGGCTGGTTTCAAACTCCAGACCTTGAGGGATCCACCTGCCTCGGCCTCCCAGAGTGCTAGGATTACAGGCACGAGCCACTACGCCTGGCCTAATGTCTGGATTTTTGAGGGTGGTGTCAATTGGATTTGCTGAGAAACTGGATACAGAGGGGAGGCAGGCAAAAAAAGAAAAGAGTCAAGGATAGCTCAAGGTCTTGGTCTGAGCTTTTAACTATGATGGGGAAGACCAAAGGAGAAACAGGTTGGGAGGAAAAATAGAGGGAGGAAAGATAGATAGAGGCACGAAATGTTTAAGAAGCCTGTTGGAAATCCAAGAAGAGGTGTTGGGTAGGCACCTGAATATACATGTCCAAGGCCTGGAGGCAAAGTCCTGATTATAGATGTAAACTTGGGACTTTCCAGTATACAATTGGTATTTAAAGCCACAAGAGAGTATGGGATTTTGGCTGGGCGTGGTGGCTCACGCCTGTAATCCTAGCACTCTGGGAGGCCGAGGCTGGAGGATTGCTCGAAGTCAGGAGTTTGAAACCAGCCTGAGCAAGAGTAAGCCCCCGTCTCTGCTATAAATAGAAAGAAATTAATTGGCCAACTAATATATATAGAAAAAATAGGAACACCATGGGGTCAAGTAGTGTGGGCATTAGCTGGGCATGGTAGCACATGCCTGTAGTCCCAGCTACTCAGGAGGCTGAGGCAGGAGGATTGCTTGAGCCCAGAAGTTTGAGGTTGCTGTGAACTAGGCTGACGCCACGGCACTCACTCTAGCCTGGGCAACAAAGTGAGATTCTGTCTCAAAAAAAAAAAAAAGAGAGAGAGAGAGAGAGTATGGGATTTTATTAATCCCATACACTTTCAATTTGGAGGTTCCCAGGCTAAACTTGAACATTCCATAAGGATTTATGCAAATATTTTCCGTATGTTCTGTCTCCCACTTCTTTTTTTGTTTGTTTGTTTGTTTGGTTTTTTTTTTGAGACAGAGTCTCGCTTGTTGCCCAGGCTAGAGTGAGTGCCGTGGCGTCAGCCTAGCTCACAGCAACCTCAAACTCCTGGGCTCAAGCAATCCTTCTGCCTCAGCCTCCCGAGTAGCTGGGACTACAGGCATGCGCCACCATGCCCGGCTAATTTTATATATATATATATACATTAGTTGGCCAATTAATTTCTTTCTATTTATAGTAGAGACGGGGTCTTGCTCTTGCTCAGGCTGGTTTCGAACTCCTGACCTCGAGCAATCCGCCCGCCTCAGCCTCCCAGAGTGCTAGGATTACAGGCTTGAGCCACCGCGCCCGGCTTGTCTCCCACTTCTGAACACAAATGCTTATTGGGAAGGGAAAAGTCCCCAGAAAAAAAAAATCAATTTAAAATAGATCGTGGCTGGGTATGGTGGCTCACACCTGTAATCCCAGCACTTTGGGAGGCTGAGGTAGGACGATTGCTTGAACCCGGGAGTTTGAGGCTGCAGTGAGCTATGATCATATCACTGCACTCTGCCCAGGTCAACAGAGCAAGACCCTGCCTCAAAAAAAAAAAAAAAAAAAAAAGTAAAATAAAATAGATTGTGATACCATTTCCTTCACAAAACAGGAGGAGAGCCAAGTTCTGAGTCAGTGGGAGGATTTGAAGTCTTCAGCATCATCTTTCTCCCATCAAACCCTTGAGGCTGGGCTCCCACAGAAGAGTCTTCCTGGCTTCCCAGCCCCGAGAGCTCTCCCTCCAGGTCCCAGAACACTGTATTGGAATTGATGGCGTATTTGTCTATTTCCTCTACTGGACAGTGGCCTCCTCCAGATCAAGGCTGTGCTGAATTCATCACATACCTACCAGCGGGGTATGGCACCAAACAGGCATCAGGGACTGTTAGTGGCACTTCAGCGCCTTGCAGAATCTGATAAAGCACATCCACCTGGCTGGGTCCTGAGGGTCTCTGTCCAGCTGCACCTCCAGAGCTGGTGTCAGTGCTGCCAGGCCTCTTTCCTGCCACCCACCGCTGATTCTGGAAAGGTAGAGACAGACCCTGCAGGCCTGGGCTCTGCTCCTGGGGAGAAGAATATCCTCAGGGGCCAGGATAAGCCACCCAGAAAAACTAGTTCTCTCAGTCGATCCTCAAGCTTGAGTCCCAGTGGGAAAGGGCCCGGCCCCTGCAGGTGAGGTTGGAAGCAGCTTAGAGGCAAAGAAGGTGTCTCCTCTGAAGGAACCTCCTCCTTATCTGACTCGGAATTCCTGACACATCAACTGTGCTAGCATGTTGTCAATGGGGTTGGGATGATCCCAAAGGCTCTGAACTAGAAATCACCAGACCCTCTTATTATACATGAGTGTGTCTTGCCCATCGTTAAACAAGCAAACAAAAGCCTTCTCTTAAGCCCAGGCTACTCCAGTTACTGAGTTCTGTTTCTCCTCCTGATTATAGCTAAACTTCTTCAGTGACTTGTCTGAACTTGCTATCTGTATTTCCTGACCTTCTACTCACTTCCTAACTCAGGCCCATCCTTAAAATAAGGCTGTCCTTCCAGGCCCTCCCAAATGACTTCATCTAGTCTAATTACTTCAGGTACCACCTTGATGCTGACAACTTCTAATTCCGCTCCTGAGCTCCAAGCCCATGGATCTAACTGCCAACTAGACATCTCGACTCAGCTAACCCAAGACACTTCACACTCAACATGTATGAGCTGAACTGATCACCTTCTCTCCAAAGCAGGTCATGCCAAGTGCTTCCTCTGTGAATGCACTTTCATCCTCATCCTTGGTTCCTTCCCACTCCCTTTCCCTGATATAAACAATCAACCACTGATATATCAACCCTATGTCACGAATATCCCACGAACACATACACTTCTCTCCAGGCTCATGGCTTTTTGGCTGATCAGAGTCATCATCATCATCACTTGGCCCAGATGGTAACAACTTTCTTAACTGTGGTCTAACAAGCCTCGAGTCTTGATTACTATAAATCTATTTTTTTTTTTTTGAGACAGAATCTTACTCTGTTGCCCAGGCTAGAGTGCCATGGTGTCAGCCTAGCTCACAGCAACCTCAAACTCCTGGGCTCGAGCAATCCTCCTGCCTCAGCCTATCAAGTAGCTAGGATTACAGGCATGTGCCACCATGCCTGGCTGATTTTTCTAAATATATTTTTAGTTGTCCAGCTAATTTCTTTCTATTTTTTTTAGTAGACACGGGGTCTCGCTTTTGCTCAGGCTGGTCTTGAACTCCTGAGCTCAAATGATCTAACTGCCGAGGCCTCCCAGAGTGCTAGGATTACAGGTGTGAGCCACCACACCCAGCCTCCAAATCCATTTTCTATGGTGTGGGTAATATTTTCTAAAATGCATATTACTTATGTTTTGCCATTGTTTAAAATTCAAAGTGACTTCCAGTGCTCTGAAGATAAATTGCAAACTCCTTAACTCAGTTCAAAAGACCCTGCATGAGCTGGGCCTTGCTTGCTCCTCCAGCCGTATGTCTCACTACTCCTCTTCACCCTCTACCCCTCAGCCACACCACATCGCCAATAAACCATACACCCCCCAGCTTCCAACCTTTGCCATCTATTCTCTTGTCCTCTAGTGCTCATTCCCCTCACTTGCCTTCTCTATCCTCCCAAACCTGTATCTGACTGCTTTCTGTTTCCATTTTTGGCCCTAAGCTTAAATTGTCATTTCTATTGGGAACCTAGCCTGACTCCTCAATTCTGGATGGCAGCTCAGCTCTGCTAAAGGGCTCCTACAGCAAACACACTGTACTTTCCCACATTCAGTGACAATTCCTTGTTCCCCTGTCTGTCTCGTCCACCAGGTCTAAGGTCCTTGAGAGCAGGGACTTTGTCTTTCAAGTTCACAGCTGAATTTCTAGTTCTAGGCATCATAGCTGGCTCATAGTTGGTGTGTGTGTGTGTGTGTGTGTGTGTGTGTGTGTGTGTGTGTGTGATGTGGGAAAGCTGGTGAAGGGGCCAGATGCAATGAGAGCCCAGGGATGAGGGGTAGATATTATAGAGGCAGGTCCTGGACAGATTCCATACAGATAGTAGCCATTAATGGGATGAGCAGGGCAGGATCCAGGGTTAACCCAAGAGGATCCAAGTTTTTGAAGCTGAATGACTGGGAGAGGTAGAGCTATCCACTCTGCAGGGGCCCTGAAGGGAAGGGAAATTTCAGGGAAAAGTTGAAATAGGACCAGAGGGATGTGGGATCATTAAGTGGACACAAGCAATAGGCCTAGAGATAAATATGTCTGTAGTTGTAAAAAGAAGACAAGGCTAGAGGCATGCAATTGAGAGGCTACCTATAGAAGTCAATGTAGAATCCATAAAGCTAAGAGGAGAGTGTGCGTAGAGAAGAGAAGATTGATGATGGAACCTTTGGGAATACTTAAATTGTGCTTGGAGAAGAGGAGGAGGCAGACAAATGGCATTTGGAGAAGCAGAAGGAATCCCAGGAGAATTAATGGTCGTGGGGCCAAATGCACAGGATCTAAAGAATGTGCTCATCCCCACCATTGAGTGCTGGAGGAAGGTAGAGGAGTATTGGGCTCCTCTATTTAGGAACTAGGAAGTCCCTGAGAACAGGAGCCGGATGAACAGTGTTTAAGGAATGAGAAATAAAGCAAAATAATAATAATGATGATAATAATAAAACCAGCAAGTGTAGACTGTCCTTCCAAATATTTCAACAAGGGTGAGGGGAACCAGTGACCTAAGGACAATGTGGAAGGCAGGATAGAGGTTCAGAGACTGGGTTCCATAGTCAGACTGTGGGTTCAAATCATGGCCCCACCACTCAATAGCTGCACGACTTTGGGCAAGTTAACTTTCCTAAGCCGCAGCGTCCTTGTCTATAAAATGGTCACTGCAATGATTAAATGAGCTAGTGTATGTGAAGCACTTAGCATCAGGCAGAGCACGTGGGAAGTAATCAGTTAAGTGAGGTATTATTTTTAACAAAGTCAAGGAAGGAAAGTGGGATAGGGGAGAAGTTGCCATGCAGGAGGGAGAGAAGATGCTTGAGCAAGCCATGCTCTGAGGAGGTGCGGGGATGGGATTGAGGGCTTAGAGGGCTTGTTGGGAGGGAGATGGTTTCAAAACTAGGCCTTGGCTAAGCAGTCATTTGCCGATTATTGAGTGAGGCAGCCACTTCTGTTCCATTTTCTTGGGGAGTCAGGCTGAATTGTCTTGGGGTTTCTCTCATTCCTAGAATCTGCTGGTATTCCCCAGAAGCCCTGGTTTCTGCCTCTCTGCCTCCCACTGCCCGCTGGTTCTCCCACTGAAGGCAGCTGGACTTGAGCGGCAGTGGGACGCCCCAGCGGTATACACCATGAGAGGGAGCTTCAGCTGCTTCCTGACTTCTCCTTGGGCTGCACCCTGGACACTGCCCCAAATCCTGCTGTGCCCTTCACAGCGTGCATTTTCACAGTCATTCCACACAACCTGCAATGGTTAACGATGCTTCTGAAACATGTGCAGTGGGCTCCAGGGGCCTCCTAGCTAATCCGCCTGTATCCAGAGTCAGCTCCACCAAATGTCCCCACTCTGCTGCCCATGGTTGTTCTGGTACCTATCCAAAAGCCTGTCATAGCTCTCCCTGTGGTAGCTCTGCTGTCACTGGGAGGGCCTCACTCCCTTCCCAGCCTCATTCTCTGGCACATCTTCACATTTGCCCCCCCCCCCCCACGGCTCCCTCCTGACCACACCTATGGCTTTGCATGCATTGCTTCTCTTCCTGCAATATCTTTCCTTCTCTTCCACAGGGCAGCCCCTCCTCACCTTTGAAGAACGGCATCCAACTGTAAACCTTTCCTAATATTGCCCGCTCCCCCACCGGTCAGTTGGATGTGCTCCCCACTCCAGAGTTCCCATAGCAACTGGTGGCTGGCCACCCCTTCCCTGTTATTCTTTGTACCTTAGAGTAATGGTTGGGGAATATGTCTGTCTCATTATTGAACTAGCAATGCCTCCAGAATGAGGATTAGATCTTATTAATATTTATATCCCTAAGGCGTAGCATTGGACCTATCTACCTCATAGTACCTATTATACCTTCATTCCTCAGGGAAGACTGGTTGAATGAATAATTGTCCTCACCACAGAAGGGATGTCTTCTGGCAGGAAGACAACAGACATACATGAAAGTAGACTCCCTTCCTTGCCCTGAGCCACATGGCCAGGATCCTATATCTTTGTTGCCAGACTGCCTCTCATTCCATAATTCAAGGGTTGCCAGCCTTCCTGTTGGTTCTGTCCTTTTTATTCCACAAATGCCAACCTTTCTGGTTGTTACTGAGATCACCAGCCTGAATCTCCTTTCTGAAGCACCAAGCAAGTTCTTTTCTGAGGGTGTCCAAATCTTGAACGGGCAGCAGACCCTTAGACATGGGCAAAGAGAGCTGCTACAAGACACCATTGCCAAAGAATTGGCAAAGTTGAGAATGTGCCAGCATCAAAGGGTCAAAATGTTGGAGGGGTGCTCAGGTGCAATGACATGAAGGGCCCAGAGTTGGGGCCAAAAGGATAACAGAGGCCTGGCGAGTGCCCACGAATCAAGTGTAGACTAGGACCAAGCCATCAGAGTGCAATTAAGCAAAAGGGGGGGAGACTTTTTTTTTTCAGAAACAGAGTCTTGCTCTGTCACCCCAGCTAGAGTTCAGTGGCATCCTCATAGCTCACAGCAACCTCAAACTCCTGGGCTCAAGCGATCCCCCTGCCTCAGCCTCCCTAGCACCTGAGAATATAGGCATGTACCACCACGCCCAGCTAATTGTTTCTATTTTAGTAGAGACAGGGTTTTGCTCAGGCTGGTCTTGAACTCTGGAGCTCAAGTAATGCTCCTGCCTCAGCCTCCCAGAGTTCTAGGATTACAGGTGTGAGACATCATGCTGGGCCTTTCTTTGAATTCTTATTGTTCTTTCAATTCCTTCCTCAGAATTAAAAAGGAAAGTTCCTAACCTAATCTGTAACTATTTGAAAGCACCAGAACAGGAATGCAACCAGACTTCAGTAGAAAGGAACCAGGGTCTTGAACTTCATCAGTCTTCTATCTTTCATCTCTTCTCCTCCCCCCACCCCGCCTCATTCTCTTCCCATCCCCCACCCTACTCTCTCACTTTCTCTGGCCTTCCTGACGACAAGCACAGCCAGGAGCAGCTCCCTAATCTACATACTATAGATCCATCCACAAGAAGAGAGACCAACCACTCTCTTCTCAATTCTAGAGGCTCAAGGAAGTTAATCTGAGTGGCTCAGCTTGGGTCAAGTGCCCATCCTGGTCCAAACAACTGTAGCCAGAGGGACAGCAGCACATTTGGGCATTTGTGTACCTTGTTCCTCCATAACCTTGCAGTCTGGGGAGAGCATACAGATGGACATGTCCCTGAAAAGCAGCGGTTGTTCAGACAACCATACAGGCATTCAGTTCCAGGAGACAAGAGTTGAGCCAGGTTGATAAGAATAAGCCCAACAGAGTCAGAAGTGAATGGATAAGAACTAGATCCTGGGCAACCACCAAGATCAAGAGTGTCAAGTTCCAGTCTTTTCAAAAAGCCCAAGTCTCATCACTTCTAGGCCTTTTGGCTAAGTTCATGTGTGGTATCTGTTCTTACCAGTTTAATATCTGATGTGTCCTCTAACCAAGAGCAATATAGTAAATGAATTTGGGGAGCAGGGAGATGGAATAGGAGTTTGCCCTGTCCACTCTATGCATCTACCTAGTATTGCAGTACCTCTAGTGCTCTGCTCACCCCCCTTACCCCAAAAGCCCAAGTCTCAAGAAGTAGTCTGGAAAAAAGGGTTTCCAGGCGTACACATGTTTTGGAGACAATGCACACCAAGATCCTCTTTTCAAGAGACACATATGTATTTGTATATTGGAAGACTCTGAGAAGTTCTCTGGGAAAAGACCTGTTGAACTTTAAAACATAACAATATATGTATTTGTGCATGGAGCTCTTCTTTTTGTGGAATATCTATAAATCTCTCCACCTTTCACAATGCATACTTTGGAGACAGGCCCACACCATCAGCTTTCATCTGTTAGTTATTCTTATGGGAGTTGGGAGGGTCCATGAGTGAGCAGTCTTGATTTAAAGCAGTGTTTCCCAAGCCTCATTTATTTGCCCTGTAGAATTTGTCTTATGTGTCCCCTCTGTGCTATTCTTGGATATTTTAAGATAATCAATCAACCACCTTTTTTTTTTTTTAAGCCTCATCCTAAACAGTTGTATCCTGAAAACTATGAATTTGATACAGTGGTTAAACATTTTTTCTCATACATATTGAAATCGATATATATATCTATTAAAATTTAAAAGTTTGTGCATGCATTACCAATAATCTTCTCAAGTACTAGGACCAAGCAAGTGGGGACACTGGCCTGAAGTGGCAGGAATCAGAAAGTGGCCATGTGGGTCTGGGTAAGCCAGTCAACCTCCAAGCACAGCCACTCATGCTGACAGAGAAGTTAGGCCTGTGACAAGACTGCCCAGATACCTGCATGTCTCTCTACAGGGACCACTCTTGGTATGCCATTCTAGAAGTTGTGCTCTGTTTTCATGCCTACCTGGTCTTTCTCAGAGGGACCTAGAAAGCAAATGCAGATTCTCCCTGGGCACTGGGGATTAGGAGTGGAGTAGTGGCAGGAGGCACTGTTATTCCTGAAGGCAGTCCTCAAATTATCCTGACCTAACTGCAGCAAGCAGTGGGGAGCCAGATGCCTCCCCTGCTGGCTGGGATAGATAGATGGGAAGACTATGCAGAGAGACACCAAGAGCAAGGCAGACTGGCTCTGGCCACTTGCTTCAGAGAAACAGCATAGCTTTGGAGTCCGGTAGACTTGAGTTTGAATCCAAGACTCACCACTTAGTAGCTGTGTGCCCTCAAACAATTTTTTTTGACAGTCTATTAAATATCCACAATTATCACCATTGTCCGGATGAGGAAACTGAGACTCAGAGAAGTTAAGCAACTTGCCTGAGGTCACACAGCTAATAAACAGCAGAGCAGAATTCAAACCTAGGTTGTGTGCTGCTAACCTACATTACTCTGCTTCCACTCATTCACTGACTGTGCACCTCTTCTATAGGAGAGCCTGGCTGGGTACTGGGAATCCAGTGCTGGGCAAGGTCCTCACTGGGAGATAGACATTAAACCACAAATTACTCCATTAGTTACTTAATAACAATTGTGATAAGTGTTACAAAGGAGAAGGGCTATGAAAGGCACTTGACCTGCCAGTGGAAGCTGGTTGGGGAGTGTGTGTGGGGAGCACTTTGAGAAAGTGATATTTGGGTGGATCTTGAAGCATTCACAATAACCCCAAAGTGTTTACCACTAGTTGTGATAAAGATGATGGTCCATGGATGAACATTTTTAGTATTTATTTTTAAATGATTTCATGGATATTATTACTTAGGATGGAGGTAAACAGAAAGGGGCTCAATTAAAATGTTATATAATAAGGCCAGGCGTGGTGGCTCACACCTGTAATCCTAGCACTCTGGGAGGCCGAGGCGGGTGGATTGCTCCAGGTCAGGAGTTCAAAACCAGCCTGAGCAAGAGCGAGACCCCGTCTCTACTATAAATAGAAAGAAATTAATTGGCCAACGAATATATATAGAAAAAATGAGCCGGGCATGGTGGCACATGCCTGTAGTCCCAGCTACTCAGGAGGCTGAGGCAGGAGGATCGCTTGAGCCCAGGAGTTTGAGGTTGCTGTGAGCTAGGCTGACGCCACGACACTCACTCTAGCCTGGGCAACAAAGTGAGACTCTGTCTCAAAAAAAAAAAAATGTTATATAATAATAGTGGAAGTGGGCTGGGCGTGGTGGCTCATGCCTGTAATCCTAGCGCTCTGGGAGGCTGAGGCGGGCAAATTGCTTGAGGTCAGGAGTTCAAAACCAGCCTGAACAAGAGAGAGACCCCGTCTCTACTATAAATAGAAAGAAATTAATTGGCCAACTAATATATAGAAAAAATTAGCCGGGCATGGTGGCACATGCCTGTAATCCCAGCTACTCGGGAGGCTGGGGCAGCAGGATTGCTTGAACCCAGAAGTTTGAGGTTGCTGTGAGTTAGGCTGACGCCATGGCACTCACTCTAGCCTGGGCAACAAAGCAAGACTCTGTCTCAATAAATAAATAAATAAATAAATAAATAAATAAATAAATAAATAAATAAAAGTGGAAGTGGTTATAGATGTGGTAAAATTCACAAAGGAGATAATGGTGAGAGTTGTGTGTTGAAAAGATCACTTTGCAACTGCTGGAGGGCATTTTGGGAGCAGGCCAGCATGGAAGCAGGGACCCCATTACGACCATATTATATGAATCCAAGCAAAAGGTAATGCAGACTAACAGGTGTACGGGCAGGGGAGAGAAGTAGATGGATTGAGGAGATGCAATCAGCTGGGCTAATGAGAAATGAGATAGAGGAAGATGTCAGGGTGGAGCTTTTCTAGCTAAAGGGAGATGAGTTTGGCCCTGGAGAAGCTTGTGAGGCATACGAGTGTAGATGTCAGGTAGGTGGTTGTAGGTCACTTATCTTTGAGACAGTTTGACTTTTATAAAATAGGTGACCTTACAGAGCTATTGTGGGAATTCAGAGCTGGATACACAGTAGATGCCCCATAAATGGCAGTTCTCCTCCCCAACTCTTCTCCTCCACCTTCAATAAATAGCATGCCAGGGATGAGCCCTGTGAAGCACCAGGCCGGTTTACCCGGAGGTCCAGTTCCCTTTGGTCTCTTGGGTGCTCAATAAATATTTGCACAATGAACCCATGAACCCAGGCCCTTGTACACAGCTGGAAACTGGGGCTAAACTGAACACTTGGTTGAAAAACTAAAAAAATTTTAAGAAGTGGGCGTGGAATAACGCATAAGTTGCAGGGCCTGGACAAAGGCTGGGGAGGGTGCTCCTCCCGCTGAGCGGCCTCAGGGCCAGGCTCCCGAGTGAGGAGGCGCTGGTGAGAGCTCTGGGGTCCCGGCTGCCACGGCATTTGCAGCTTCGAGGAGACGCGGCCGTGGGACACCAACCCTGCCCTTGCCCCGCTGGGTCCCGCCGTGGCCTTTAAAGGCCCACCACGTGGCCGCGTGGCCAGCCCGGGTCTGGAGGCGGCGTCCGGACGGCGCCTGCGCACTGCCAGGCAGAGGGGTTCAGAGTTCCGAGAAAAGGCTCCGGGAGAGGAAAGGAAGGTTGCTGCGGGTGGGAGGCTGTGGGAGGAGTCGGCTCCTTATGCAAATCACAGCCTCGCGCGCGGGCCGGGGGCGGGGCTTGCGAGGCAAAGCAGGAGTCCGCCTGTGGAAGCACGAGGGGGCGGGCCGCAACCCTCGGCCTCTTTTCGCGAGCGCTGACGTCGCCGACGTCCGGTTTAAAAGCGGCCGCGCAGGCGCAGTGAGCCCAAATGCGAACTTAGGCTGTTATACAACTGCTGGGGTCTGTTCTCGCCGCCCGCCCGGCAGTCAGGCAGCATCCCCGCTACCGTCGCCACCTCAGCGGTTCCAGGGCTCCTCGGCCCGCCGCCGCCGCTTACCCGCGCCTCCGCGAGTCTCCGGAGCCCCGTCCGCCCGTGTGCGTCTCCCCCGCGCCGCCTCGCCGCCCGCCGCGCTTGCCGCTCCGGCCGACATGAGTGGGGACCATCTCCACAACGATTCCCAGGTACGGCCCGGCCTGACCCCGCCGGCCCCGGCCCGCGCCCGGGCCCTCCCGCGACCCCGGCGCAGGCCCCGGTCACGGCCCTGCCTCTTTGACAGGCCAGAGTCCCCTGCGAGGGGCCGCCCGGCGGAGGGTAGCGGCCCGCTAGGCCTCAGACGGAAGCTGTGAAGTTACAGTTTGGGGGGTGGCTGCCCTCTGGGGCCGTTCCCGGACCCCCTCATTCCTGGGGGCGCAGGGTGGGCCAGGCCCCTGGCCGCGCGCGCTCCCCGCCCGCGGGTTAATTCGCCTGATGTTTCATATTTTCCCTCTTTCTCTTTTTCCAGATCGAGGCGGATTTTCGGTTGAATGGTGAGTGTGTCCCCCGCCCCCACCCCGGGCCCCCAGGCCGCCGGCCGCCTCCCCCGCGCCGGGCCGGTGCCGGGCAGAGGACAGACATGGCGTCCCAGAGACTAAGTCCCGGCTCCTCGCTCACCGGCCCCATTGTTCCCATCGGGCCGCCTCTGGGCCCCCTTTCCGGGGACCCCAGCTCCCCCAGATCGCGACCCTCCCAAGAGGGGGCAACTGAGACCCCGCGTCGCCCGCCGCCGGGCCTGGGGCGGCCTTTCCGGGCCGGGATTCCTCCCGGGAAAGTCGCCTTGTCGACGGTCGGGACTTAGTCTCTGCGCCATTTTCTTTTTCTCTCTCCTCTCCTTTCTGTGCCTGTGTCTCTTTCTCTCCCTCCCTCGGCTCTTTCCTTGAGCTGCCCAGAAAGAGCTTTCTGCGGAGCAAAGCCGTATGAATCGCAGACCTCACCAGAGAGGGAAGACGGGCAGACTGAATTATTATTGTTTTTTTCCAAATAGAACTTTATTTTGGGGGTTATTCCTATCCTGCTTCATGTTTGTTTCCTTTTCTGCTTCCAGAATGAAAGATTTCCTTAGGCAACTGTTGATTTTGGGAGGTAGGGGTGGTACGATGTTTAAGATAGGAATTATGGCTCTAAAACTAAAGCCACCCTTTGTGGAGTTCTTCCTGTTTCCAGGTTGTTTTTCCCAAGTTGTGTTCTTTGCGAAGGTAGTAGTAGTACCTCCCTTCCAAAAGTTTGCAAGTTCTCTATGGGTCACCCCGTGTAAACGTTAGGTTACTTGAAAATTAAAGTATTAGTGACAAGAACTTTTCATTGTGCTTAGGTTCCCAAGGCAGTGCTTTTTTAGAAACGCCCAGGTTAGTGTACTTGTCAGGAAGAAAGGTCGTTGAGCATCTTATCCTGGACCTGGTGTGTTGGCCCTTTCTTTTGGGCTGTAGGGAGGAAAAGAAGATATTATTTATTGAAACAAAGAATGGCCAGCACCCACCCCTGCTTCCTGTTCATTCTTTTTCAGAAGCCACTGTTTTTCAGGAATTAAAAGCTAGATCACTTTTCCCACATCTTTCTGTTTTTGAACCCTTTTCAGTCAAATCAAGGCATTTATTCTTTGAGTATTTCCACTTCAGTTACTCAGGGAATATTCCCCCAGTGAAAAGCTTACCCTTGCAGGCTTTTCAACAGTCCTGTTGAGGGAGAAGTTACCCTCTGTACTATGCTGGGAATTCCCACTGATTCTGATGGTACATAATACTGCTCAATTGAGTTTGGGTTCCGGGAATCTCTCCAATGGGAGAAGCTGATGAGTTGGTTTTCTGATGTTGTAATCAGCAGTCCATCGTGTTAGCCTGCTCTACTGAGAGCAACCTTATGTTCACATTTTGAAGTGGGGCATCCAGCAAAAGATGGTACTCAGGCAGGAGAGAATCTGATTAAAGTAATGGCATTTCTTGAGCACCTAGTATGTACCAAGCTCTGTGCTTAGTGCTAGAGCTGAACCTGCAATCATAACACTCCTCTTACTCACAATTCGGTCTATTGAGGGAGACGTAATTAGTTAATTATAAGGTAGATGCTGGGGCATATGTGTACCCAAAATGCTTTGGGAGTATAGATGACTTAATTTTGGTGGTGGTGGTGGTGGGAAAATTTCTCAGAGGAGGTGACTTCTGAGCTGGGTGTTGTACAAGGCTAGGTGTAGAGAATTGTCAGAGATTGGAGTGTTTAAGTATGTTTCACCAACCTGTCAGGATCTTTAAAGAGAGAGGTGAGGCCACTACAGTTTAGAAAACCACAGAGTATATGAATGTTTCTTTGGGATATGGGGGCAAATACAGGATGTAGCAGTGAGGATGTAAGAAATAGTCCCTTTGACCTCTAGAGGAAGGTAGGATCTTAATACAAAAAGTGTTCTTTTGGGATTCAGGCTGGGCTGAGTAAGTTATATATTTAGTGATGAAACAAAGTTTAGCCCTTTCTCATGAGAAAGTTAACTTCAATGGCTTTCATGTAAATTATACAAAGGAACGGTCACATATGTGAATGATTGTGGACTGGGTAGATTATTGGTCGTTATTGGCATTTTTATAGAGGCTGAAGTAAACTGCCTATGTTGATTTTCAGAATACGTTGGTTCACCTTTAATAGCAGTAACAGCTAATATTTATTGAATACTTACTATCTGCCAGGCATGAATCTGTGCTCTTACCATGGGTCATCTAATTTAATTTAATCGTTGGAAAGACCCTTATGAGTTAGTTACTGTTATCTCCATTTTATAGATGAGGAAAATGAAACTTTCAAGTATTTACTAGCTTTACCCAAGGGCAGTGAGTTAGGCACTCCAAAGCCCTCTTGAGCTTATTTAGCCACAATGCAATAGTGATTACTATGATACTAGCATGAAGAAATTAAAAGCCACACATCTCTACTTACAGAACTGAAAAAGAGAGAGGAAAGGAAGGATTTAATAGTTTGCCATTTGCTTTTTATCTAAACCTTCAAGAGAAAAAACGCTTTTGTCTCCTGCTACCATAAGCATCTTACTCTGGAGTAATGATCTTTGTGAATATTGTCTCTAGAAGATGATTAACTGATGATTGATTTATGTAACTATGAAAGACAGTTTTTTTAAAAATAAAAATCAGTGTTTAATTATACTCAGACATGTCATTATTGATCTTTGTATTAAGAGGAGTTTGCTTAAGCATGATTTTAAGCGGACCTAACCCATCTTACAGATTAACAGTACAAGTTCCTATATTAAAATCAAACATCTCTCATTTTGCCTGCCCTTATCCCCTAAGATGTAAAAGTTTTTTCCCCCTTTGGAGCTCATTTGTTACAATATTTAAAATTGTAGCTGTCTGTATGTAATTTAGAACATTGTGGCCCATAGTTAACTGCTGGGAAAATTTGTCATTTGTGAAAATCTATTTATGTTTAAAATATTGACAGTGAGTTAGGAATTTCAGGAGCAAAAACCATAACGTCTCTTTTACCTAAGTGAAAAGACTTCCTTTCTAAGTGTTGCTAGCACTAACTATAGTGGGGCTGAGTCATTTAATGTAATGTACAGGCTGCCTAGGTGTCTGTAGAATTGATAATACCAGATTGGGGTGTTCGTGCTTCTTTTGCTCTTTCAAGGACTTGAAGTTTTTGCCTGTCTACTCTAGAGTTAGGGGGCTTTTCTCCCCCACTCTCCCTCTATAATGACATAAAAAACTTTTGATTCTGTCAGTGTTTATTCTAAGAAATGTTGTAGGGGATCATAGTTTGACATTATCTTGTGTTGATTCTGGTTAGCTTAATGGATTCAAATTGGAGAAGGGGAATTAAATATGAATTATTTCTGATGCTTACAGATAGTTATACTTCTGTGCTATTAGGTATGAGTTGGGGTGGGCAGTGGGAAGACTGATGATATGGCTATCTGAAAGTTTCCATCACATTTTTAAAACCAAAAACTGATGACACCTCCAAATGAAATCTGGAACATTTTTAAACTCAATCAGGAAATACTTAAGCATTGGGTTCCAGTATTGTCTTTTCATACACTGCATCTGGATTCCTTGAGGCACCTTCTTAAAATTTGTGAGCTGCTAGAATCTTTATACAACATTTTTGACATGAAACAAAACAGTTGCTCATCAACAATTTTTTTTTTTTTTTAGATTACCAGCATATCAGACCTCACAAACAAATTCTGGGCTCAAATGTTCCTGGTAAAACAAGAAAATCTAGGATTTACTAAAGGAATCAGAAATACCTCATGGCTTAAAAAGTGAAAACTAGATAATATTGCTAACTGTCACCAACTCCTACTTTTTATTGGTTAAGTAGATAGAGTAAAATGGAAAATAAGAACCTAGGGTCAGTCCCCAAATCTCATTTTAACCAATAGCAGCAAAAAAAGAGAATTGAGTCTGACCTTTTTCTTTGGTGTCATCATAAAGATGGGGAATTCAGAGAGTTTGAAAGAGATTCATTAATTTGTTCTGGGTCATAGCCAATTAATACCCATTTATATGAATGCTAGGAGTTCTTAAATAACACAACTTAAAGCTTGTATTCCAAAATTAAGCTTCGAGGTTTTTTGTTTGCTTGTTGTCAGTGTGTTTGAGGATGAGGAGGTGCAAAAGATGTCTGTTTTTTGAGACTGTAAATATGTTAGACAAAACTTTGTATTGTATATTATAGTAACAGTTGTCCTCTACTGCTAATGATATGGGAAATGATTCTGTTGTACTTTCTGGATGTGTATCATTTTATTAATAGGAATCTTCATATTATGCTGAAATTGTGTCATATTTGTTGGGTGTGAATGCATATGTACATCATGGATCTTTAATAACTCTTGCCATATTTTTAGTGCAGAATAAAACTGATTTTCTTTAAACCCGAAGTCACTTTCCCAGCAGTGTGTTTTGTGAGGGATTCCATCCTTCCCATATAAAACTGTTGAACTCCAATAAAGTTCTAGGTTAACTTGGGAAAATGGATTCAAATGTAGTTACTTTCAGTGAGGCTATGAAATGAGTATTTGATGGGGACCCAGAGGTTAAAAAAACCCCTCTTGAAAGAATAACAGTAGTTGATTGATTGCATTTGAAGGTGAGTCAGTTGAATGAATTTTCTGTGTTCAGTGGTTTCGATTATCTGTCTGTCCCTTAATTATTATGAAACCACTAACTTTGCATAGTAAGGGCACTTGGGCAAACAGTTGAGAATTCGGCTTCTTAAGGTAAAGAGTTTAGGATGGGAGAAGTTCCAAACTTAAGAAATGAATGAGGTATTGTGTTTAAAGGAAGCTTCAGATTGTGTTTAAACTTCAAGTAATAATATTTGGAACAAGCCTTTCTCCCTGTTTCCATGCCTCATAAATCTAAAGTTTTGAGCAGCAGCTCTCTATCCCCATGGCTCCAGGCAAATAGCTGCAATAGGAAATCTAAAATAAAGGCTGTGGGCTTGGAATAATTAGCATTTTGCCGCCACCCCCCCCCCACCCCCCCCCCCGCCCTCCCCTCCATGCATCTATCTAGGTGCAGGCAGTGTGTGTGGTGTTGATAGCATAGGACTGGGCACTGTGGAGGGGGATGAAAAGGGAGGGGAGGATGGCATGATGGGCAAGGCTTGATTAGGTGTGGAAAAGCTTATGGAGGAATATCCGTTAGATATTAATGGTATTTTGGTATTACAGGAAATGTCTAATAGTTTGCTGAAATGATTTAACAGTAAGCAGATATTGTTGAACATGATTTTTATTCTGTGTGTTTGTTTAAGAAAGATGATGATATTTATCTTTTGAACTGGGAGAAAAGTGATGTTGCTGGTATCTCAAGCATATGTCAAGCATCTCTGTGTGTATCTGTCATTTATGTCTCTAAGTAAAGAAAACTCCAAGGGATGATAGGCAATTTAAGTTTTATTTCTTTTTGGTAGGTATTTTAAATTTGTTGTCTTAAGTTTTTAGTTCCACTCACTTATCTTCTTGCCACTTTCATCTTTATGTACTGTACTGGACAATTTTTGTGAGATGTATAGTAAATGTTCTTTATATCTCCCTTCTACCCTCCCCATCAGATTTGGAGTAGGGACGCATCTCTACCAGGCCATTATTTCCCCTCAGGGCCTTTGAAATTAACATCTTTGTTTCTGTGGATTCAAGGAACTTAAGAACTCAGTTCATTATCATTCCTGAGATACACCTAGATAAGCTCCAACAAAAGACTTTAAAGCAATCAGCATTATTAGGGACTTCAGCCTTATTAGGGACTATCTCTGTTGTTATAAGTGCTGTTGTGGAGAACAAATTTAGCAGCTTTGTGGGTATTTTGACATTTTCCTATATTTTAAGAACAAAAACCAGTCAACCCATGGTCCCCTTATTTTTTGTGTGTGTGTGTGTGTGTGTGTGTGTGTGTTTTAAAGAGACTGGGTCTCTCTCCCTCTGTCACCCGGGCTGGAGTGCAGTAAGGAGATGGTGGTTCACTGCAGCCTGGTTCACCGCAGCCTCTGAACTCTTAGCCTCAGGCGATCCTCCTGCCTCAGCCTCCCCGGGAGCAGGGACTACAGGCACAAGGCCACCAAGCCTGGCTTTTTTTTTTTTACTGTGTTACCCAGGCTGGTCTCAAATTCCTGGCCTCAAGCAGTCCTCTTGCCTTGATCTCCCAAAGTGCTGGGATTACAGGGGTGAGCCACTGGCCTGTATTATTATTATTATTTGAGACAGAGTCTCACTTTGTTGCCCGCGCTAGAGTGCAGTGGCGTCAGCCTAGCTCACAGCAACCTCAAACTCCTGGGCTCAAGCAATCCTCCTGCCTCAGCCTCCCAAGTAGCTGGGACTACAGGCATGCGCCACCATGCCCGGCTAATTTTTTCTGTGTATTTTTAGTTGTCCAAGTAATTTCTCTCTGTTTTTAGTAGAGATGGGGTCTTGCTCTTGCTCGGGCTGGTCTCGAACTCTTGAGCTCAAACAATCCACCCGACTCGGCCTCCCAGAGTGCTAGAATTACAGGCATGAGCCACCGTGCCTGGCCTGTATTATTTTTCTTAGCCCAACCTAGCAAAGGTAGGTGCCTAGGAGCTTTCTTGGGGGGAGACATCCTTGGTTGTTTGGAGTTTACAAAAAAAAAAAAAATTCTATGTTGAGAATTAGTCCTATACCAGGACAATGCACCCTTTTGCCACTTAGTAAAAGTCCAAATTTTAACCATGTATGAATACCCAGATTTATAAAGCTTCATGGGCATATTATTGATTGAGTAGGAGACTATAATCTAGTAGGCTTCGGGATCTGTGTCATTTGTGAATCTTATTGGCTAAGACCACTTAACCCAACTCTTACAAGGTAGCCCCTTTATTTCTTTGTGGGCAGCTATCTGAGCTTTTGGTTCAGCAAGTGGAAGGGGAAGTGGGAGGAAGGGAGCTAATTTTGAAAGCTTACTAGGCACCATGTTGTATATGCATTAAATTGGAATTGTATGGGGGTAGTAGATTGCATAGGTAATGAACCAATAGAACCAGAGACCAGGAAAGGAAACATTTTTTCCTTTTTACCCATCCTTATATTCCCCTTTGGTAGCATAGTGCCTTGGTCCAGATTCTAGAAACCCTATTCAGACTGTACAAGTGTTACAGCCCACCCTTAATTATCTGCTAGAAGAGATAGGTTGGACCTCTTGTACTTGGAATGTTAGGTCTACAAGAAATGCTTTGGTGTTAAGGCTGGAAAGGGTAGGGTGTATGTGGTGAACAGGGAAGGTCTGGGGAAGTATGCTCTTGTGGTAAAATGGAAAATTGGATTAGAATTCAGAAAAATCTAGATAAAAGTTACTGCTCTTACTAGGAAACTTGGCCTGGCCACTGAACCTTGTTTTCTCATCTATAAGCAAGGATATTTCTATGCTTTTACACGCTAGTGAGAATTAAATGAGTATATGAAAGTGCTTCTCTGCCTGTGTTGTAAAATTTACACTTTGATCAGACAGCTTCTACTCCCAAATGGATCTTTATCTGGAATGTTAGGTTTGAAATAGTGATGTTAGTGACCTTGTCCTCCACTGATATTCCCTGTTAACTTTTTAAATCTTTCTGACATTTACACAGTGAATTGTGGCACGTAGCTATAGAGTTGTTGAGTCTTTACCTACCTGAACTGCATAGCTTCTGCTTATCTCTTCTAATTATGAAGCAGTCACTGGTAAAATAAAAGGTGTCTCCATATTTAGATTTGGCCTAGTAAGAGCCAAATGTATATCTGGTTCCTTGTTTTCTGAGAATAAGTTTAAGGGAAGGTATTGTTGCTGAAAGAACTTCTAGCAGTAGAGAAGATGGGCTCAGAAACGAAGGAAGTCTATTGATGTGACTAATTTCTCAGCCATTTAGTAGTTTATGGATTTTCTATTAAAGATGCCCAGAACCTTTTAGATGTATTTAATAAGTGAAATGTCAGGTTCATTATTTGTGATTTTTTTTTTAACCACGAAATTCAGTATATCTTGTGTCAGCATATGTTTTCAAAGGCTGTTATTTTACTTCTCTCCAAAACATTTTTAAATCAAGGAGAGAAAGCACTTGAGAATTACCTTAATTTTTCATTTATTCAAATGGCTGTTTAAGCGACCAAGTCAACTTTCTGTGGAGTAGTAATTCTTGAGAATAAGAATACCTTA